>NW_024340696.1:19106310-19118739 GCF_902729225.1 Pteropus medius | reverse complement strand
TGTGGTTCCCATAGTGCCTAGCAGCAAGCCTTAAATAAAGCAGGCACCTAGTAGTAACTGTTTGTGGTCTCAGTGCTGGCGGCAACGTAAAGTCTTTTGTCCTTTGCTCTTTGCGCAGGCAGCTCCAGGAGAATGTTCAGTGACTCTCTTCCTCTCCCATTGCTAACCAGAATTCATTTATTTAGGTCACAAATACTTTCTGAGCACCTATTTTGTGCTGGGCTCCATCCAGGTGCTAGGAATACAGGGGTGATGAACAAGACAGCTTTGTACCTTTCTTTCTTAGAACTTATGCCTTTCCATATCACCTTTCACCACCACCAATACCAGACCTGCCAAATATACATAAAATAAAAACACACAAGCACAAGAGAACCATGTCTCATTTCTCTCAACCTACCAAATAGTACCAAACATGTCGTTTCAGAGAGAGAGAGGGAGACAGAGAGAAAGAGAGACTCACTAGTGAGAAAACTCCCAGTTTTGTAGTAGTCTCCCCGAACAAGGGGCCCATTTTTGTCATTCCTTGTTGAAAATTCCCATGTCCCCCACTCAATGCACACACACACATACATATGTTACTCGCACGGTTTACATTCGTAACATGTACAGCTGGAGAGCAGGGAAGTCTGCCTCCCACATTATACAGAACGGATTGGCAGCTGGGACTGAAGGCGATAGAAATAAGCTATTGATCAAGGGTTATAAAAGTACTGCCACTGGGATCCCGTGATGCTTGCAAGCTGAGGGCAGCAGTAAAGTGCTACACAAATGCAATAACATTTATAACCCAAGGGCAAGTGCTTTTTACATGAAAACAAAAAGCTGATCCTCTGTTTAATTCTTTCTTCCTCCTTGGGCTGGGCTAGCCTTTGACAAGTGCAAGGACAGGAGCCTAAGCAGGGCCACTCTGGATGGGCTGGCCTCTTACTCTCTGGGTAAGTGACAGGGTCTTTTTTCTCCATGCTGGTGCCTTCTGGTGGTTTGTGGAGTAACTTGCACTTTTTAAGCTGCTTTGGCTGGAGGGAAGAAAGAGCAAGTGTCCTGCCATCCTGAGAGGCTCAATAATGCTTTGACCCCATGGGCCTTGCTTGGTTTGCTTTGTGGATGTTGCTTGGTCCTGTTGGGAGCTGAACTTTTCACTTGAATGGATGCTGGAAATCATTCTTTAGAGTTTCTTTCTGTGACATTTGTGAAAATGAGAAGTCCTACTTTAGGGAGAAATAAATAGAGACATGAGACAGCTCTGGAGGTACCACAAATGGTAAATGAAGCTTTTTCTTCCCAAACTCTCCAGACCAGTGCTTCCTAACATGTATTCTCAAGAACACTGGTCCTGTAAGAGGATCCATAAAAAATAGGGCTATATAATCAGATAAATTGGGAAAATGCTTCTTCACTATTGCATCTTTGCAATTTAAAGGTTCTGAGAAGTTCTGCAGTAAAGAAACAGTTTAACTTTGCTTAACGACATCTCTCAGATTTACCTGACTGCCTGACTGTCCCCTCATTGAAAATTTGTTTCATCTTTTTCCTTTGTATTAACTAAGGCTTATTAATGACACACTTTGGGAAATGCTACCAAGGTACTTATGAAAGGATATGATATTTGCCTGCCACATATTGTATGCCTACTATGTGCAAGATACTTTACATGTATTATTTCTAACCACGAAAACAACTCAGCAACTATTGTTATTCATATTTCACAGATAGAAAAACGAGGCTTAGAGTGGGTAAATAATCTATCCAAGGCTCCTCAGCTAAGGAGTAACTTAGCTAAGATTCTCACCCAGGGTGTTCTGACTTCAAATCCCACATTTTCCATCATGTCATATGTCTTCCTACATGGAATAGAAACTTGCTTTTTTTTTTTTTTTTTTTTGCCAAATAGAAGGTGAGTTGCTCTTCTTTGGAGACCCTTGTCTAAGGATCCATTCATTCTTCTGAAAACTTTGCCTGATTCATCCCTTTGCTTGGCACTACCCCACATCTTCCCTGTGGCTCATGGAACTCCCATTAGAAAGCAGAACCTGAATCTGAGTAGCCATAGGCAGGAATCCCAGGTTTGCCATTTACTATTTATATGACTTTAGGCAATTTACTTAACCTCTCTGTACCTCAGTTTTCTTATCTAAAAATTTAAGTCTGTACAAAACATTTGGCCCAGAATGCTTAGTAAATGGCAGCTTTTGTTTTTACTGTTAATTATTAACAGTATGTCTTCATGGGAAAAAGACTCATTAGGAAAATTTTAGGGATCCTTCTTTTAAATCCCTTAACTCTCTCAATATGCCAAAATATAGTTATTTTCGTGTTAAAGATAAAAAAACTGAAACCTGTTAAGGCAATAACTTTTTCGAGTATGCAGTTAGTGAGCAGCAGAACTGGAACCAGGATTCCCAGTTCATAGAAATTTAAGACACCTGATGTGTCAAATAGCTAAGTGTACTTGAAAAGGCAGAAAAATTCAGATTTCAAGTTTTGGGGCTATTTTCAGTGTCAATCCAATTAGCAATGAGGATAAATTTTCTCTGAAAATTGTAAATTTGGTAAAATGAAAAATGAGAAACTTTAATTTTAAAAATTAGATCTAAAATTCCATGGTAAGCAGGGCCCACTTGTATTACCTGCTATCATATTTTGTTTGTTTGCTTGCCTTTTCTGGTTACTCACAGCTACTCAGCCAAAACATTTTCCCTTAAAACAACATTTTTGTAAATTGACTTAGGGTCCAATAGCAGATGAACATAAAATCGCTACATTAATGTTGTCAGACTCTCTGTTGGTTTTGCTCTGTGATCTTTTTGGTTTTGCCTAGACTGCTGAGGCGAGGACACTCCAGGATGAAATGAGCTGTCTTTAGGCACAGTTAGTCACAAAGCTTAGGTTCCAGCATTTCAGCTTGCAATGGGTCTGTTCCCTTCAACCCACTGACGTTTATCAACGGAAATGTAATATTCATCCAGATTGGAATGGGAATGAGTTTTTCTTTTCTATTAGGTGAACAGCAACAACACGATGTACTTGAGAAAATAATAAGTTTGTGCTTATGCTAATTGAGGAAGTAGTATTAAAATAAAGTGTTTGTGGCTCCGGGACTCTTAACCCCTGCACCTCCGGGGAGTCAAAAGTCCCCAAGAGGCTACTGGAACATGCCTCTTGTTTTTAAATTCTCACTCTCAATGTTAGGAGAACATAATGTTTCAAGTCTTTATTTTTCTGTGTTATCTCCATTTCTACCAATGCAATTCTTAGCCCAAATCCCTAACCCACCACTGCCTCTGGTTTCATTCACCAACCCCAATGCTGGGATGGTAGAATTACTGTTATTTTAAATCAAAATTAAAACTTAATTAATTCCTCTTTTTTCACTTATAGCACCAGTTTTCAGTACACTTAGTCATTTGTAACTTCTATCTCATCAGTTCTCTGTAGGTGAAGAGAGGGAAATGAATGGTATGGTGTGTCCATTTTACAGATGGGAACAACAAGGACTATACCCAAAAGCTGTAAGCAACCTTTTTCCCATCTCATCAGCTTCATAGTGTGAAAGAGATTTGGCTATTTATGTCTTGAAATGTAAAACACAAATGATCAACCTCATTCATCTTGATGGCTTTCATCAAAGATGGCTATAGCTACAGAAATAATGCTTTGAGTCTAAAGTTTTTGAGTTCTGAGAGCCTTAAAAACATTTATTTTAACAGTTCCCCTAATTTTACCACCTATGGGAAAATATCCCATTTTAGAGATGGAGAAAAGAAGCTGAGAGAGAGACTGGCTGGATCGACTTAAGAGGAAGAAATAAAATCTAGACCTGCTTGTCCACTCCCACCCCTTTGAGGTGTGGTTCTCCATGTGTTCTAGCTTGGATGCACGCGGCTGATTAGTTTAACACTAATGGGTGTCAGGTTCATCCAGAGAGCATGACCTCAGTATGTAAATTATTCAGCAATGAGGTTGATGTGACTATTTATAGGTCATAAATCAGTTATAAACTCAGAAATATGAGAACAGGTCCCTAAATAGAGAGGCAATTGTTACCTATTCAGGGCTTAATTTAAATATGCAGGGTGGAATTCAGGCAAATTTCATATCTGATACCCTTTGCGTTGGGGCTTTGGGAGAATTGCATAGGATAGAGAAGTGCATTAATTCTAACAAGGGGTGAAGGGGGAAGTCCAGGTATGGCAAAATGGATTTTGTCTTGAGCAAGCTCCAAATAGTTGGTAAACGCCTGCCTGATGCACTGTTGAGAAGGATTCTGAGGCCAAGTTCGGGCTCTCAGAAACCCACAGGCCACAGATTTGCCATCCCTGGCTTGGTTATTTCATATCCTTTATCCATCAGTGACAGATGTTTCATGAAAGTGAGAACATTGGGTCACATTTATTCACCAAAATTGCCCTGCTGAATCTTATACGCTGATGCATCTCTTACTACCAATCAAGGAAAAAGAAACCAAATTGCCTCCTTTCAAAGACCCTTAGAGCAATGATAAGTCATTTACAAGATTGTGATAATGAAGCTGTGACAAATCCGATTGCTGGCTGGATTTGGGGTAACTTCTTGTTGCCATCATCCAGTGGGAGAGATTTCTCTGCCACGCCTAGGTTCTGAGACTCAGCCTGCCTCCATTCTTTTCTTCTTTAATAGTTACCTCTTTCTCTTGTTCAGGATCCAAGTCAATTCAAGAGCACAATTAAATCTTATTTCAGTATGAAGGAATGCCAGACCTAAAGATATACATTTGAGGTCATTCCTAAGCTGTAAGATGCTCCAGTCCCTTGGCTTCGGGTAAAGCCTTAAATGAGTCCCCTTTCTTCAATGCACAGGCCTTTCAAGGCTCTGACCCCTGGGATTATGTTTCCTGCGGCTGCTTCTTCTCTCATTTCTCTCTCTTGGCCCACACCAAAAAAACAATCACTCCTAGACCTTACTCTGGTCTCTGAAAAATCAGGTCATATCCTGTTTGGATGCTGGGCACACCCTGCAGCTTTCTGTTCAGAACTGTACTGTCTTTACAGCTTGTTGGTTCATCACCCGGCCTGCCACCTCCAGGTACCCCGCTTTCTCCCAGGCTTCATTCTCTAGCCCTTACCACAAACTGACTCTCCCTGCTGGTCCCAGTGCTCAGTGATAGCATCCCTAAACTATTCTGAGCCAACTCCCTCCTTTTCTGTACAAATTTTTTTTTTAAAAAAAAAAAGAATTCTTGAGATCTCCATAACTTCCTTTCTGTGATATCTTCGGGCATCATGATGAATGGATAATAATTTACATTTATTGAGAGCTTATGTGCCAGAACACACTCAAACCTTTGCAAGTGTTATTTAATTTTATCCTAATAACAATTCTATTATCCCCATTTAACAGAAGAGAAGACTGACACACTTGAAGTTGATTTTCCAGAATCACATATCAAGTAGTAGATGGTGATAGGACTTTTGGCAATTTATCATTTTGCAGTTATTTTCATTGGATAGTTCAAAATCACATTTGCATAGCAGAGCCAATTGCTATCTTGTCTGGGAAATCTCCACTGTTTTCAAATTCATGATAACCTTTTTTTACCCCCCTAATGACAAAAAACGTGTTTATTACAGAATTCTCTAACCTTTAAAAACATTCAGTGATTACACAGGTATGTTCACTTTGTGAAAATTTAATGAAATGTACAACTTGTGATTTGTCTACTTTTTCATATGTTATACTTTAATTAAAAAGTTAATAAAAAAGATACTTGGAGGTCCTCTTATTTATATTTTAACTTAGAAAACACCTCCTTGCATCTCATTTTAGGACTGTGATGCAAGTTGCCAATGCTTTGGGGGAAGGCGAATTTTGCAGCACCTGGTCAAATTTAAATGTTCAGGACTAGACATACATGTGCTAACTGGGTATGCTCTGCCTGACCCCATGTGTTTTATGTGATACAGAGGTTGTAAAAAACTTATTAGAACACTATTTCAATAAGGGGAGGAGAATCTTATGTTGTTGCAACAAACCTGTGCCCTAATTTAACTTGGAAGATAGACGGTTGCACAATAGTTTAATGCTACTTTCATTTGGTTGGAATTTGGGATGTAATGTTCAGAACAAGGTTTCATTCATATAGGTGTATTAACTTGTTCTTCAAAATTTCCAGGTTTCAGTGCTCACAGAAAAGAAATAATAAAATATGTATTTGTACAATATAATGGAATTTCCAAAGATTAATAATAATATTTATACAGCATGTATGACATACATTATCTCATTTAACCTCCATAACAACTATGAAGTCATATGATTGTTTCTTCATTTTGCACATAAGGAAACTGCAGCTCACAACAGTATAACATTTGCCTAAGGTCAACCCAGGACTATCTGATTCTAAAATTCCTAATTCCTCAAGAATAAGACCTGTTTCTTCTCATTAACAACTTAGACCCTCACAACAATGCAGTAGATTAAGTATTATTGCTGTCCCCATTTTGGACAAGGAAATAGGCCCAGAGAGATAAAGTGATTAGCTAGACACTTGCAGAGCCCAGACCCAACCAAGCTCAGGTTCTCGGATTCCAAATCTGGGAATGCCTTCCACTAGATAATGTCATTGCTTAGCCCCACAATACAATTTATTTGTGTTGATAACAGATAAACTAAAGGTGCAAATAACAAGATGATAAAATTCTTTTAACATACCAGTCTTGGAGGCTCTCCCTGTGATACTTTTAGCAGCTCAGCAGCTTTAAGGCTAGATATTTCTACAGCTCTAATTGCAACCATTTTAGATTTTAACAACAGATCCAGCCTAGGTCCTCTGATCTACATTAGTTACTTTTGGAAAAGGAATTGAGATCCACTTCTGTGGAGGGCAGAGTCACACACACACGCAAATACATACTTAAATCTACCTATGGTGTTTGGTCTAGTTCAGTTAATTCTCCATCCCTCCCTTGTCCCCGACCTAGAGGCAATTTTACTCTCCTGACTCCTGCCCCATACACATGCACAGGGAACATCTGGCAATATGTGGAGATATTTTTTGCTGTCACAACTGTGGGGATGTGTTATTGGCATCTATCTAGTGGGTAGAGGCCAGAGATGCTGCTAAATATCCTACAATGCTTCCCTCACAACAAAAAATTATCTGGCCCAAAATGTCAATAGTGCCAAGGTTGAGAAACCCTGGTCTAGGTAATTTTATTACACACACACACAGCACACACACACACACACACACACACACACCCCTGAAGTTGTTCAGGATTAAATTGACCTTGGAGATTAGGCAAAGTAATGAAATTGAAGGTATTCTCCAGGGAGTTGACTGCTTATCCACCAATATTTATTTATTTACAAGTTACCTGACCCCTTTCCAATTATGATTTCCAATTTGGCTTACCATAAATGCACACACAGGACAGTTAAAGTGAAGATTTTTAAAAGATCAGAAACTGTTGAGACAGTGTGGAAAAAAAAAGTTACATTCAACTTCTGCTAGTCACTGGGGATTTTCTGTCATAATTCTTTAAAAATCACACTGATATGTCTCTTCTACCTATTTAAGCACTTTGTTGGTACAAGCTAGGTTTTCATTTATTCCAGCCCAATAAGAATTAGAAAAGAAGACTGATGAACTCTAATAGTTACCTTCCTGCCTCAGTGAAGAAGTAGAACCCTCAGGTTTTCAGACAGAGTTCGAATCTTCTTTAGGCTGACCTTTTAAGAGATAATAGGGTTACTTTTCAGCCTGGAGTTAAAAAAAAAAGGAAGTGGTTGAGCAAAGCACAGGCAGGGGAGTTGCATGAGAAAGCTGTTCAATTAGACCTTTGAGTGGGGATGTTTGTTACTTTATTTGGAATACTGTCAAATTCCAGAACAGCAGAGATAATCATATACAAATACAAGTACAAAAATACTTTAATATCCATGGATAGAGTATGTACTATGCTACCACATAACTGTAAAATAAGAAAATTTAGAAGAAACTTCTTTATTCTCTATTATAATACATAATGTTTCATATAATACTATGATATATAATACCTCTATTATATTTTCCTATATTTACAGTACCTCTATATTAGACCAATAGTCCTTATAGAGAGCTGTCTGTCTTATCACTTCGAATGATATTTTACATTATCTAATAGAATCCCAATATAAATTAAATATTTTCTATCAAACAATTTAGGTTCCTAGCTCCTATTTTCCACTACACACACATGTACACACACACACACACACGCGCGTGGCAACAAAGTAAATGCAAAAAATAGAAATCATAAAAATACAAGAAAAACATTGTATATATTTTTCTAATCTTGGACTCTAGTTAACCTCTTAAAGCATGAGATGGACGGCAGGAATACATAGGACAACATTGATAGATTTGACTACTTTCATAAAAATTAAAAAATTGCACTCCAACATTTAATAACATTCAACATTTGAGTTTTAACTTTGTTCAGCAAGGTTTTGTTGGATATTAAATGGTTTGGTGAGGGTAACTAGGTGATAGGAAAGCAAATTCTAGGTTATCCTGCACCTAATATTATTATGTAATTCATGTCTAAAAGTTGAATGATTTACCTCTAAGGAGCCTCTGATGGCAAACTTTTAATTTTTAGCTTATTTCTGGGATTTTCACTAACTTACACTAATTGTCATCTTTTTTTTCTTTAGCATTTATGCCATTTAGTCCTTTCAAATATCCCACCAAGTATTATCTTTATTTTATGAGAAACATCAAAGGTCAGAAGGCCTAAGTGTCTACTGAGTGCCCATGACAGGTACACTTACAGCTTGAGAAAGACCCATCAAAATATATCACAATACCAACCCACAAACTTCAATCACCTGGAGACTCCCTGGACCTCATATGCTACATCCGTACTGACAAGATCTAGGAACTCCCCGTGTTCACTTTCTCCAGTTAACCTAAAAAATTATTTTAGAGGCACAGGAAAAGGTGTATTGCACAGTCCCACATGCCAGGCACTGTGCTAAACACTTTACATGACTTATTTCATTCAATCTTCTCAATCCTACCAAGCAGGTATTAATAGCTGCATTTTACAAGATTGGGAAACTGAGGCTCTAAGTGGTTAAGTAACTTGCCTGAGTTACTGAGATACTTCTTAGGTATAGGAATCCAAGTCTGCTTGGTTCCACTTCTCTTCACCATTTTAGAGTGAAGAAAAGAGTACGTCAATGGATGTCAGTGAATCACAAGCGAGAGTGTTCTTTTTCATAGTTTGATAGTTATAGGAGTGTTAGGCAATTATTTGGCTAAAATATTTTAATTAAGTGTAAATATATCTAAAACATCTTTTTCCATGGCATTGATTTTTGATTGCTATACAAACAATAACCAAGCAACCTCTGGTATAGGTTCAGCAGCGCAATCAAACTTTAGTCTTCTAAAGCTGGGTCAGTAAACAACAGCCCACAGGCCCAATCCTGCCAACTCCCTAGTTTCGTGAGGCCCACAAGCTAAGAATGTTTTTACATTTTTTAATGGTCAAAAAAAAAAATAAAAAAAAAAATAAGAGAATATTTTGTAACACATGAAAAGTACAAAAATTTCTAATGTCCAGGCCCACAAATAAATGCTTTATTAGAACACAGCCAGGCTCATTTGTTTACATATTTTCTGTGGCTGCTTTTGTGCTACAACCGCAGAGAGTTGAGAAGTGACAGAAACTGGACAGTCTGCAGTCTAAGACATGTACTGTCCGGGATTTTACAGAAAATAGTTTGCTGACCTGTTCCATGCATTTATACATTCAGGCTCAATTTGAGCTTTTGAATTTTTTCTGTGAAATTATGAAAAACTTTCAACTCTTTTTTCCAGAAAGATCAATAAAGCAGTCTTGCTCTGAAAGAATTTTGACAGCTTGGGCTGAATTGAAATGACACCATTAGGTTATGGTTAAAGTGACTAGTTTGTCCAGCTTGAAAGTCTGCCTCCCTCCCTCTCCCTTCTTCTAAATAAATACATTAGAGTTATCTCTAGATAGTAAGACTGGGTCTTACAACCCAACCTGTCTGTTATTCATCTTGACTGCGTTATGGGTTTAGTTTCACAACATTATGAGTTCATCCAGGCTTCCTGAATCATTTATTGGGATTTTCATTTTTTACTCTCAAACTCCTATACATTTTCTCTGCTGTGAATTTTTTTTAACATAAAGTTCAGAGTATGAAATGACCTACACATGTAAAATAAAGTCTATGCTTTTATTTTCTAGCTTTAAGAAATCAGAAATTTTAAAAATTGCTTTTTCTTTGGAGACTAAACTTAATTTGGCAGGAGAAGAAAATACCTTCATATCCAAGGATCTCAAAGCACCTCTGGTGGAGGTACAAAACAAGGTAAAGAACGCCTATTTATTTTTAAATACTGTTTACTTCTTGTAGGAAATAGTGTTTAATGGAAAAGATGAGACTAGTAACAAATAGAGTTCAAGGCTATTTGGGTTCTGCCAACGACTCAGTTTGACTTTGGGCAATTCATCTCACCACTGTTGCTCTTTATCTGCAAAAATTGGACTTCATGCCTATGGGAGTTGCATGGCTAATCAATGCCTGGAAAATGCGTAGTGGCAGATGCTACAAAAGTGCTGAGCCTTAAAAACAAAACCACCCCCATCCCCCATTTGTATTCAGTTGAGGTTGAGGTTTATTGTTATTTAACATTCGAAGGCCAACACTATGTTAAGTCCAGCGTGCTGCACAGGGCAGATAATATCACTGTCCAGCAGGGATTTTTTTAAATCTAGGATTTTGGACTTTTCTTTATTGTGGTTGGGGGTTATTTTAGAATCCAGTAGTGTATCTATACAAAAACATTAAGCTTTAAGTTAAAACTATCGATTAAAAAATCTAAACCCTCCCCCCCCCCAAAAGAGGCCCTCCCTCGCCCCGCCAAGATATCTCTCAAAACAAGAATTCTTCAGATTTTTTTTTCCCCTCCCTGCAGTTCTCCATGTTACAGTCCTTGGAGGTAGAATAGGCATAAAATACTTTCACTAATAAAATATGACAAACCGCCGGATTATACGTGGCTGATTCTCAGTGATTGCCCTGCTACACAAAGCAGAAAAGTAAATGCCATCATCCCCCTTAGAACAAAAGAACTTAGGAATAAAAAACATGGAGAGGGGGGAGAAAGCAGCAATAAATAAAGGTGAGCGAAGGACCCTGTCCTCCGCCCCTCCCCGAAGCGAGTGTGGGACTAAGTACGGCTAATAAAGTGGTTCAAGGGTAGTTATTTGGAAAGGGGGCGGGGTGGCGAGGGGAGGGAGCGGGCAAGCGGCGGCCGCGGCTTGCATGTTGCATTCGACTTGAGGTTGCATCTTTCTCCTGTTGCCTGGACCACGCTCCCCCATTGCAGTGCTTCTCAGTTGCTTCTCTTCGCTTTCGCCCTCACCGCTTTTTTCCCCCCCTTAAAACTGCTGTTGCACTGGAGGGAGTTGGGGCTGTTCCGGAGCCCCCTTGCAGCTCTTGCCCGCGGGAGGGGGAGTTGGGCTCGGGCTGCGGGAGTTGGGGGGGCCGTAGCGGGCTCCGGCCTCGCCTCGGCTGCAGCTACTCGAGAGCCGAGCTGCAGCGCTGCACGGGCCCATCATTGCGGCGGCACCGGAGTTTGGCCACCGTTGCTCGGTGCTCAGCCCCATCACCGCCGCCGCCGCCGCCGCTGCACTGGAGTTTGGCTGCTGCTGCCCTACTTCACTCTAGTTTAGTTTCACTCACTTTACATCCGGGTTTTTTCCCTAGGCAATGGGGGCCGCAGCACACCCCGTTCCTTAGGCAAAGTGAAATAAATTCGCCGCACCGACACGTCAAGTAGTCCGCCCGCCCGAGCGCCGCCGCGGGCCCCCGCCGCCCCCCCTGCCGCCGCTCCACCACCCCCGGGGAGGCCCGTGAGTCCCGGGAGCCGCCGGCGGAGGCGCGGGGGCCCGGGTCGGCCGCCGTACAACTCCGCCCGGCGGACCCCTCCCGCCCCGCCGTGCCCCTCTACCCCAGCGCCTCCTCTCCCCCCGCCCTCGTCCCCGCTTTCCCAGCCCCAGTCCCTCTCGCCCGGCTCTCGGGAGCGGCGGGGGCGCGCACGGCGGCGGCGGCGGCGGGCTGGCGGGGTCGCGCGGCGGGCTCCCGCGCGGGCGAGTGTGTCTGGGCCTGGGCGGAGGGATCCCCGGGCTGAGGCGGCGGAGGTGCTGCGGCCCGGGGCCGGGTGGTGAATGGGCTGGTGGTGCTCGCTGCTGCTGCTGAGAGGAGGAGGAGGATGAGGAGTTGGGCTTGTTTGTCTCCCACAGTTTCTCTCCTGCTGCTCTGATCCCCCCCGTCCTGTTCCGGCCCGGGGCCTGTGTGTGTTCCTCCTGGAGGAGGAGGAGGATCCAGTTCCTACCCCCACCCCTCCTCCCCACCCCCCCCTTGCCT
>NW_024340696.1:19090713-19105531 GCF_902729225.1 Pteropus medius | reverse complement strand
CTATTCCTCCCCTAAAAAGACAATGGAAAAACCTTGTCTACCTTCCTCCCCTCTGCCCTTTACCTCCCAGGGATAAATTGGAAGTAAGTTTATGAGCAGCCTCGGGAGCCTGGGCGCTGAGTGCAGGGCCGGAGCGGGTGACAGAGGCGGCGCGCCGGGGGTGGCAGGGAGGGGGCGTCACATTGTCCCGGCGGGGGGCCGGGGAGGGGGCCGCCGGCGGGGGCGGGGGGCGCGGAGCCTTGTCCGCCCCCTTCGGCTCTCTCTTGGCCCGGGGATGGTCGCCTTGGCTCTTTCATCACCCCCCCCTCCCCGGGATGCTGTCGGGGGGAAGTTTTTATTATGATTATTTATTTAATTTTTTGAAAAACCATCTTGTTTGGTGACTGAGGGATCTGGTTTAAAAAAGCTGCGACTACTGACATGCCGGGCCCAGTGTGTGTGTGTGTGTGTGTGCGCGCGCGTGTGTGTTGGTGCATTTGTCTTGGGTGGCCGGAGCAGCGTTGGGGAAATTCCGCTTATTCTTCTTCTTCTGCAACTTGTTATTCCGGAGAGTCAGCCTGCACCCCTCACCCCGGGGCCGGCCCTCCCGCACTCGCCCCCGCCGCCCGCGGCCGCGGGGCGCCCCCGGGACCCTTCGCGGGCCGGGGCTGGCAGGCCGCTCCGAGAGGGGCCGCGGCCGCCCCTCCCCCGCCCGCGCCCCCGCCGGGGGGAGGGGCGCGCGGAGTGGGACTCTTTCCGTTTGGTCCAGCCCCGTCGTGCACGCAGTTCCCAACACTTCTCGTCATCCTCTCTTTGGTCTCTTTATTCTGCTGAGCGGTGCTGTTAGGATTTCTTTTTTTCCCCTGACCACGTTCGCGATGGTGGGTAGCAGCAAGGTGGCCCTGGCAAGGGAGGGGTTGGTATGGAGATTGGGCACCGGGGGAAGAATGTCTCCTTTCAACTTTGTCTGTGGCTTGCACCCCCGGAGAAGGCCACACGCCGGTTGTGGGGTGCAGATGTGCTGAGAGTGATTTCTAAGTAGTTGAGTTGTTGAGATGAGGATACGACTACTAATGGTAGGCAGGTTTTGTTTTCATTGGTGAATCTGGTGTCATCATATTCCGGTCTTATGTTGAAATATTCTTTGTTTAGATCTTGAAGTAGAGGATCTCACTCTGCACGTCCACATTGTGTTGTTTTTAAATGATGTCTCTGCATGTATGGCTTTCTAGAATTTCAAATGCGAGTTAAGGTCCGGGCGTGTGTGGGCCTCAGCACTGGCCTTGACAGTGAACTTTGTGGCTATGTTTTGGATTTCAAAGATTTCCCCCATAGCCAGGGAGGGAGTTGTACATTTTTGTTAATAGTAGGTGTCAGGAATGTAGATGCTTTAGCTGGGGACTTTAGAGAAGGAAGAACATTTATATATTAATAATTGATAGCTGAATATTAGAATCAGATTAATTTGGGCTGATGAAAGTTGGTTTTTTTTAATTTTTTTTTTTAAGCAGTTGTGCACTCTAGGAAGAATGCCTTTTCATAGGCATACTTTATAGAGGTTCTTTAGGGCGGGGAGATGCAATATCTCCTTTTATAGAGGATATTCATCAACTTCTTTAGCTTCATTTAGGGCTTGGGAAAGAAGCTGAAATTGGGGCTAAGACATCTGAGTGTATTTTTCTGTGTTTATGTTGTTTGTTTACATTAGGTGTTCACTCATGTTTGGTCAGTAGAATTAAATAGGTCAGCTTTTCTTTTGGTTTTGAAGGCTAGCCCCCTCCCCTTTTTTTAAGTTTCACAATTTACTTGGTTCCACAGTATTGTAGGAAGCTGTTACTACATTTTTACTGGAAATACTATTATTCATTTCGATTTTGGTAAGTTCCTTCCTATTCTCTTTCTGCCTTTATTTGTATATAGGATCTACATCGTAGGCTTAAAACAAGTTTATTAGGGACTGTTTAAAATGTGTGAAGAATGCATTCATTTTAAAATCTCAGGACATAACCTTTTGATGGCAAAGAGGAAATTTTTGTGTGCAGTTACATTCATTTATTAATTTTTTTTATTTAAAACTTCTTTGGATGTACAACTATCCTTATGTGGAAAGCATAGTAATAGTGCAGAAAATTCTCAAAACACAAACTTCTGACTCATATGTTAGAAATATTCTAGGTGCTTTTCTTTATGTCAGACTTTTGCTTTTTGTTAACATAATAATATTTGCAGTGTGACTGGCATTGCTTGGCTGGCTATAACACTCTTTGAGTGCCTTTGAAGGATTTTTAACATAGTTTTTACATAATTTTGCAAGTTTTATTTAAGTATTTTGCGCTTTGGAGTCAGGCATGTCTTTATGGAACTGGAATAGTAATAGATTAAAAAGACCCCTGTCTGTGCCAGATTTTATTTTTAAGAGGTATAAGTGATGGACGGGGCCCTATTTCATTTAGCTTTGAAGGGTCCATCCTTTTTCTCATTCAGTCATCTGGAAGGAGCTGCCTCAGAAATACTCTTCTTCTGCTTACATGAAGAGCTCTAAATACTATCCAGCAGGAGGTGCTACAGCAAGATAAAGCAAATCTCTGAATTTTGAGGGTTTTGCTACTTATTACAGCTTTACTTAGCTTCAGCTAAGCAACAGAATTAACACCTTAAAGTTCTAGAGAGATTTTGAGTAAGTCCATTTAAAAATTCCGTTAATAAATTACATTTGCTGTTCAAAACTGAAATTTTTGACTGCTTTTTTGCGTTTACAATATTACACAAAGTAGATTTGTTATTGTGGATAGCTTACGGATGCTGCATTTAGGTACAGAGTGCTGTTAAAATTATTTCATTTTGAAGAGAAGTTAGTCTTATATAGGTGAGTGGGGGTGTTGAACACATTAAAAAATATATATATATGCAGTGGCTATAAACAAAAGTAGTTGGTACAACTCGAGATTTTGGGTTTTGTGAATATCCTTACAATATTAATACAAATAAGATACAGAGTACTTGAGATTTTGGAAAGGGAGATATGTATGGAGAAAATTTTAGACTTTTCGTGTTTATTTTCTTCTCAAATCTATGGACAGTGATCCTAATAGATAAATTCTTAGGTCCTCTACTTTATAAATACATATGGTTGATGTATTTTTGAGTCGGCCTCCAAAGACTGAGATTCTTGAACTATAAGCAAAGTTATATCTGTGGATATAGGTCATTGCTGATATGTCCATTAGTAATACTTAATAATAGCTCCATAAATGTAAAAGCATTTACAGCACATGGTCCTTTGAAACTCTTCTTAGTGTTAGGTAAATTGATTTATCACTGGAAATAACATGCTACTGTGGTGGCTTGTAAAGTTTTACATCAAAGTTTAAAAACTTAGGAATGTGTAGAAAATTTGATGAACTCGCTTTAATTTTGTCCGTTTTCTAGGCAAAATTGTACTTTTTTTCAGTAAGATCAAATGAAATAATACATGAGAAAGTTCTTTGTAAATTGTTAGAAGCCGTGCAGATGTTAAGTTGTTGAGATAGGCAACGAATTAATATGTGGACAGAAGCTTCTGTCTTTAAAATGTTAACTTTTTCCATATCATTTGGGAAATGAGTGCATTAAATATGCACCCCGAATACCTTATGATTTTTTTTTTTTTTTTAGTTCTGCCGTGGTTACCAAAAAGCTCTTTGTTACAGTTTTGAAGCTTTGTTTAAAAAATGCTGCCTAGGCAGTTTCTCATAATTCAAGAAAAAGATCATTTTTCCTTTTGTAGATCTTGTGAAAGGTGTATCCCTTATTAAAGTTTTTCTTTATTTCTCTGTTGACGTGATGGTAGTTGATTTTAGTGAATATTTAAATTCCTAGATTCTTCTGTAGTCTCATTAACAGAGTAGCAGATGTCATGGTTAAGTTTTGATTGTTTTGATTCTGCTAACTTATTGAAAAATTTTTTACTAACTAAAGCTTTCAAACTTGTTTCAAAGTGGAAAAGATATATATCTCTATGCATTAGTATTAGGTACATGTGTATATCTTTTTTCTGTTTTAGAGGGATGCATGAGGAAATGACTACTCAAATCTAGAGGAGTATACCGAGATCTTTTTGTGTAAAAATAACCCAAAAGTTTGAAACTCAGAGCCTTAAGTTGTGGCTTTCTTAATAGACTCTGCTCACAAATTTGGACCAAGATAAAATAAAAACGTAGATAATTGGGGGGTCCCTGTGTTTATGAACATATCAAAAGGTGTAGTATCTTAAATTTAGAAGTGACTGCTCTTCATGAAATAGCCCCAGTTAGTAATTAAATATAGCAACTTGCTTCTGTGAAAAGTGAGAAAAACATTTAACTGTTTAGATAAAAATGAAACCTCTTAGGGTAATATTAACTTTTCCATCCACAGACAGTGAATATAAAGCTTTTCTTGAGGAAATACTGAAATTAAGGTTATATTAGTGTGCTTTTAGATTTTGTATCCTTAGTATCTTATTGCTGAAGGCTGTTATATTTAATTATTATTCAAAGAGTGAAAAGAGATAAAAGTTTTAGGTCTCTAACCTTTGACGGAATTCCTTTATATCTATAGTCAGAGCTGATTTCTTGAAACATGTTTGAATCTTCATATTATTTTGTACTGGAAAATATTAATGATTTATATTAACTTCTCAGGAACTTGTTTGTACATGGACTTTTTTTGTAGACTCTAAATAGTCTTAAAGAGCATAGCAATATATTCTGATCACTTTAACTTTACCAGGTGTGTATTTTTCCTGCTTTGAGATTTTTTTTAAAAAAAGGTAATTTGTTAACACTGCATTAAATATTTTAGATAATTATTTTTTAAATAGCATGTGTTTTTTTCTTGTGTGTTTGTGTGTATTCAACCATACTGTTTTATAGGCTTTCATGTAATTCTTATTTGTATAACAAATTTTTGAAGTTACCTTTTGTAAGAACGTTGAAGTGGACTTTTAAGAATAATTTTTATATGTCTGTCAATTCAGTCTGAAACTGGAGTGGTGGTGAACTTTTCCATTTTAGAGATAATATATGGGGTTCAGTCATTTTTTGGGCTTTTCTAAAGCACCTGCCTTACATCAGACACTTGCTTGGCAGTTGAATACCCCTCCACTTCTCTCCCTCCAATACACTGCAAGCTCTCCTCCATTTTTTATAAATAAAAAATAGTGAGCAGGTCTCGTTGAAGGAAACTATTCTTTCCTATATTTTGGAATCATCTACAGAAATGCTTTTCTGCTTTTTTAAGTGGACAGAAAAGTAAACCAGTAATGTGGAGATAGGAAGGGAATGGGGCCTAACAGGTTGATGATCTAGGCTTTATTTTGACTCTGTGTTTTGTGGGCCTAGGGGAGAAAAATAACTTAAACACAGAAGCCAAAAAGATGGGTTTTGTTTTATTGTTTTGGCTGCATTGAGAATACAAACTGTCAGTACTTGAGGAGAAGGAGCAGCAGAAAGGAATTGATTTTTTTCTGCTGCAGATCCAAGTATTGTTAACCATGAGGATCTCTCCAGCAGCATGCTTACAGATCAAACAGTAGTTGATTCTTTCACTCAATTAACAGTCAGGACCTTAAACTATTTTTTTAATTTTAAATAAGTACCAAAAACTTCAGACTAATGACAATAATTTCCTGATAAAAGTGGGTGTAGTAACCATGGCAACTGCTATGTCTGGCCTTATGGACTGTATGTTGTATTGATGAAGCTTCAGATCCTGTAGTAGCCTGTCACGTTTATGGTGAAATGTAGTAGCATGTGTTGCAGGTGATTTTTAGCTGGATTGTGTTAAATTTGTTTGCCAGCTTATCTTTCCTTGTTAGGAATTTCTTGGACTGTATTCCACAGCATGTTTCTGAAGGTGCTGTTGCCTGAAAATAACCCACCACCTGTGTTAGGCCTCCTGATGCAGATTGCACATAGTTCTTTCCCAGCCTCCTCTTTCAGTCTTGCAGAAAATAGGGGTGTGTGTAGAAACAGTATATACATAAATTTCAGCTTCAAGTTCTCCTCTTGGGTTTGGACATGCTATTGATAGCTTAAAAAAAAAAAAATCTGTGTTTTTAGAAGTTTTTAGAAGTAAATGAGAGAAATGGGTCTGTAGTTGAAATACTTTTTTCTAAGTGTTCTTTCCAGAAACGTGTGTGTGAAATGAGGGGTGACACTGGAGGGCGTAAATTTTCAGTAAGGACAAAATAAACAAGTATTATTGTGTTTGTGTGTGTGTGACAGTGTTACGTGTATGTATCACAATAAGAATATATTTCCTAGTGGGAAGTAATAGAGTATGGAGAATGTTTTCTTATGAGAATTTTCCTTAAGAAAAATTTATAAAACAACTTGAAAGACTTAAGAGAACCTGATAAAACAATTAAGATCTTTTTGGGGGAAGAGGGGATTAGAGGTGCTTTGAAACTGTTCCAACCAAACTTTAAGAAAATTGTTTTAAAAATTGTTTTTAAATATAATTTAAAAATTATATTAAATCTTTTTCTTTTTAAACGTTTTATATGCTTATCTTGTATAAGGTTCTTCTAATATGAAAATGTTAATCTAAATATTGATATTTATTTCATTATGTGCTAAAGACACTGTGCCATAGCAGAGAACAAACAAATTAGATCTGAATTTGGCTAGGCCCTGATAATAAGACTTAGTTAAATTATGCTAGATAGTTCAGACTTTCTTGAAACTTACTGTGTGGTAGGATGAAATGATTTACTTACTACAAGTCCCAGAATGCATTGCAGTTTCTTTCTTTCTTTTTTTTTTTGCTTAACTCCAGATTAGTGCGTTGCATGCTGGGACCTGTAGTTGATTTATACAGCACAGGGAACCCTTCCTTCTTGTCTACTCCATTTTATACACAGCTTTCTAAGGCTCTAAGAACTTTCTGCTAAGTAAAGTTTGATTGCTAATGTCATGATTATTATGCTGCTGATGTCCTAAAGTGAGTCTTCAAAAACACCCTAGTGTTTTAATTTACTATAGATTACTTTCTTGTTTTTTTATCAGCTACTGTAAGATTTAAGTGTAAAATAACATGTGTGTATATGTATTCAAAACTTGACTTAGCAATTGCAGATTTTTTTACGATAATACAGATTTCTTTATTACAGCATTATTTATTGCTAATATGGGTGTTAGAAACCTATTATTGTAGGACTTGATATGTATATATGCTGTTTTCTTTGAACAAGGACAGTTATTCAGTATTCAAAGTTGGATGGAAGACTTTGTGCCAGTATTTAAGTTCAGAGTGTTTTGATTCTTCTGTAATAATTGTCAACATCTTGAATCACCTTATTCTTTAAGTGGAAGACAGATTCCTGAAAATAAATGTGGTTTTAGTTTAAATTTAATACTCAAAGCTGACATCAGAAAGGTAGAGAAAAATATAAGGTTTCTTTAATAATTTGCTTGTATTTTCATTTGTATAATTTAAATTTCTGTCCTTCTGAAGGTTCTAATTTTTATTAACTAATAATCAGTATTGTCGTGGGGATCAAATGTTAAAATCTGTGAAAGTGCTTAGTACAGTGCCTGGCAAATAATAAAGGCTCAGTAAATGTTTAGAATTTGCTGCAGCAGCAACGGTAGTGGTTATTGTTGTTTAAAAAAAAAATAGCATGCTTCACATTTTTTCTTCTCTTTTTATATTATTATTTGATCAGAAGCCCAGGCTGCTCTAACAAGACCTTGAGATTTTTGGCCTATGGTAATGATGTGGCAGTTCTTTAGAATTTTTTGCTGTAAATAAAATGTTTTTGCACGTCAGTTTTTCCTTTACTAATATGTGCCCTAAATAGACAACCAGCAGCATTTTGACCAGATTCAGTTCTGCCTATTAAGTACTTGTTGCCACTCTACCGCAGCCTTTGGTTGACTTTGGAAAGTTCAAAAGATGATGAAAATTTTTTTGTTCATAATGTTTGCACTGGTAGAATATCCAACTACTTGATTAATGAAAATAAGGTGCTGCAAAAATATTTCTGCGCGTCACAGTGTATGTAACCTTGGAAAAATTTGGTTGTGTTCGGAAGCATGAACCAATCTATCACCACAGTTCACAGTGTTACAGGATTGATGTTTTGGAGGCCAGTGAGTAGCCCCAGAGAGAAAATGTAGTTTCAGGTGTGTAGGTTGTACTTAAAATGTTAGGTTCAAAAAAATTATAAGACTTTACATTATTTTTCTCTTTTAGGACACTAACTTCTTTTAGGCTCTTGAACTTGTAGGGTATTTTTATATAGATGGCTGTTCCCTTTCAGCCTTTGGAGAAGAGAAAGGGACACTTGGGAATAATAAAAAAAATAAGCATAAGTTAATGATATACGTGCCTTAGTTTGAGTGTGTAGGAGAATCAGGGAAGTGTCTTTCTTACCTGCTTGGCCAGTACATACTCCAGCTTTTCCCCTTGTGCACAGTTCCTTAAATATTATTGCAGAGGGCTGCTGTGTTTATTTAAGAAAACTCTGCCTTTAGTAGTAATTATTTAAGTACTTGTTTACACAACAAACTGATCTTTTTTCCCCTCATAAATATGAACTGAAATTTGTTAATGTTTGTATATTAGACATTAAATAGGTTTGTTTTTTTTTTAAATGTGTCAGATTTCTGGAATCTGATGTGCTTCCACGTTATAAATGGTTTTATTTTCTATTAACTTGTCTTTTCAAGACCTAATGTTAAAATGAAATAAATTCAGTGGTTACAAAGAAGTTAAATATAAAGGGCTAAATATAAGGGGGAAAATGGTCTCTAGTATTAATTGGCCAATGCAGGAAATAAGAGGTTTGGATGAATTCTTACGTACATTTTATAGTTACATGCATTCGTGTAATTCCCAAAATACTAAAGTTGGAAATAAGGAAGAGAAATGAGAGTAAAACTGGCAGATGTGTAATTCCCTATAGTCTTTTGACACACTTAAGTTACTGAACACAACTTTCTGTCTTTTAAATGAAATGTCCCAGGCCAGTGTAAATGAAACAGTTGTAATTATGTCAGAAGACCTGGCTTTTAGACCAGTCCCATCACTAGCTATGTACTCTTGGGAAATTCAGTTTTCCCACTGGTAAAATGGGCATAATAGTAAAAGCCTGCTTAACTATTCTGTTAAAAGAATTTGGTGAGGTAATACTCATGAATGTACTTTATAGACTAAAGTAGTCTATAAATTGAGTTTTTAGTCACTAATAGATGGCTGGATTTTAAGACATTTGTTTATGTTATGTTAATAATGTTACTATTTTAAAAAATATAAATATATGTATTAGAATCATAATTGGTAATCTGGACCTCCCACCACCACCATGGCCAATGGACAGCTCTTAACATGTGCTTACAGCGTAGTTCTTGACAGTATGTGCTGATGAATTTGTGTGTGTTTATATGTATGTACACACAATTACCATAGTTGTACTAATGTGTTGCACTAGTGTGTAACAAAAAATTTTAGGTATGGGCTTTTGTGTTGAAAATATTTTATGTGTTAACACAGACATACACAGATACATATATATTTGTTCTTAAATGGCATAGATATAAGACTTTAAATGTTTGGCAAGTTGTGAACAGTTTTTGGACCTTGGAGTTAAATGTTGTTATAGGATAAATAACAACACTAACATTTACTGAGTATTTATTATGTATACTGCTAAGCCTTTTCACAGCAATATTCTGAGTATTTACTGTTGCCCTACCCCCATTTTACAGATGAGGAAATGAAGGCTTCCTTGGAATCATTTATATAGGTAGGAATGATAGGACCTAAATTCAGACCCAGAGGATTTCAGAGCCTTTTTCTTCTTAAGTGTCCATAATGCTGTACTCAACTATGTAATTCCCACAGAAAGTTAATTACTAAAGAACTTTTCAATTTACTGAAGTGGCCACAGCAATGAAGTATCATTTTGAGAATGTTTGATGTTGATTTTGGTTTGGGTTGGGTTGAATATTTGGGAATAGTAATCATTGGAATGGAATGGAAATGAAGGCATTGGAATATGCGCATCACTAAGCACAGTGCCCAGCAGGGAGTGGGGTCTAATATTTATTTCTTAAAGGTGGTAAGTTGGGAACTAGCGTGGTAGGCTATTTTATATATATTTTCTTAGTAGGTGCAAATAGTTTACATTTGATATTTCAGTTAGCCCTTATGTAACCATCAATATTTTAAAGGATTTAATGATAAGTATCTTTTCGTTTAAGAAATATTATAAAGTCAGTGCATCTGAGTTATAAAAGTAGTTATAGCAATATAGATATGTATAAAGTAGAAAATTAAAGCTATCCCACTCCCATTCTACTTTAAAATTTTCCTGTGCATTTCAATATATATAATATATATATACATGTATTTAAAAATAAATAGAATTATACCATAATACTCTCTTGAAGTTTACTTTTTTTCAGGTTGCTATTTTTAAAATTTGCTATTTTTACAAGTAAGGTTCAAGTGGGAAGTGGAAGTGAGGTTGAAGGAGAGAGGTAAGATTTATTATGCATTGAGATTATAAACCTAATAGTCCAGAATGATTATTACCTATGGGCAAAAGCATCTTAAGTACTTTTTTCTTGTGTCTAATACTGTAGAGATGGTCTTTGTTATTTTTAAAACTTTGAAAAATGTTAACCAATTTAAAATGACAACATTGTTTTCTGTCCTGCACAAGTAATTTAGGAGGCATTATTTTCAGAATTAAATTCTGCTGGTTTATTCTGGTAGCTACTTATAAAGAAATTTAGTTTCAGATAACTTTTTTTTTTTTTAATTAGTAATCTCTCTCTTCTTGGTTGTTAGGAGTCATGCATTCGGTATTTACAAAATTAGGGTTTTAAAACCAGGAAAATACTTGTAATATTTTAATTAATAGAAACTCAAACCAGTACTGCTTAATCAGCATACAGATACCCTGTATAGGAATTAGTCCTCACATATCAGTGTGAGTGGTGTTAGTGGATTCATCTCCATTCCTATCCTTACTCAGCCATCACCAAATCCTATACTGGTAACCCAGCATTTTAAAGTAGGGGAAAAAGGAAAAAAAGTAAATTA
This sequence comes from Pteropus medius, assembly GCF_902729225.1. Classification (NCBI taxonomy): domain Eukaryota; kingdom Metazoa; phylum Chordata; class Mammalia; order Chiroptera; family Pteropodidae; genus Pteropus; species Pteropus medius. The sequence goes on along the minus strand of NW_024340696.1, from coordinate 19,094,479 downwards.
TTGGACATACTAATAATTTATCCAATGCCAATAATTTTTTTTCCTGGCATTATATTAAAAGGCATACTCAAGGCCTTATAATCTACATTAAATATAATTTTTTGATTTTGGATTTGTGAGTTTTAACTCGATGCAAAGGTTATTAGTCATAAAATTCACCTTTGTAATTTTTAAGTTTAAAAAATTTATTTCATGAGTAATAACTTTTTCATTATAGAAGTTTTCAAAAATCTTCTAGTACTAGAACATACTAGTCTAAGGTCTTTATGCTTCTTTAGACCCAAATTCATTGAAGTACTGAAGACTGGCCTTAAAATTCTAAGAATTGGATCTGATAGGGCGTAGCATTTTATTTAAACTATGGTCTAGTCAAAGTTTTAACAAGCCAAGTTAAAATTATTTCTCATTGGTAGCATTTGTATGTGTTTTTCATTTTGTGTGGCTCAGACCATACCCTAAAGTATATTATTATTTCTGATAATAGTCTTATAAGTGTATAAAGGGCTCAGTTCATGTCATGGATGGTAAAACTGAGGCAGAGACAAGAATTTGAGTAAGTTCATGTCAGAGCCTAATTTTCCTGATTCTTTTAGTTTCAGTCTCTTTAACCTGTAGTCTCTAAATTTTTAAAAATTATGGCCACCAATATGTATATTTATAATTTTCTGAACCTAGTACTTACGTATGTTATAAAATGTACAGGAAATTTGAAATTAATAAAAGATGAGATTTAAAAATATAAGGGTAATAATTTCTTCCCATGGCCCCCTTCCTTCCCCAGGGTAGGTGTACCCATTTAGAGACTAGTGCTCTAGATTGGCCTTTCTTCTGCAGAAGAGGAAGCCATGGGGACACCTGGAGGACAGTTGGTACAAGATGTGGGACTTTTAAGTTGGAGTGATCTTTTGCAGCTTTTTAATTTTAAAGAAACAGCCTTTCTCAAGGCTGAAAGATTGAGCGTAAAGGCCTTGAGAGAGGTGAGCTTAAAAGGCAAATACAAGCCTTATTTGTTTTTTTCATAGTTGACCAAAGGGAAAAGGTTCCCTACCCTGACAGCTCCTGCTCCCACTGTGGAGATGGCAGTGCCTTTTTCTGTTGTTGTTAGGCAGTTTATAGAATGCAAGATAGCTTGGTAAGCGTCTTCTCTGTGCCTGATATGACGTAACATTGTGGAGTATGCAGCATGCATGTTAAGTACAAGTGGTTGTATTTGGCTTTTTGCTGCAGCATTTTTGAAGATGTCTTAAAAAGCAATTATCACTTGATAGAGTTGAATATGTGAAAATTATTGAAATCATGATTTCGTTGGGAACAAACTTTGTAACTTGAATTATCCTGTTTAGTATTTGTTTACTTCTCTTCCTTCCCCCACCCCACCCCCAACGTTCCAGTACCTCAGAGCAGAATTCTTTTTCTGAAAGGAACAGATGCTGTTAACTTATCAGGACCTGATACTAAAAGCCTACAAAAATCTTTGTGCTGCTTATTTTCTCTATTTAATCTATATGCAAAGCATATTGTAATTATTGCTGTAAGAGGGTTTTAAGCTGATGGTTCCTCCCCACCCTTTTTATGCTCAGGGGAGATAGATTAGGAATGCCAAATTGACAAGTTGGTATGAAGAAATAATGACCACTGAAATAAAACAGGAGTTCAAATAAAAAGCAAACTAGATACAAATGTAGAATGAAAATATCTTTTAGTAAAATGTTAGCATGCTGTACTTGGAACAGATGCCACATTAATTCAAAAGAGAGCCCAGAAAATGTGGCAACTTTACGATGTCAATGGAGGGAGCTGCAGTAGTTCCTGTTCTCATTGTGTCAAGTTCTCAGTACCTCCAGGTCCAGTCTTGTTCTTATATATAACTTATTTTCTATGTATATTACATGTTAATATACAAGTGTTAATATACAGATATTAAATCCATGCTTAATATTTTTATTTTGTAATTAAATACATTGTCATATTAGTAGACATTCGGGTAAAAGGCGCAGTAACTTGTAATGCAACAGTAATGATTCTTGCTTTAAATATATCAAGATATGCAGAATCTGAGGCAGAAATGGGCTTTTCTCTGTGTCCTTCAAGGCACATTTATGATAATAAGGTGGTAGTCTAAGAATTGAGTCTTTCAAAGGCCTACTGGTTTTTGAATGTAGAATTTGGACAAGTTACAAAACTGAGAATTTTGCATTTTTTTCTCATTTAAATTTGTAGTTATCATTGGACATTTGTTATGATTTTTAAGTAGTTTAGATTCATTCATTCCTTTGTGGTGTTTTTTAATGGTGTTTAGGAGGAAGAAGAAAGGGTGGCGGAAGGGTACTATACATACTTGGATACTTCCAGAGTGACTGACAGTCATTTTGTAGAAGATTGCACTGGGACATCTCTGAATTGCCTGTTTTTTGCAGTGCATGGTTAGTATGGGTCTGAGTGTGGGAAGAGATGGGCTGGGGGCTCTTAACCAGATTTACAGTGTGCCACTTCCTGAACAGTGTAATGATCTAATCACCAGGGGCATATCCTGTGTGCCTGTAAAGAAGTCTGGTGCGCATGCTTAGACAGCCACTACAGTTTTCTCTCAATTAGTCAAAGTATGAAGGCTTACAATATAGTAATTTTGTTGAAAAGGTTAAAAGTTCTGTTTTCACACAATTGAGGTGAAGAGAAGTTTTTATTTTTAGCATGGCTATAGAACACAGTGTTTAAGGGTATTGGTGCTGAACCAGTCTGCATGTGCTCAAACCCTGGCTTTGCCCTGTATTAGCTCTGTGACCATGGCCAAATCATTTCACCCTTTTTGCCTATGCCTCCGTTTCTTCATCTGTAAAATATGAATAAATAATAATACCCATCTTCTGAGGCTGTTAGGAGAAATAAATGAGTTAATGTGTTAACTATGAGAGGTGACTGACACATAGTAAGTGCTAAATAAATGTTTGCTATTATTAGATATTATTACCATTAATTTTGGACACCTTCCTTCTCAAGGCTTGGGACAAATGTTGCAGAGTGGGAAAAGAGCCTTGGCTTTTGAGTCTGACCCCTTGTTAGAATTAGTACAACCACTTAAATTTGGGTGTGTGACCTTGGATGAATTATTTAAGCTCCCTTCACCAAAGATGTCTTCCATACATGCTGTATACCAAGCACTGTGCTGTTCACTTGGACTTCAGTTTCTCTATCTGTGATATATAGGGATGGTAATACCAACCTCCTTGGATTGATGTGAAGATAAAAGAGAAAATCTTAAGTCATTTGATAAGCAATAGCTGCTGCTATTATTGTTACAATCCCACTAAAAGTTTATGGAAAAAGTAAATATGGGAACAGCTTAGCTGTAAAGGAGGATACTTTCCTCAAATGTCACGATGAGAAAAGGTATGGATGGGAAAGTGTATCTATGAGTTCTTGTTCATGAATACCTGTGTGAGAATAGAACATACATGGGACTATGTCAGATTTAACAAACTTCTAAATGTATTTCAGGGCACTTTATTAAACTTTTAGTGATAAGCTTTTTTTTTTGCACCAAGACATTTTTGCAGCTTATAGCAGGTCATTTAGCATCAAGGCAGTAGTAGACTAGTCATTGTAACTCAAAAGTCCAAAATACTAATGAGCTGTTTAGTCTCTTGGCTCTACTTGCAGATAAAGTGTGTATGTGTGTGTGTGTGTGTGTGTGTGTTTAACTCTTGAGAACACATGCTTGGGTATAGTAACTAATGGAAACAATCCTAGAACACCAGAGATACAAAAG
>NW_024340696.1:18408745-18454782 GCF_902729225.1 Pteropus medius | reverse complement strand
TGGTGTCGGGAAAACACTGACAAAGCTGAGAAGGGGGAATCCACCACAACCCAGAGGGGAGGGGCTGCTGTCCGGGGGGGAGCAGGAGACGGGGCAGCCGGGCAGGGAGTGCCTGGGGTCTGGAGAGGCAGGCGAATATGGAGGGGCCTGAGGATCCTGGCCCCTGCCAGCATCCCGCAGCTCCAGCCAGCCAGAGGGGCTTGCTGCGGCCACCCCCAAGATGTCTCTGAAGATGTCCCTGGAGACTGGAGGGATTTTACCCCATGCATTGGCTTGTCCCCGGAGCCCCTTGGAGCAGGAAATGGGTGGCGCCCCATCGTACAGTAGAAGGGGTCTGGGAACAGCTTTGGGAGGAACTGCCCTCGGTGGGCTGTGAACTCCAGGACACGTTTCCCAGGTGGGAAGAGCAGAATGTCCTCTGGAGAACGGGAGGAAAAGAGTCTGCCCGGAGTATTTGAGGAAGGCTGGACCTGGGCAGGGGCATGACTTAACGACTTCCCAAAGCCCTCAGGATGCCCCACAGAGCTTATGGTCCCAGGAGTGTCGCTACAATGGGGTGATTCCACCTTCCTTTTTCCAATCAATTATCCAAATGCCCTGAGACCCAGATGTGTGGGGCCTGTGTCAGTCACCGTATAGAACAAGTGAGAGGAAATGGCTGCTGTCCTTGAGGCAATTACAATCCAAGAAAAGTGACATTGACACTGGCAAGAATAGGAGCCAGCTGGGCAGCAGGATGTGAGACCTGGAATTGTCTGGGAAAGGGGGGGAGTAGAGGGCTCCCCACTGGCTGAGGGTTGAAGGAGCCCCTCTCTAGAAGTTGTACCCTGCTGCCTCTCAACCTTCCCTCCAGCCCAGTACCCTTGAAGGACGGCTATTCTTCTGCTTTCCCTGGGGCGGGGAGGATGGGAGGCCAGGTGCGGGGTGCGGGGGGTGCGGCTCTTCAGGCGCTATCCCTTCCCCTTCCCAGAGATAACCACTGGGAAAGGTGATGGTGTGAATGACTCTGGGATCTCTTCCAACTCTTTGTCTTATTGAGGACCAGTGGTCCACACAATAGCAATCATCTGTTAAAGACAAACAGATCATGACTCTCCCCAGCTTAAAATCCTCCATGACCTCTCATTGAGTGTTGAACAAATCAGCAAACCCTTACATGGCACTTACCAAGCGCCGGGCACAGTTAAGCTTTACACTTAATGCATTTAGCAACTCAATGAAGGACATACATGGTGATTCCAACTTAAAGACGAGAAAGCTAAGGCTCAGAGAGGGTCCTTTCCTCGAGGTCACACAACTAGAGAAGTTTTAGAGCCAGATTCTAGCCAAGCTGGTCTGATTCTGGAGTCTGTGCTATGAGCCATTCCACTCGACTGCCTCACCTGCTTGATCTGGCAGCTGTCTACCTCTCTGGCCAGACTCATGCCAGTTTCTCTTTTCCTTGGCAGTCTCTGCCTCCCTGGATTTATTATCCTTAAAGACACCAACCCCTCCCATTTTCCTCCTGCTCTTCACAGAGATGGCTCCTCTTTATTCTGTAGGTCTCTTTCTGTTTAAATTGCACCTTCTCAGGGAGGATTTGTATCTACTGCTGCATGTAACAAAGCACCCCTCCCCCATACCCTCTCCACATGTTCCTTCCAAATTCTTTTATAGCACCTGTGACAATTGAATGTGATCGTTCATATCTGCTTGCTTGTGTATTTATTTCCAGCACCCACTCAGTACCTGGAAACCAATAGATGCCCAATAGGATGTTGTTGACAAATAAAAGCATCCCAGTCTCCAGCCCCGGGGGATTATTTTCTGAGTGATTTCTTCACGTGTGTACACACTGTACCAGGCCTTTGCAACACAGTGTTAGCTCATCAGGGGCGCAGTAAATGTTTGGAAACGTGAGACCCATCTATGCACATCTCACCGGCCCCTCCCCCTCCTCCCAGTGACAAGGATTTGGGAAACCTGGGGCTGAATGTAAAGGCGTGAATGTGATGAGGCTGAGATTTCACAGTATTGGCTTGGCTGCCATTGTGCTTAGACTGATTCAGCCATGACCCAGATAGAGTAAACAGAGAAAAGACAACACAATTGACATTTCAAAGAAAGTAAAGGAGGTGGTGTTATGGGTGGCAGGTGACAGCAGGGTGGTGGACATTGTACATGTTGACAAGGAGGGGAAGAGTCAGGGGAGGCTCTCTTGAAGATGTTTGCTGAAGAGAAGGCGTGGGGTCTGGGGAACAGGGCTCTAGATTCCTGTAGCCACTGAGAACGGAGATGTCCGTGGGATACAGTGTGACTACCCAAGTCTACGAAAGTGGCTGGTGTGGTTGCTGGAAAATGTGCTTAGATTTGCAGGCCGTACCTGGGAATTTTATTTCTGGCCCTAAATGGTTGGATGAAGTTGAAGTTTGTAGTAATTTTGAAAAGAACTTCGAGGTTTTCCGAGGAGTTCTTAACCTGAGGTCCACACATACCCCCATGAGGGTATTTAAAGGGTTCATGGTCTTGGAGAGGAAAAACTTACATTGTTAATATCACTAACGTCTAACTGAAACTTAGCATTTCCTGCGAGTAGGAATATAAACAACACATCACAAGAGTATTAACAATATTGGTGACTTTGTCCTCAAGGGAAATCACAGATAGTTTCAGCGCACACTGCAGCTGTTATAGATACTCCACAATATTGTTTATGCTCATCTCTAATTCTAAATCATGATGCTTATTAAATCCCCTGCTAGATCCTGTTAGTTAATGAATGAATGAGGAGGCACACATGTAGCTATTTCACAAACTGATTTTATTAGATGTTCCTTTGTAGTCACGTCGTTTCGGCTTTTCCAAACATTTAGAGGAAGTGTCCATAGGCTTCTCCAGACAGCTGAAGGAATCCATAGAACAAAAAAAAGATGCAGAATCTCTGCCAACTGGGAAGTGAGAGAAGGCGAAAGCCCTCGGTCATCTATTGCCTTCCACACCTCCAGCCAGCTCCCATTCACAGTTCTTTGCTTTTCTGAAATACACACTCTGGACCCTTTATTCTGCCCCCTTAGACCATCCCTCACCCTCACCCTCACCCACGCGCGGTTTGCTGGAGGGACACAAGGAGTTCAGTCTCACGATGCCTCCTGGCCACGGTGTGGCAAGATCACTTGGGAACTCCCTCGCTGTTGTCAGCCCAGCTTTGGAAGCTTGGTTATTATGCAGTCGCTGGGCAGCTTGAGCAAGGAGACGGAACAGAGAGACAGGATGGTGTGCGTGTGCCCATCTTCCCTTCACTGTTGCTTCCGGATCTGTCAGTGAGAGGCAGCCAACGCATTGGTTCTTTTCCCTTGAATTTCCTTTTTACGCTTGTCTGCACTCACCCCATTTCTGGGTCCTTTCAGAGGAATCCTTCTTTTGGGCCAAACTAAATAACTATAAAGTGAGCTCTTTTCCCACCGCTCGTTACCCCAGACACCCATCACTTAGCAGGAGCTGGGGTTCTGTTTTCAGAAAGCTTTAGTTTCAGCATCCGATTTTTCTCCTCGCAAAGTGTGTACCTCATTGTACCCTTAAGTGGATATTCTCAAATGTGTCTCCAAGGTCCTCGGGGTGACATTGATGCTTGTCGCCTTGACGCTGACACGTGATCAAAGGCTTTATTCAAGTTGCTCGGCCCCTCAGCAGTGGTCGCATGCATCGTGGACCCATCTCCCCCAGTCCCCACTGCCACGTACCCCCAAACTATAAAATCCCGCCCTCCTTCCAGCAGAGTTGAAGAGAGCAAAGTGGCTTTTTCATGGAACACTGTCTTAGTCTATTTGGGCTGCCACAACCAAATACCACACACTAGGTAGCTTATAAGCAACAGAAATTGATTTCTCACAGTTCTGGAGGCTGGAAGGTCCGAGATCAAGGCTCTGGCAGATTCAGTATCTGGCGAGAGCCCGCTCCCTAGACTTTTCGCTGTAACTTCACGCGGTGGAAGGGGCAAGGGAGCTCTCCGGCTACTTTTATGAGGATGCTAATCTCATTTGTGAGGGCTCCACCCTCATGATCTAATCACCTTCCAAAGACTCCCACTTTCTAATACCATCAGAATGGAGGTTAGGTTTCGACGTATGAGTTTTGGGGGGACGCGAACATTCAGACTGTAGCAAACACTAATAGATTGATTCTAAGTTTTTATTAAATAATTCAAGTGCTGAATTTGTATCAAACAATATAGTATGTATAGTGGACTCTCCCCACCCGCCCTCCAAATTGGGGAGTGTGTCTTTCATTTTTCTTGTATCCCTGACAATATCTAGTGTGATGCTGGGCACATGATAACTCTTCAATGTATTTGAATTAACTTGTCATATTGTGACACGACACGGAATAAGAGAGGGAAAACATAAAGAACCAAGCCCAATTTATTTATGGTGCTGTTATTGGGGGCAGGTAATGCTTCTGGGCTTTTGTTTACAAACTGTCTCTTGAAGTGGGCACGGGTTACATAGGTGTTTTCACTTCACAAAAGAAAATCTATCCAGCTCTACATTTAGGACTTATGTACTTTTCTTATACTTCAGTAAAATTCTTATTGAAATTTGTCATATAGTGACATAACACTTGTGAACACTAACTTAGTATCAACCAGTATTTTTATTAACGGGAGGACTTTGGGACCATAATCAAGAGCATGACCTTCCTTTATGTGGTCCATTATGTACTGCCTCCCTGGCCTGGTCTGCCTTCCGCTGCTACTCCTGTGGCCATCTGCTCCTTGGGACTGGGGCCTTAAGACCATCAACATGGCCCTATCAACTCTCTTGCCTGTTCTCTTCTTCCTCAGACCACTGAAGCAACATCTTCTCAGATCACTTGTCTGAATTCATACTTGGCGGAGTGAGGATGCTTCAGAGCCCAGATGCTGCATTTTATTAGCTAATAATAAGTTTATTCATTAAAGGTTAATGAGTATTAAAGGTTAATGCTAGGCACTGGGATACCGCAAAGAAAAGACAGGTGTGTATTTCTTTCTGGTAAGTAGGGAGACAGACCAACAGAGCCAGCAATTGCCCTGAAGCGTGTGCAGTGGAGGTGTGGGGGCCATGGGACATCCCCACCTTCAGCCCAAAGTAGTCTGGTTGCCTACTCTGCCAGGGTCTTCCCTGTACCTCAGTGGTCACAGGGGCTCCATGAATTACTAATACCACTCCTGGAACTGCTTTGACTCTGCGCTGCTGTAAGGTGGATTCTCACCCTTTAATAGGATTCATTTCTCAGCTGATCTCCTGGCAGGTAGTCTCCTATTCATATAAATGAACAAAAAATAGATTCCATTTCCATAGAGTGATATATAATAGTGATAGTATAGCTAGCATTTATTGAGTTTTTTATATGTGCCAGGCACTTTCTAAGCATTTTAACCATATTAATTTTATCCTCACAACAACCCTATGAAATATGTGTAATTATTATTTCCATTTTACACATGAGAAAAATGAAACATGGAATGCTTAAATAACTTATTCAGTGGCAGATCTGGGAATGAAATTTAGGAAGTCTAGTTCCAGAGCCCACGCTTTGACTACTAGGCTGGAAATTAGCAGAAAACACTCATCAGAATATTATTGGAGCCGTTGTGTTTTTCCAATATGGCATAAAAGCATCTACAAATACGCATCTTTGCAGGTGAGCTTCAGAAACCTTTCCCAAAGCTTTGGATTTCTTCACCGCCTCTTGTGTCCACTGGGCTTCAGGCCCTGGGTGCAGCTCAGGGCCCTCCGGAGAGATTTACACAGTAGACATGTTTGGGCTAGTTGCTTAGCAACATGGAAGACATGAATTTTTCATCAAGAAATTAGCATAGATTATTTCAGGGAGAGGAGCACACACCCACTGGAAACACTAGGCTCTTGGAAATACACGTAATGAGGTCCCTTAGTCTGTGTCCATCAATCCCTTTCCAGTGGCAGGTCCTGGACCTGTTTGTCACATCTCCTTCCCTTTCCTCGTTTCTCCTCTGGTAGAGCATGTAGGTAATTTAGGTGCTTGGCTCTTCTCTTCACGGGATTGACGGTTCGCTAGCACCTTGGGTTAACTCCAGCAGAAAACATTGCTGCATCCTTGGAAGTTTTCAGATTTTCAGATCGTGGCCTGGGTTCCCGTCAAGTTCCTGTGGTGCAGAAAGAGGAATGGAGAGGCCATTGTCCATGGTGGAAGGAACACCTGAAAGAGAAATCAGGGAGCTTAAGACAGTGCAGCAAGGAAAGGGAGAGGCCAGCGGGATGGGGAAGTGGACAAAGAGGAGACAAGAGAAAGAGCAACTGACCATCCAGAGTCAGAGGCCAGCGGGAGAAATCAGAATACACGGAGACGGGCCCGCACGATCCACGCGATTTGACCTACGATCTCCTCATAACCAGTGACAGTTCATCTCCCACTTCTGCCTTTGTGTTACTGTAGTTATTATTTTCCTTTCTTAATTTTTTATTACAGCCATCCTGGTAGGTGGGACGTGGCAAATCTCCTTGTGGTGTTTTCTACGCGTTTAATTTAAAAAGTAATCCAAACTCTTTTGTTTAAAGTATTCATCAGCATCTGGCAAGTTTTTCACAAAATTTGCTCTCCGCAGTGATGCTCATTACAGTGAGTCCACGTGGGCACGCCCATGAAACACCTCATGGCTCGTGAGCCTCATAAGAGGCGTGAGGTGTGTGGCGGTCCTGGTTTCCTTGCTCCACCAGTAAATTCGCACCTGCTGTTCCCTCCTTTAAATATGTCGCACGTTATACTATCAACTTTCCCACCCTTTTCCTCGAAGCTTTAGCTCCTTGTGGGTCCTGATCTGCTTCACTCAGGTACCTGGGGGCCCTATAAACCTGGGTCCAATTGAGGTGATATTTACTATCCTTTCAATATCATTTCCTTATAGATTAACATCACCAAGGCAGCTGCTATGCTGGGAGGAGCCTTGGTCCCCTACGGTGTCAATTCTCTGCACACACACACACAAATCTTCCCACCAAGGAGTTTCTTTAGTGCTAATTAAGTAAAGGGTGTTTTAATTGATTTATATTATAAAAAAGCTCCCAGGAGACTCTTACATGATATTTAAGGGTGTTACTCTGATATACAGTGATGTTTTGGGAAGTTGATAAGGTTTTGGAGTGGACTTGGCATGCATTATAATTTTTCTCATTTAAAATAACAGAATACAAGTGATTGCTATCTGGAATTCCCTAGCCAGCAGGTTTCCATGAACAGATGAGAGTCAAATAATGAGGGGTAGTTGCATATATGAATAGATGCATGTCTTTGTGCATATGCATTTATGAATATGAACAAGAAAAGGGGGAGGAGCCTCCTATGGGAATTCTGTGAAATTGAGTCTTAGTCCATCTGGCATAGACCCTAGGGTATTTTGACATATTTCATTGACTCCCCCCCATTCTCCACTCATTAAGTCCAAGACATACTTTTTCTTCATAGGAAAACTGAGCAGGGCTTGGCAGATGACAAAAGAGGTTAGAAGAAATGGTGAATGACTGCATGAGAGCGTGAAAGAAGGGATAGATGAATGCGGAGAAGGGGATTCCTGGGGCCGCCACCTCTGCTTGTAGCCAAAATAAAAATCACAAGGACAGGAACATAGGGGAAGGTGCTGAGCTTCCTGAAGAATCTCTGTGCCTGCATTTAGTGACACAGCAAGGCATCAAGACAAGCTTGGAGGGTGTGGCAGCTTCGCTTTCTATTGGTTACCCTCACTTTGAATCTGCCATCACTTGCCTAATATTGGAGACCGTTTAAAAAAATCTTCAGCTGCAAGGCCAATGAAATAATACCCAAGGAGACTACATTTGACTTGGAACAGCATAATAAGCCACACAGTTTGAGACTTGCTGCTAAGAAAGGCATAATTAGGGGGAGGTAGGTTATTGAGGCAGGATAGTGAAGACTTTGCTTTCAAATAGAGTGAAGAATAATATTTTGGAGAGGATAGCATTTGAAGAAGAAAGTAAGGCTGGGGAAAAGCTGTTTGGGCAACTAGAAGAGTTGATGGAAACTCTGCACATGTGAAATAACTTCAGTGAGCTCTGAGCTCATTCTGTGTTTCAGGGCCTTCTCCTTTCTCACAGTGTACCCCCAAGCAGCCTCCAACACATTTTCATTTCCAGCAAGTCACTTCACATAAAAGAAAGGGCAAGGCTATCAGAAAGACATACAGTGAAGGCAGTGACGATACTTTAAGAGACAAAACTCTATAGGAAAATATCAGTGTGACCTGGAGGGCTTTTTGGTACATTCTCTACAATCGTGTTATTTAATGATCCCGTCTCCTACTATGAAAATAGAACAAATCCTTTCAACAACAACATGACTGTCACCCTTTGAGCAACAGCCTCATCACAAAAAAAACACAGAGACGGAGAATGGAAAGGAAAAGAATGAACACAAGAATAGGTAATCCACTCATTACCAAGACTGGTAGGTTGGCATTTGATTTTGGATACCCACTGGAATTAGTTCTAGGTAATAATGATCTTGTTTTCTGAAAACACTCAAAAGAGGAAATTGCCTCTTAGAATAAAAATATTCATTTTATGATCGAGCTACTGAGATATAATAGGAAGCAAATTAGACTTACCCCCCCAAACCTGAATTTGAACTCAGGCTTCACCACTTTCCAGCTAAATGACCTTGAACATTCTGACCACCACTTTTCTCATTAATAAAACAGAGATGATAATAATAAGGTTCTCTAAGGTAATCATAAAGACTAAATGAGGTAACACTTTTGAGAGCATCCAGCAGACTCAGTACCTGGCTACTATTCAGAGTATATTTTAGGTATCTCTGAATCATTTTCTTATTTATCCTTTGCCAAAGCAATGACTTGTCTGTATGTTCACTATGTAAGAAAGAGAAAGTTCATTAAACGTATTCCAGGTGGGAAAAAAAATGAAAGGCTTCTGTTAGTATAAGGAGGGGAACATGTAAAATATTCATTCAAAAAACATATTTCTTGATCACCTACTATGTGCGAGGCACTGAGTTTGCACTGGGGACACCACAGTGACCAGATGGGCAACATCCCTGACCTGTTGCAGCTCATATTCTAGGGGTAGAGATGTTCATCACACAGTCGTACAAGTGAATATAAACCCACAACTGTGTTAGGTGTGCAAAGGAGGTGAGCAGGCCTCCCGAGAAGTGATAACTGATTAGTGCTCTGAACTTCAACATTTTTGGAGACACATTTCAGACACACACACACACACACAAAATTGTATGCCCCTTATCCATGTATAGTTTATTCTCTGTAAAGCATATATATGCTTATATATTATATATATAACTCTACTAATATGTCATGCACATAATGAAACATTCATGAAATGGACTGTCTAAAAAAAAGATTAAAATAAATGATAAAATGAAATTCTGTTATTTTCTTCCCATACCCCAAATGGACTGTCTTGTACACCCCTGTGGCATACAGTTAATGGTATTTACTAAGTAAAGGTGTTAGGGATAAGGGTTCAAAGTCTTCTAGGCATAGGGCATGTGCAAAGGCCCTGTGAAAAGAAAAAAACAGGAGGGACTAAAAGAAGGTCAAGGTGAATAGAGCACAGAGGGCACAGGAAGGAGTGATGAGAAGTGCAGAAGGTGGGCCAGGGCAGAGCCACCCAGGGCCTTCTGGGCCACCATAGGTATTTGGGTCTTTATCTTAAGAGTAGGGAAAGCTATTGAAAGGTCTCAGCTAGATGTGACAGGGTCAGATTTGGGTTGCGAAAAGACCCTTTCAGATGTGGGAAGACTGGAAGTGAGGAAACCAGGAGGAAGACATGGAGAGACTATGGCAGCTTAGGCCACGGCGATAATGCAGTGGTCTAGAGAGGTGTTTAGGAAAGAAATTGACTGGCTTTGCGTGTGGGTTGGGTGTGGGCTTCAGGAAGAGGGAGGAGTTAGGGATGACAGTTTTCCACTTACCCAACTGGATGGCAGTAGTGTTTAGTGAAAGAGGGAACACTCGAAAAGATAAGATCATGAATCGTAAATCAAGAATTAGTTCACTTAGATGCAGGGAGAGTGCGAGGGGTCTTTGAGCTACTTCCATGAAGACGTCAGTTGGGCTGATGGTTCAGCAGGTCTCGAGCTCATGGCATGGCTGTGATGTACAGTGGGGAGCTGGAGATGTATACCAGGCAGTCACACGTAGGAGACAGCCATTGCAGCTGTGGCATGGTGGGGACTGCCTAGGATTATTGAAGAATGAGAGGGAAGAATCCCCGAGAACAGGTCTGGATGGACATCAGCATTTAATGAGACGAGGAGAGGTGGCCAGAGAGAAGAGAGAAAAACCTAGAGACTGTAATGTCAAAATGATGATGATGATGATGATGATGATGATGATGATGATGATAGAAAAAGCTTTTTAAGAGAAAAGGAATCCTCAGCTAGGAAGCCCACCACTGAAAAATCAAGTAAGATGAGACTGACAAAATCCATAGGAATGAGACCACAAAGGTCATCGGTGACCTTGGAGACCAATAATGACCTTCAGAGGACCAGGAGACCCTTTATATTGTGGAGTGTGTGGCAAGTGAGAAAATGAGGACAGCATCAAGTATAGGCAGTTCTTCTGAGATGTGTGGCTGCAAAGGGGTGGAGGGGGGAGGGCGATGGCTGAGCAGGGGACAAGAAATCCAAGGGACATCGAGCACATTCGAAAACTGATGGGAAGGAGATAGTTGAAAAGATGAGCATTCAAGAGAGAAGGAGGGCGAGATTGAAAATAGCCAGTGCAAGGCTCCCACAAAAGCAGGGGGGATGGGGTGCAAGGCTCTGGTCTTGGGAGGAGGGAGAGAAGGATCTTCCTCCTGCAGTGTCACTGGTCGGGTTGGGCCCCAGCGGCCATCCGGACGAAGGGACGCAGGTTTACATGTCTGTTAGCAGTACGCTAAGGGGCCACAATTTTCTGGGCTTCCTTTTTCTCTCTATGTAGGAAGTCTGAGGAGACAGAGGAATTTCTATGTAGGCTTGAGGGAGAAGGGAGGGAAACAGTAATATTAACTGACTGGACTGAGAGCCTATTTGAGGTCGGTGACCATGAATTCATCACGGAACTGTCTGTCTTGTTGAGTGACTCTCCTGCAGGGCAGGACTATTGGAGGCAGGCATCACAGTGTAACAAGTTCATCCAGTGTCAGAATTTTATCACTTGGCATCAGGAAAAGGACTAGGAGGCAAAGAGGGTTTTAGACTCAGTAAAGGTGTGGTTGAAAGATGGCGCCTAGAATGGAATTGGGACAGTTGCAAAGTGAAGAAAGGGGACAGAGTGGAGAGCTTCCTGGTCCGAAGCCTCCTTCAGGTAGAAGAACAGCTGTGGGGGGCTCTGGCCTCCAGCTAGAAGAAAGAGGCTGTGGCCGCGGGCACCCTGAGGACAATATGCCCCCAGAGTCAAAGTGCCAAAACCGTTCCTTAGTTCCTTCACAAGGTAGGCAGTGGTCGGGGTGAGGGTGCCGTGGTAGAGTGAATAACCGATGGACTTAAGATTGTTATTATTAAGATGAGCAGATGAGTCAGCAGCTGGTTAAGTCTGCAGTCGTGCGCCATATGGTGTTTGTGGAATTCCTCTTTAGTTTAGGAAAACATGAGAGCCTGAAGGACTACCTTAAATCTGTAACTTCTGAAGCCCACGGGAGGCTCATTGCAGGGCGCTTGCTATGAGTCTGGTTGTCCCGGTGACTCAGCATCTGGAAGGCTGGGTCGATGCTACTGGTGGGTTTTGAGTTCTCTGGGCTGCAGCCTGAAATCCAGGTGACGTCTACAAGTGCGCAGATTGTTCCCAGTGGCGGCACATGGGGGCCTTTGGCCTTTGCCAGAACAGAGGAGAAGGGGTGACTGGCTGCTGCCACCACTGGAAAGAAATCAAGCTCCTGAGACTCCTACAGGTGGCCTTTGGGAGGCTGCATTAATTGCCACAGTATAGGAAATAGTTATTGGATTAATAAATAGTATTATAATTAAATTGTCATTAAAACGACTATTGTAAAATGATTCGACTTTATGTACTAGATGAGTGAAGGACATGAAACGCTCGGGCTTTGGGTTCCAGGTTCTATCTGGCCCTTGCTTGCTGTATGATGATGGGCCAGTGACTTAACCTTTCTGCACCTCGATGTGCCCATCTGTTCATTGTCATTGTCAGTGAATTGTTGTAGGGATTAAATCAGATCATCCAGGTAAGGCAGTACCTGGTCCCTTTGCATCCAGAACCACTCTCCACATCCTCCTCTCCTCCCCTCCGATGTCCAAACCTATCCCCTTTTTCTACTCCCCCTCCCCATGCCCTGGCCCCAGACGGCCAGGTCTAGGGGTGTGAACAGTGCCCACCTGCTCCTGGCCCCAGGATACTCTCCATTCCTGTTGTTATCCTTAAATCTCCACACTTTCGTAAATGTCTGCTTTATGAAATTTTCTCAATAACCCACTTTGTGCCATCTGCTCCTCCAAAACCCTATTAATAGGGTACTCAACCAACGTTAACTATTATTATCAGCCCTAATAATAATAATAATAAAAGAAGAATCTGCTCATCAGAGAGAGTGTGTACAAATTGGCAAAGGTTAAGGCCAACAATGATAAAGCCCTCTGTTTACACAAGGCTTGATTGTTTCAAAACTGCTTTCGTTTTTCCATTTGATCCAGCCTTTAGCCTGGTGCTCTGCACACCTCCAAGCTTTTGATACGTGCTTGCCAAACAGACACACCTGCTAATAAGAAGGTTCGATCATTATTCTCGTTTCAAAAAGTTTGAAAGGCCCTGAGGAAAAATATTTGACATCTATAATAACTTGAAACCGAACACTCTAATATTACTGACCTTTGGTGATCAAATTGCATTTTTGTGACAACGCTTGTAGACTGTTGGAACGTTGACTCATGTGATACAGAAGGGAAATCCAATAGGTTTGCATCTCGTTTAAAAGGAGGAACAGCTGCCTCTGTGGATGATACGCACCAGCTTTGAGTCTGCCAACATGACAGCCGGGAGGAGAATGTTAGAAGCAGCCCCTTAGTGGCCATCCCTTGAAATCTCCCTGCTGACCACTCGTGAAAGTCACACGGAAGACCCGGTCTGTTGCCCAGACATTGCTGTGGCTGTAGACATCTAATGATGTTCAGAGATGATGCTTTTTTGGAAAAGGAGACCTGAGAGGTAGTCATGGAAGTATCTTTTCCTTGATGCAGCTCTCTTTTATTCTTCCTTCTCCTTACGCATCATTCATCCTTAAGCACTGTCAAATCTTCCTTAGAGAAGTCTCAAGCATTGCTGCTTTCCTTTTTCTCCTTGACAGGTATACCCTGGCTTGGTCTCTCACTTCTTCCCACCTGGATTACTCCCACTATCTCCAGGCTGGTCTTGCTTCCAGGTTCCTGCACTTCAGTCTCTCCTGCATGCACCTGCTACTTTGATTTACTGAAAATACTGTTTTGCTCATGACATTCTTCTATTCATCAACTGTCAAAGTCTCTACACTGTTTATAAAATAGAGCTCAAAATTGTTTGCTGGGCATTCAATGCCTTTCATGGCCTGGCCTCACCATTAGTTTGTAAATCCATTTCTCCAACCACACCTAGGCTTTCTCTTCAGCTGGTTTGCCAGACTCACCATGCCCCTTCTGTACCTGTGCTCCAGCCTTTCTCTCCATTCGAGATCCTTCCACCTCTCCTATCCATAATTATCCGTGGACGTTGGGTTGAAGCTGTCCTCCAGGAAGCCTTCTCTGATCTCACTGATGATGTGGCATCTCCCTTAGGTCTGCAGTAGCACACAGTGCAGCATTTGGCCTTTTAAGACTACTTTCTATACTCAGTTATTTTTTTTTAGAAGTATGCATCAGGAAGAGCAGATAGCTTTATTCCTGTGTATTGATTCTTATTAATTGGTAGCAGCTTCCTGGAGCCCTGGGCTGAACGAGCTGTGTCTGAGCACAGCAGGAAAGAGTGCTTTAATCAGTCAGTCGTGTCTACCATGAGTGTAGTAGAAGAGTCGTAGCATAAGCACTTCATATTTCCCATGCGGTGGCCTCCATCACTGGATGGTTAACTTCCTGAAAGCAGAGACTCTCTTATTCATGGATCTTCTGTGGTCTCTAGAGTGGCAAATACACAGCAGGCAGCAAGTCCATGCTGATTTCTGTTTGGCTAGAAATCTGAGGGTTGCTTAGTTGAAGGGTTTTGGCTTAAAACCAAAATATAAGGAGAATCTAGCAAGACAGTCACTATCCTGTTTGAAGTCACACTTTACAACTCAGCTGTTTTTCAAATTGCCGGGTTAGAAATTGATGTGCTTTCCAACTGTCTGCACATAAGTGGATGGATGTCTTCGATTAGTGGTTCTCTGGAGTTGTTTTCTGCACTGCATCACCTTTGAAAGATGGTATCCACACAGTCAAAGGGTTCCACAGAAATCACCTTCTTTCTCTCCCACTAAGAAAAGCTTATCAGAATGCAAATGCATGAAAGAGGTATTGCTATAAGAATCACCTTGAATGTGCTCTAATCAATTTTTCAATAGATAAAAAAAAGTATCAAATTTCCGTATGTTAGCTGTCAATTGTAAAATACTGGCATAATACCAAGGTTAAAAATTGTTACCTTTGTCAATGGTTTTATCAATTAGCTAAGCATCATAGGATCAAAAACTCCTATAGCTGCTCTGGAAGAAGATCCTGAATTCAATGTCAAGGAAACTGGCATATAACCAGATTCTTTGGCCTTTAATACCAAAATGACTTCTCTACATTAAAAACCTAGCCCCCACAAATGAGAAACTGAAAAAATGTCTATTCAAATGGACACCGTCGGTTAAGACCGCAGAGACCAATATTAAATATGTGTGTCCCGTCTTACAGAAGTTATTGGTGATGCAGGGCTGAGATCTCCCTCCTTGACATAGACTCAGTTTAACAGAAAGACTTTTAAGGACCTAGTAAACCGATACATTACAGGGGGATGGGGCTGAGTGGAAATTTTGGAAGTTGAAGGCTGGCTGAAAGACCTGGCTCTGAGTCAACCCCATTGCCCATAGCCCTACTATGGTGGCTGGAGATGGGAGGATGAGGATGGGGTGGATGGAGTGGAAAGGCTGTTTTTGAGCCCCATATTACTGATCAAAGGAGTTTTCTGTGACCTTTATAAATATACCAGCTTTTAAATAATGTTTATGATGAGCGTTAATAAGGTTATGACATAGTCTTGACATTGTCTTGGCTCATGTCAAAATACAACACATTTTAACACAAAGAGTGTCAAGATTCAGAATTTAGAGCGGTGACAAAGCTGATGCCCAAACATCCAGGCAGTTAATTAGAAAACCCAGGCAAGTGGGTCGGGGAGAAGATTGGGGTTATCAGTCTGACGATGTGGCACCTGCCAGCAAATCAAAAACAACGATCTGGACATTTCTGCTTTTACCTGTTTATCATTAGTATCCAGAGACATAGCCCCCAGGGAACCGTGAGATGGAGTGTGTGCTTAGCATCACTGGCTTTGGGATGGAATGAGTTCCAAGCCCAGAGCTGTCATACATTAGTTGTGGGATCTCAGACAAATGTCAAACTTTCTGAGCCTCAGTTTCCTCCTCTATAGAGTAGAGAAAAGAATTAGATTATTTTTATTTATTTATTAATATCGGGGCATAGAACAGAGAAAATATTAGGCACTTATCTCTAGGGCTGTGTGAAGATTAAATCTGATAAAGTCTGTAGTGCTTCCAAGAGCATCTGGCACACAGGAAGTGGTCAAGAGATGGTGGCCATATTACCTGTTCAGGCCTTGTGGCATGACGGACGAAGTCGATGTAGGGACTACCTACAAAAATTAAATCTCTAGACAGGACGTTGCCATTTTGTGAGTTCCAGTCCCGTGGAGTTTTGTTTTGCTGAATTCTGGTATTGAATTCTGCTTCCTCTGGAAATGCTGGAATAAGAACAACACTGATTGTCTCTCCTCTTCTCACGGGGCTGTAAGCTTCCATTATTCTCTGAACACACCACAAACTTTCAAGCCACTGCCTTGGCCCAGAATGCCCTTCTCCCACCTCTCCATCTGTCAAACTGCTGCCTGGGCTTTGCGGGAGAAGGCATCCTGCCAAAAGTCAGAGCCTCGAATCTTCCTGAAAATCTCCTCCCCTCAATATGCACATTCACCCTGCAGCCTCCCCAGGCAACGTTTGATGTGCTTCTGCGTACTCTGTCTCACATTTTGCTGGTCTGCATCTCAGCATTTACACTAATCCCCCACTGCCCACTCCTCCCTACTCATATAGTGTGTGAGGACAGAGACCACTGTCTTCTGTGTCCTTATTAATTAAAAGGTTCTCAGTATCCAACAGTCATTGATGGAATGAATGAATGGGTGGCCGGATGGGATAGGAGGGTGGAGATGGGCCATCCTTCCTGCAGCCCCAGTAGGCTTCTCCTTAGATCTACCCAAGATAAGATTATTGCATTTTTGCTTCCTTGGTTTCACCAAATCAGGAAATGGCCGAGCTGGAAAGCTTGAAGGCTCCACAGTCCCATGCCTGGGTTCTAATCCCAGCTCTGCATCTAGTTAACTGTGTGACTTCAGACTTATGTCCAGTGTGCCTCAGTGTCTGCCTCTGTAATAATCCCTCCTTCGTGAGGTCATGAGGTTTAAATGGAGCCTTATGGGTGAAATGCTTACACCTGAATTTTACATATGATCAATGCTAGATGTGATTCCTCCACCCCCCAAAAAAAAATTAGCGCAGGAAACCTTTCCTAGTCCTCAAATTCTTAGTGGACACAACTCCCATCCCCCCGCCCCCCGCATTCCTATCTGTCCGTACCTCGATAGTGCTTACTCTTACCTGAGATCGCCTTTTTGTATCTACTGGTTTCTTGCTCCCTACTCCACTGGCCATGCTCACTCCACAAGGCAAGTGATTGGACAGTGTCATTCCTACAGCTGACCAGCATCTAGAGATTTAATAAATCTTGAACAAATGATTGGATGAATGACGACCAGCAAAGAAAGAGTTTGCAGAGAAAGGCTGGCTATTATTCCCGGCAATCTCATTCTTGGGAGGTATGTTACCCCACTGAGAGGAGGGTTAACCCATCGACAGATCTTCTAGTCCATTGCATCAGGGACCATCTTGGGGGCAGGGACTGTGCTGGATCAACCATAAACTAGCCCCTTTTAGATTTTAAAATAATCACAGAGGGGAAAGAGACTAGCAAGAGAGGAGTCCCCGGGGAAGGGGATTTGAGAAGGAATTGGGACACAGACTTGTAATAAACAGAATAGGAGGTGCTGGAAGGGATAACAAAAGAAGATGCTGTGGCTGAGTCGCCATAGAAACACTGTTTGGCGTCTGGACTGGAAGATAAGCTGTTTCTTCAACGTGAATTTCACCTTTGCAGTTTGAAAATATGCTCTCCTCCTGGGCCCTGACCCTGTGGATTGGCTGATAAACAGCTGAGAAGCAGAGATCCTGGTACCAGCAGCTCCCTAGGAGCTGGAGATCTATTAGACAAATGTTTGTGGGGTGCCAGGAGGACTAGACAGAGAGTTGGAGAGGTGGCCCCTGTGAGCAGTACACCATACAAGAGGACATTTCTACATCTACCCAACCTGGATTTCTGGGCCTCCTCCAAATCAAGGTGTTCCCATGTTAGCCTCAGAGAGTACCCACATTGTTGTTAACCTGGAGAGCTTCTTAGACATGCAGATTCCTTGGGCTCACCTAAGACCTCTGAGTCAAATCCCTTGTGGAGGGGCGTGCTCTGGGAATCTGAATTTTTTATTTCCTCAGGCGAAACTTCTGCACATCACAGTATGGGAACCAGTGCTGTTCTTCTGTCTAAAGTGCCCACAGAGGCAGAATAAGGGGTGGTGGGCTGGGTATCTGTCTAAGTAGCACAAAAACATGGGTGAGCAGTGAAGTATGACTAGAAATATGAGCAGGTGGGCGAAGGGGCTGGAAGCACAGGAAAGTGGGTCAACTTAGGGCTCTGCAGTGAGTCAGCCTGGGTTTGAATCAAGCTTCTGCCACTCACGAACTGGACATGCATCCTCATCTGTAAAATGGGAATGATCACAGTAGTGCTTCCTGGTAGGGTTATTATAAGGATTCACTGAGCTCATACCCGAACAGTGCAGGGCACAAGTGGGCAGAACCACAAGGTGGAAGAAGCCAGGACTCTGAGTTTGGAGAAGAACCAACAGACTGTGAGAAATCAGCTTTTATTGTTCAACCACTGAGGTTTGGGATTGTTGGTTACACAGCAGTTGGCCTTCCCTGACTCATACAAGGCTGTTAACAAGTGGCCTGCTGGCCGTGAAGGTTCAACCAGTTGTGGGCACAGGGGATCAAGGCTTTGGTTTGTTAAGAGCTTCTATGGCTGCACCCCAAATTCTCTCAGAAGAGTTGTTTATATGGTTACAGGAAAACTTGGACAGTGGGTTCTTTTTACTCACAGACAGCCTCTAGCAGTTGGTCCTTCCCTGGAGGCAAAATAACTATTTCTCTCCATTAATTTCTAGCTTGACTTATTGCATGTCGTCCAACATAGAGAGAGAGTCCTGCTTCTCCACTAGGAGAGAGTGTTTGTGGGCGGGAGGCAGGCGGGGTGAGCAGAGGGAACGTGGTGCCAGCCAGTGTCCTGGGAAACATCCCAAGTCACAAAATAAACAAGGGAAACTTTTTATACTAAAACAATCATATGGAGTCAAATTCAAAAAGTCACATGGATTTTAAGATAGAACTGGAAAGATTCCCAGTTGCTCCAGAAGACTTCCCGTTCCCTAAAGTAAGCATCCCCATTTCACAGATCAAGAAAGTGGAGGTGTAGAGAGGTTAATTAATCAGAACCAAGATCACACAACAAGTAACTGGACTCTAACCAAGCTGTCTTGTTTTAGAGCTTGGACACTGACCACCAGGCTATAATTCAAACTCATGTGCATGTCAGTGTGCGTATTTACCAGTATTGGAGCCCAGAGTGACAGAGGCTTGTGGGAAACTTCCCTGGCCCAGCTCCTCTCTGAGGGGCTTCATCGTGCTTGACTGCAGACCCCAGGCGTGCTGGCCTGCGCTTGACATCCTTTAAATACTCTATGTGCAACCTTCCCCTCTCCTTTTTTAAAGTTCGAGTATAAAGTTCAAAGCCATCCGTCCCCTTTTCCAGCTGAGTCTGCTTCCCCCACCCCCATGTAACTTCCTGGGTGCTGTGATGCTTTAAGATGAAGGCCCCAGTGTGAAAACTCAAATTAATAAACAGTCCTTAGGCGAAAGAGTTAATCATGTCACAAAAGGGGTCGCCTAACATCTCTGGTAAGGTTAAGTATTGTTTACAGATCATTAAATACATAATTAATTTCTTTTTTCCCCCGGAGGCCCCATAGGAAAAGACAGCATCTGTCTTGTCACTTCTGTGTTCCTAACATTTAGCATAGGACCTGGCCTACGGTAGGACTCAATAAATATTTGTCCATTAAATGAAGGTTTGGGTTCCCCGCTCCCCGTGCCATCTGTCTTAGCCTGGATTACAGGAAGCTGGGCTTTTCGAGCCTCTGTGCTGCTCTCCCTCAGGAGTTGCTGTCCAGGGATGCAGGAGGGATGGGAGGAGCGAGGGCCTGCACAGGGCGCGTTACTGAGCCGGCCGCCAGTTGGGGTCAAGGGCAACTGCTGGATTTCAAGCATCATCTTTCAAGAGGTCACTGAAGACACTGTTGGGAGGAGCACGAGAGAAGAGTTCGGTGTTTGGTTTCCAGCTCACAGTGGTCACATTTCCCCTCATGGAGCTTTAACGCAACACATCGGGGTTGTCCTGGGGTGGACCCGCAGTGTCCCTGGGTGTCTCACATATCAGCAGCCACCGAGAAGCCCCAGGGCGGGTGACAAGAGGGGTAGGGCATGGGTGTGACAGTAAAGCCCTGTGGGGCTGTGCCCATGGGAAGTTGGTGGGAGTCTTTGTAGAGCTGGCTACGGTGGGGAAGAGGAAGTGGTCCAAGGCCCCAGAGACAGGCGAGACAGGGTGAATCCAAGGAGACTCATCGGAGGGATCTGATACGCCATCAGAGGGTGTTTCTACGGTGCCCGCAATGTCGAGCACAGCAGGCATTCTCTAATGATTAAATACCTGCCTCCACTGGCCCATCCTTTATCTACATTTTCCCTCTCCTCCAGGTTGATGGGACTTTTAGAGAGAGAATCCCACTTCCAGCTCCTGCCCCTCACTGAGGCGTAAGGCTCAGCGCAGGTCCTTCTGCAGGGACCTGCTCCCCCGAGGGCCTCCTCTGTGCCGGGCGTTCTTGCTCCCCACCTGTGATCCTTTCCTAGGCTCCCTCCCTCAACTCCCAAACCTTTTTTCCGCTTCTTGGGCACTGAAGTTTAAGCTATTTAAGTGGAAACATAGATGCATTTGAAGGATATGGTGGAACCAGGGTTTTGAAATGCAATAAATAAAATTGTACAAGAGAATGAGACAAGTAATCAGCTGTGCTTTCACTCCTTGAAGAGGCTCATGTAGCAGTCATCAGACTCTGCTCTTGGCCTGGTCAAGGGCTATACATCATCCCCCACTAAAAGCAGCCATTGCACATAGGACCTTGTGAAGGCAGGGGAAGGATGAACGGCAAATGAGGATGCCTTTGGCTGGCTGCAGAGAGGTTCAAGGGTGGGTGGCAGAAGGCTGTCAGACCCTAAGCAGAGTTTCTCTGTTCCAGAGTCATGATCTCCTGTGATGCTCACTGAAAACGTAGTACATCAGTTTGGGGTGCTCTTGCTGCAAGTCACAAAGACCCCAATACGACTGGCTTAAACAGAAAGAATGATATTGCTCATGTAATTTGAAGAGCAGAGATAGGACAGATTTGGGGCTTGGTTGGCTTAATGACACTGTCATTAGAGACACAGCTTCTGTCTCTCCACCCGGCTGTCTATGCCATCAGCTTTCTGCTAAGACTGGCTCACCTTGCAGTCACAAGATGGCACAGGATTTCTGTCCAGCAGTGGAGAGAATCCCTCCTTCTGCCGTGGAATGTAAGCCCTTTCATTATGTCTGGGATGGCCCTGGGACTCCTTGTGTCAGGAGCACAGCCTTCCTCCCCACCCCTCTCTCTACCATCCAGTTTGTCCTTCAAGGTCCAGCCCATGCCCTGGCCCCTCCCTGGCCCCCTCCCTATTGTCTCCTCTCTCCCAGCAGTCATTCACACAGACTGTCGGCTGCCTGCTTCTGCACTGTGGTCCCGAACTGCCAAATATGCCTTGTCATTTACTCTCTTGTTTGTGATTGTCTCCCCAGCTCACCTGTACTGGCAAATAAAGAACTGTTGTCTCTCACTTCATTGTAGCTCAGAATGTAGGAGTGGAACAAGCCTTGAAGTCACCTGTTGCTTTAGGTGACTACTCAGAAAAGTAAAATGACCTGCCCAAAGTGACTCAGCTCCGGTGGTAGGTCAGTACTAGAACCAGACCCCTTATTGTCCAGTGACACCTTCAATGGAGCAGAGGTGCAAAGGGGACCTGATTTTGTAAATTATGTAGGCCCTTCCCTGGTAGGAACTAGTTACCATGTGTAACAATGGCAAACAATTTTGATGGGTGAGTGCTGTGCCTGGAAAAGGCTTTAAGGCAGAAGAAAGTTTGGGAGTCACTGGTGCAGTGGGCTTTGGAGCCGGGCTGACGTGGGTTGAATCCTGCCACCACCCCCACTGTCTGATCTCAGCCACCTCACTCCATTTAAGGCAGAAATGCTTTTTGTGCCCACATGTGCCAGGCACACTCAGCAGAGATCAAGTGTGACTTTGCTTGGGTGCTTTGCAGTCTGCTGGGCAGTGTTACCTAGAGGAATGAAGTATTTAATGCCCCCTGAGCTCCTTAGGGAGTTCTGAAGAATACAGAAGGTAATGCAAGGGCAGGAACCTGCATGGTGGCCGGCAGGAGAGTCTGGCTCCTGCCTCTCACCCCTTGGGCCCTGCTACGCTTTCTCGTGCATTCCCTATCCACTGTCCAGTTGATGAGCATCACTAAGAATGCACCTGTCACCAAGGTCCAGCCTCCCTCACAGTTTCGAACAGGGCAGAGTGTCTGAGATTTGTCCTTGAGTAATGAAACAGAGTGAAAACACTGTAAACAGGAACTTTGAAACAGTAATATTTAAGCACTATCCCACGCCCCACCAGATCAGCGTTGCGTCCACCCCGAGCCCCACACTCCCCAGCCCCTGGGCCACTCCTGCCACTGGGTAGAGCAGCCTTGGCCCCTGGCCAGTCCACCCAGAAGCCACAAAGAGAGAACAGGCAGGAGGCCCAGCATGAAAGACAGGAGGCTTTTTGGTGGGCTCTGCCTACCTCGGCTTGAGGACCCTTTTGTGGGCTGCTCACCAGGGTGTCAGCATTTCAAGCTCCTGATCTGGTCATTAGTCTTCTGTTTCCTGGGGACTGGGCAGGCCCCTAGTATTGCTACCTGTTATATACTTTGAATCACTCAAGCAGGAAAGATCTCAGTGCCTAATGGAGGCAAAGATAGAAAATTCCACTCCTGCGTGAGGCAGTCTCATATACATAAGGCTTGAAAAGCAAGCAAGTCTCTGTGTAAAGAAGAAGATGCCCCTTCTTCCACATGGACTAAGCCCTTCCCCAGGGCACACGGCTGGGCAAGTGGTGCACAGACTACATGTCAGCCCCCACTTGCCCTTCATCTAGGGGCCTTTGTGCAATGCACAAACCATACAACTGAACATGGCAGCCCTAGCAACAGGTAAGTACTACATGCTCCTTGTGAGCAGACACTGTGCTAGGCACCAGGAGCAAGACAAGACATAATCCCTGTGCTCAGGAGCTCATACACAAGGGGGAGAGACTGTCCACAGACAAGCCAACCTGTGACAAAAACAATATAGGGTGAGATCAATGCTGTAAAACAAAGAGCGGGATATGGTGATAGGCTTGGGGGAGCAGTGTCATTGAGAACAGTGGAGGTGAGGGTGAGTGGCTGGGGAAGGGGCCAGAAAGAGTTCAGCCTATTTGAGAAGCAGGAAGTTTCAGTGGCTGGAAGGGAGCAAAGAGAGAGGAGGCTGGCATGATGTCAGGGAGATGAGCAGGGCCGGGCTGGGCAAACGCTTAGAGGTCACTGCAAGGACTTTGTGCTACGTGTGCTGGGACCACCAGCATTTCTGAACTATTAGGTGGAAAAGGGAAGGCGGGGAGGAGTAAGATTGCAGCACTAGGAGGAGAGAAAACGAAGATGCAAGTGACACAGAACAGGAGAGGGAAGACCACCCGAGACAGGCTGGGCTGAGCCCGGGGGCTCAGCCAGAGGATGGTAGGAGGGATGCATGGAGGAAGGGATGGATGAACAGGGCCGACATCTCGGCAGACCTCGGCATGACTTGTGATGGTGTGGATTCTGCTGGGTTTGGAGGTGACGTTTTGCCTTCCCATGTTACGCTCCTCAGAGCAGTGGGGAACCACAGCCCTCCCATAAAAAGTAGGGTTACCATTTTTCCCACCCGTGGGTGGAAAACAGGCAGGAAGTCCTCTTGTGGACTAACCGGCGTGATTTGGGTTTGCAGTTCAACGTTAAAAAATCCACGGAGCCCGTCCAGCCCCGAGCTCTCCTCAAGTTCCCAGACATCTATGGCCCCAGGCCAGCTGTGACCGCCCCAGAAGTCATCAACTATGCAGACTACACGCTGAGGACCACAGAGGAGCCTGCTGCACCTGCCAGCCCCCAGGCCCCCAATGACTGCCGCCTCAAGAGGCAGGTCACAGAGGAGCTGTTCATCCTTCCTCAGAATGGTAAGGGTCTCCTGCCTCTCACACTTCCATGAGTAACAGGAGGTTTGCTGGCATCTGTATATGCTGGGTACGGCACAGCCTCAGTGTCTGGCATCTGACGCTGGGCAAGCAGGTGGGCACGGAACCCAGAATTACGGTCCTTTATTCCTGCTGCTGAGTTGCCACATTGCTTCTCTCCCAGGCCCCCAGATTTCCACTAGGAAATGGAGAGTCTCTTTCAAGTCATGTGTACAACTATGGAGAGGGGTTAGAGTCACGGTTAAAACCATGGGTTCAGAATCATGGGTTAAATTCTCTGCCCTTTTATATACTCGTTATGTGGTCTTGGTCATGTTGCTAACTTCTTTGGGCCTCAGTTTCCTCATCCATAAAATGGAATCACACTATTACCTGCTTGGTAAGGTCGTTGTAAAGCATAAATAAAGTAATGCATATAAAATGCTTAGCTCAAGACCTAGCACAAAGAATGTCGTTAAAATATGTTATTATTATTATTGTTCTATTCTCCTCTTCAGCATCGACATCAAGGATGCAACACCATTAGCTATGCAGTGCTATGTTGGGCACTGGGACAGATATGAGGAGCAGTGACAGTCCCAAACCCAGAGGAGCATACAGGCATTTATAAGGAGGTGAAAAATACAGCCTGGAGAATAGATTGTTGTGTGGTTTGGGATTTTGCTTTGTGTGTTTGGAGGCAGAGACAGTGGAAGCAGAAGCAGCAGAACCAGTTTGACACTGACCCCACCCCTGATGCAGCCCCTGGCCAGTAAACAGGTGCCCACTCCACTCCCAACCTGGCACAGAACCACAGCGATTAGCCTGGCCTTTCTTCAAGAACAAATTCACGCCTGTGGCATGAATGAACCCTGGTTGGCTTTCAGCTTCCAGGTTTGCCAGCCCACATTTTAAATAGATTTAAAATAAACCCATTGAAGACTTGAGAGCTAAGGTTGGAGGGTGGGAAACAATTTGCTTGAGGACCCTTGGGAGCGCTCATCATAATCAGAGTCATGAGAGGGCTCCCTTTTCTTGGGAGTCCCAGATGTCTCAAAACTCAGATGAAGCCAGGATTGCACACTCCGCACCAAGGAGACCAAGAGATCAAATCAGAGTCTGGAACTCTGAAAAATTCAGAACACAGTGCGTCTTCTCCTCATGTTTCCTCATTCCAGAGAACAACCAACAAGTTCTGATTCCACAGAGATCTATCAAGAGTTGATTGGTTCAGCAAACATTGACCAGAGGCAAGGGAGCACAGGGGAAGAGGGGGCCAGAGTGACCAGACGCTGTCCCCAACAGTGAGGATCCAAATCAACTGCCGGTAGAGCTCAAAGTCCTGATTCTTGAAAAGCTGAATCCGCTCCTGCTTTTCCCAGCAGTGCTGGCTTTGGTTTGGTTTGGTTTGGGTTTGATCTTGAAGGCTGAGGTGGTCTGAGGGCTGAGCTCTCTGGATGCCAGTCAAGCCCCTTCTGACACTGGCCTCGCTGCAGTTGTCCCTGTGCTGCCCTTGGACACCGCACGGGTCCGGTGAGCAATGTGTGTCTCGCTTTACACACTGCTCACATCGCGGCCGATCTGTTCCTTGCTTAGATGTACCAGGGAGGTTTTCGCTGCTTGCAGGAACCCCATAATGAACCATTTTGGAAATTAAATAGTCCTTTATATTTCTGCCTCCTAAATTAGTTCTGAAAATCAAATTTTTTAAAATTCCTATTTGCTTAAAGTAGAGCCTGCGGCAGCTGCTTGATCCTTTAATTCTGGTATTATTTTGAATAATGAGAATCTGCCAGATGTTTGGCTTCTGTTCAAGTGAGGGGCAGAGTCAGAAGTATTTGTGGTTTTAGAAACTTCTGAATTAAAGGAAAAGTCATGCATTCATTCAGCGAGAATTTATTGAACATGCACTAAAGTCCAATCCACTATCCCTGACCTTGCCCCCAGCATCTCCTCCTGACTCAGTCTTTGACATTTATCTTCAGCCATGAACTCCTGGGGAGCAGGCACTGGACTTTGTGGGAGAGGTGGAGCTGCAGATGAGCCAGGATAGTTTGCCTGAAGCAAGGTGACCAGAACCACACAGGGTGTGATAGTTTTTCTTACTGAAAGTTCACCATGTGCCAGGCTCTGGGTTAAGTACTTTTTAAAAATTCAATGCTCATAGTAGCTCTGAGAAGAAGGAACTGTTATCATTGTCATTGTAAAGATGAGGAAATTGAGGTTCGAAGAAGTCAAGTAACTTGTTCAAGGTCACATAACTGTTATGTAACAGCTCTGTCTGACTCCAAAGCCCATATCTTGACTACTGGGCTGTGATGTAAGGCCCAGGACCACAGGTGCAGCCACCATGAATTTGCACCTGGCTAGGTAGCTTGGGGTTTCATTTGGTGGCATAGGTGGCAGAGATGGGAAAGATGTGATCTAGAAAATAGGATCCCTACGTGCGTGTCAGTGACAGCTTTACCTTCTTAACAGGTGTGGTAGAGGATGTCTGTGTCATGGAGACCTGGAACCCAGAAAAGGCTGCCAGTTGGAACCAAGCCCCCAAACTCCACTACTGCTTGGACTATGACCAGCAGAAGGCAGAGCTGTTTGTGACTCGTCTGGAAGGTATGCTGTCAGTTGACTTTCAGGGACTTTTGTGTGTCTGTCCCCCCTGGAGGAGCCGTGCAGGTGAATATGGGAGCATCTGAAGCTGGAGGCATCCCTGGGTGCTAGATTAGCACTCTGTAACAAGCAGACCCTGAAACATGTGATGCTCAGACACATGGGGCTTTTTTTCTCTCTCACATAACAGTTCAAAGTGGAGATTCCTGATGGGTGGACAGCTTTCCTCCAAACGGTAATTCAGGGACCAGATTCCTTCCACGTGTGGCTCCATAATCCCCTCGTGCCTCTTGTCATCTGTATCTAGCAGGTCAGAGGAGCAGGAGAATAGGGAGAGGGCTCAATTGTTCCTTAAAAACTGTAACCTGTGCATGGCATGCATCGCTCCTGCTCACATCCCATTGGCTGGAACTCAGTCACATGGACACTGACTGCAAAGGATGAGGGGAAACGTGGCTCAACAGGTGCCCAGCAAAAAGAGGATATGGGATTTTGGCGAATGGCTAGCCATCTCTGCCATAGGTGATTTTGACATTAGGCAGGGCTTTGTGCTGGACACAGAGAGGATTTGAGTGGTCAGCATTCCTATAACCAGGTTGTCTTGATGAGGGGGTCAGGCTGTCCCTGGTCTCCCTACCCTGACAGTTCATCGGCAAACAAAGCTAAGACTTTGCAAAGGAGTCGGGGCTAATATGGCTCCTCCATGGCTTCTGGAAGCTGGAGGCTGTGGGTAGGATAAATGGGACTTTTGTATTTAATTTTATTTTTTTTGAGGGATCATCTTTCCTTTTTATTTTCTTTTAAGATTTTAAATGTATTTTTATATACTTTATTTCATTCAGTCTTCACAGTGGTCCCATTTTGCAGATTAAGAGTCTGAGATCTAGCAACATCAGGTGACTGGTCTAAGATCACCCCAACTAATTGGTGCCAGAGCCAGGACTACACTCACGTCCCTTGAAGCTCTTTCTGTCAGGACACATGGCCTCAGTTCTCCTCTTCCTGGGGAACGTCAGCTACCACTTCTCACATGATCATTCAGGAACCAGTCATCAAAGCACCACAGGTGCAAATTTTCACATTGTGAAGCATCAAAAACACCAAGGTTCAGGATATAAAACCGTTCATGAGGTAGTGGCCCAGTGATTCACATTGCAAGTGATTGTGTAGCAAATATTTGAAGTACAGAACAAATGAATTATGGTGTCAGCAGCAACATTAATAGAAGCCAGCAGCAGTTTGTGGGCCCTGGTGCCTGGGGGAAATCTCAGAGTCACGAGGTGCGGAGGGCTCTGGGAAGCACCAAGTCTTGTCCCCATTCTCCAAGGAAGACCAGTGTGTGTTGATATCGACCCCCTTGGAAGATCTCCTATCTCTAAATGTCTTAGTGAAAGGTGAGTCCACAAAGCCAGGGTGGTCAGCCCTGGGGTCTTTCACACATCCCAGGTCATGACCGTTAAGCCAGATTCCGCAGCTTAAAGCAGGGCAGTGACTCTCTCCTACCTGGTCCTCAAGAAGCCCCATGTCTGTGTTGCTTTGTCCTTGGCTGCAGCTGTGACCAGTGACCATGACGGAGGCTGTGACTGCTACGTCCAAGGCAGTGTGGCCAACCGGATAGGTTCTGTGGAGGCCCAGACAGCCCTGAAGAAGCGGGAGCTGCACACCATCTGGGAGGAAGGCCTGGTGCTCCCTCTGGCGGAGGACGAGCTCCCCACAGCAACCCTGACATTGACCTTGAGGACCTGCGACCGCTTCTCCCGCCACAGTGTGGCTGGGGAGCTCCGCTTGGGCCTGGATGGGGTGTCGGTGCCTCTGGGGGTTGCTCAGTGGGATGAGCTGAAGACTTCAGTTAAGGTAGGGTTACCTCTCACCAGGAAAGGTAAAATGACCAAGCTTGGAGACCAACTAACCAGAACAAGCCACAGAGACCCCAATGCAGGTGCTGAAATGACGTGTGTGTGTGTGTGTGTGTGTGTGTGTGTGTGTGTGTGTGTATGTAAGAAGATTGGAGTCTGAACAGAGTGCAGGGCTGGAAGAGATCCATAACCCAAGATTTGGGACTCTTTATGTCTAGTTTTGCTTCTACCTTGGCATGCAAAGACCTTTCCTGCCATCATGGAAGACATGTTATGAGTGCATTAGCGCTGGTGTTGACAGTATTATCCCTACTTAAATTTGTTTCTATTCCTTGTGTACCTACTATGTGCCAGACACTGCAGGGGAGATGAGCACCCAATAACGCTGTGGCTCCCCCATTTACAGTGAAGGGGACCGAGGCTTAGAGTAGTTCAGTCATCCATGCAAGGTCTCCCATCTGGGACAAGGCAAGCTCGGCCTTGAGGCTAGGTTGCTCTGGCTGTAAGTCCTGTGTTGTCCCCATGCCATGTAGGTGCCTGACAGCGTGTGAGGTGCCATCAGCAGGCGCCTTTCCTGATGGATGCTGCAGGCACAGGGAGTATACATTCACTTCCCACCTGCTCCCGTTTTTGCTATGATCTCTTTCTTGTCTTATTTTTCTCTCTTTCCAAGGCTCAGAAAATTGATAAAAATGGACAGTTACTCTCAGCTGGAAATAGGCTGTTCCAAAGCACACTCTCTAAATAGTGTGTGATTTGGGATTTGTGTGGAATCCCAGCCGGGGGCTCTGCACAGAGGAACCAACGCTTTGGTTTATTCGTCTGGTAAACCATCTTTCTCTGGAGGTGGAGGGGCTCCCTTAGGGTTCTGGAGATTTTAGTGCCACCCCCAAAAGGGCGGAACTCCAGCCTATCTAGGCAGAAGTCTCAGGCACCTAATCCACTTCTAACCATTCCCCTAAAAGAGCAAAATCATTCATTCATTCCACAAATACCTTGCCCGGTTTCCACCGTGCCAGGAGCTGGGGATGTAGCAGTAGTTAAGACAAAGCCTTGCCCTCATGGCTCATCCATTCTAGTAATCACCATACTTGTAGTTGTCTCTGTTGCACAAATACACTCTCACTTCCACTTGGACTGCTGGCTTGCTTTCCACAAATGTGAGCAATCTCAGAGGGCAGCCTGGAGTCAGTCGGAGGAGGTGACAGTCTCAGTGCATGTGGCAGGACAGAGGCCTGAGGCCAGGCTAGGGAGCCCCTGGCTCCAGCTGGAGGATGCATGCTGATGTGAGCAAGGCGGGTAGAGCTTTCAGTCACTGCGGCCCAGATGTGTTTCTTCTCTAGGCCAGAATGAGTTAACAAAGGTGCCAGCAGCGGTGCCCCAGTTCTCACCGGAAGACACTCAGCTGAAAGTGGCATGTGCGTCACCGGAGGCCATAGAGCAATTCACTCCAAAGGCAGCTTGAATGATTCATTGACAGCTCAAGAGAAAGATGGAGGCGGGCAGGAAAAGCCATGAAAGGATGGAGAATGAAAGAGGGTTGTAGGCATACCTCGCTTTATTGTCTAACTTTATTGAGCTCCATGGATGGTGCATATTTTTACAATTGGACGGCAAGACCCTCCACCTGCAAAAAGATTATGACTCATTTATTATGATACTCACTTTATCGCGGTGGTCTGGACTGAACCCACAATATCTCTGAGGTTTGCCTGTATTTTTTTCAGCAGATACTTGAAGCAACAGGGCTGAGGGGCAGATGCTGTTAAACCCTCTGACTGTGGTGCAGCTGGCTGGGCTTGTCTGGGGCTCTTGGCACCCTACACAAAGGTGATGAGCCCTTCACGGCTGACAAGTCCAGGCTCCTCTCACCTGGGCAGGGGGGAGTTGAGTGCTCAAGCCTGGTCACCCAGTGGCTACATCCCAGGCCAACCATGGGCCTCCAGTCAGTTCCCTTAAATCAGCAGGGTGGTGCCTATTCCAACTCTGCTGCCACCCCTCTGGATACCTGGACGCCTCCCAGGGCCTCAGTTCCTTCGCTGTGAAATGAGAAATCTATCCGCTGAGGACTCTGGAGAGCCACAGGTTTAGAACTTGGGCTTTGCTGTCAGACCAGACCTCCATTCAGGGCTTAGCTTTGCTACTTTCTGGCTGCGTGAACTTGCCCAGTGACGTGCCCTCTCTGAGCATCAGGGTTTTATGCTGAAAATGGGAATAAGATCAGTGTCGCTCTTAGGGTTGTTGTCAAGATAAAATGAGATGTCTCACCATTCTTTCTCATAAATATTTACAGTGTTTCAACTGTGTGCTGGGTGCTGGGTTGGCTTTGTGGAGCTTACAGCCTAGCGGGATAGATAATATAATTACATCTGGCACATAGTAAGTGTTTAATTAATGTTAGCTGCTATTATTCACGCCATTACCAAAGTCCCAGCAGCTCCCAAATCATTTCATCTTATGACTAGTCGCCTTGGCTAGTCGAATCAATAGGGTCATGCTAAAGAAATTTTTCCTGGATGAAATATGTGACTCAGGCAGAGGACTGGCCAGGTCCTTCAACCAGGCTCACTTCCAAAGCTTAGACTGGCCCTTATTCACCCAGAAACAATGTTCCCACTTAATAATCACAAGAAGTAGTCATTGTCCTTCCTTAATAACCGATGGTGATAAAGCAAACAATTACACAGTGCTTAGTGTGTCAGGCACTGTTCTAAGCTGTTACATATTAATTCATTTAACTTTTACACCACCATTGCTTGGAGATGTTATTATTCCAATTTTGCAGATGAGGAAATGGGAGTTTGGGAAAGTCAGATAACTTGCCCGAGGTCACACAGCTAGTAAATGGTAGGATTGGAACTCAGACCTGGAGAGTCTGGTTTTAGAGTCTATATTCTTAGCACCACCTTTGGACTATGACAGATGTCTGCGTCCTGTGGGGGCTCTTTTGGTCATTTTTGTCTCTCAATGGATTTCTTGAAATGCCAAACAATTTCTTTTTGGAATTTCAATGGAGACACTCTGTAAAGCTGCAGATGGAGACAGAGCGTGTTGGTTGCTTTGCAGAGGCCTCCACACCTCCTGCCAAGCGCAATTATTGCCAGTGGTCTCTGGTGCATTACCTAACATCATATGCCCAGCTTTCTGTTGACATAGTTGGCCATTCTGTTGACCGAGCAAGGCCCTGCTCAGCATTAGTACATGACATTATTGACTCTCTCGGCCCTGCAAGGGCTAGAAAAAATTATCTTTTCAGAGTGATGAATCACAACTCCCCACTGCCCCAAGAACCCGACTGATCAATGCAGTGATTCTGTGTGTTCCCTAGGACCTTAGTGTTCCATAAAGATGCCCTAGGAGCTGGGGAGTGGGGGGGATGAAGGATGAGAGGGGGCCCTGGCCCTCTACCCCTGCCATATCCAGAGTGTCATCTCTTTGATCTGTTTTATATGTTATTTGAATATAAGATATTTGGAAAATCACATTTTGTCGCAAATGACACCATGTCTTATTGAAGCACATGCCACATCTAATTCTTCTGTGCCCTCCAAGGGAGGAGGGTGGAGAAACCAGAGCTGATGGGTTAATGGTTTTTAGAACTCCTGTTGGATTCAAGTTCAATGTGATGGCAGCCTCAGCATTAGTCAGTGTGGCAGAGGCCACCCCTAAATGAAGCCCCGCTCCTGTATCTTCTCTTCTGTCTCAGGAAACTTCTGCAGGAAGCGGAGAGGTCCTTCTCTCCATCAGCTACCTCCCGGCTGCCAACCGCCTCCTGGTGGTGCTGATTAAGGCCAAGAACCTCCACTCTAACCAGTCCAAGGAGCTCCTGGGGAAGGGTGAGTGACGTGTGAGAGGAGAGAGCCAGAGGCCCTCTGGCCCCTGGGAATGTGTGCAGAGGGAAGTGGCACCTGGGAGCCAATGGGGACAGGTGAGCAGGGAGATGGGACGTGAGTACATTTGTGGAGTCAGCCTCAGCTGTGTCCTCCACCCCAAGTTCACGAACCAATTTTTAAGAACACACTTACTTCTTTAAGTTCATATGTATTTACTCCTGGGCCAGTCACATCAGTCAGGGCCCAGGAATGAGCTCATACCTACCTGGGACTTCCAGCCTTGAAGATCCACCGTGACAGGAATCAGTCTTACCCATGGGTCGTAGGAAGCCAAGAGTCAGACTGTAGCCATGGAGCAGAGTGTCTGGGCTGTAGAGGAGACTTGGCCCAGCCCTTGTCACCCAGGCCTGGCTGCACCCACATTACGGTCAAGTGTCGAGAACCCCAGGGTCTCCTTCTCCCATCTCAGCTGGCCTCCACTGTGTTCCCCACACCCACCCCAGTCTCTTCTCAGCCTTTGTCAACCTGCCACCCCCACACCAGCTGGGCGTGGGTGATGGCAGAAGGTATGTGGGTGCATGGGCTGAGGCAGCCTGCAGTTTAAGGCGTCTGTGGTCCATTTACCCAAATAAACATCTCTTCAATTTTCTGGAAGCCTTGGTCTGTCCTTCTGGACATTTCAGCACAGGCCCCAAGTCTTGGAGACCAAAGAGGCTCTCTTGTCAGAGCAGGAAAGCAGCACTGGTTAGCTGTATGATACCTGGACCCAGACCAAGTGCTCATAGCAGGATATAAATAAATAGGTATTTATAGCAGGATACAAATAAAGAATTGCCACTGCATTCAGAATCTTTGAGCAAAAGCTCTTGGGTGAGTGAAATCAGAAGAGCTGGCCTTGCTGACAGATTCCCAAACCAAAGGTCAGAATTCAATGCTTTTTCCTCATTCCCTCCAGACAATTCTTTGCCTCCTCTTCTTTTTTTATAGCTCCTGTCAGGACAATTACAGCACAACACTTTGTCTCTCAAATATCTGCTCAAATAAGAAACTAACCACGGGGCGGGGGGGTGATAATTATAGCAATAAATAGAGAGTAACAATTATTCTAACATTAGCTTTGGGAACGTTGACCAATGAAAAAGCACTCCAGGTCCTGAGCCTTGTGATGTACTTGAAAGCTCATCTGGTGACCCATTTTCCTAGAGGCAGGGTTTCCTAGGGGGTGGCTTTATTTGTGCAGTGCACGCGGGGGCCCAGGCAGCCTGCTCTCACCTTCCACGTGAAGTTGGGGTCCTCAAGTAAAACTTACAGAAGAACAGAGGTGGAGAATGCAACCAACCAGCAGGTGACCTACTATCTTAATAATAGAAAAAATGCTTGTATGAAGAACCAAGGGGATGAAGATATGGGGTAGCTTAGTTTTTCTGGTCTGAGTTTATAATCAACCTGCAGGATGTCGTAGCCATTGTCCTAGGCCTAGTTTGATGTAGGACATGAAGGCACTTGGAAAGGCTCGTAGCAAATGGTTCCCTGGCTGTATTCTAGCATAATTGTGGGCCACCCAATGACCAGACCTATAGCTTATGCCATTGTCTGCTTTCCATATTTGAGTGTAAGTTCCATGAAGCAGGAACCTTTGCTCATCATATGCTGAACATTTAATAATTGTTGAATGAATACGTGGCCCATTGTGGGAGGACCATCAATGCAGATCTTGAGCCAGAGACCCTATCTTTCCATCCCTAAGAGGAAGCATCATCCTAGGCCCCACACCACATCCCAGAAGCTAACTCTTGGCCCTTCTCTCCATCTCTCTTTCTCCTCTGTCCCACTCCAGATGTCTCTGTCAAGGTGACCTTAAAGCACCAGGCTCGGAAGCTGAAGAAGAAGCAGACAAAACGAGCCAAGCATAAGATCAACCCCGTGTGGAATGAGATGATCATGTTTGAGCTACCCGCTGACCTGCTGCGGGCCTCCAGCGTGGAGCTGGAGGTGCTGGGCCAGGAGGAGGAGGGGCAGAGCTGCATGCTGGGCCACTGCAGCCTGGGCCTGCATGCCTCGGGCTCTGAGCGCAGCCACTGGGAGGAGATGCTCAAAAACCCACGCCGGCAGATCGCCATGTGGCACCAGCTGCATCTGTAGCCAGCTGCCTGGTCCACCTCTCTTCTTGGGCACAGCTCCACCCCTCCAGCCTAGCTGTCTTCTGTGACCTCCTCCTTGGGCCCCATCCTCATTCTGACACCCAGAAGACAGCCACGTTTGCCAAGGCCAGGACCCTATTCTTCTCTCATCACACTCCCGTTCTAAAAAATAAGCAAGGCAGGGCAGTGTGTGGACATTCGGGTCACGCTGAGGAATGCATTTTGCTCATCTGTGTCATTGAAGAGACACTTATCAAATACAGCCCTAGTGTAGGTTTTGCAGGTGGGGTCAGGCCAGGTGCAGGGAAAGCTGAATTTGGGGAATAACAGAGCAAAAAAAAAATGTGGCTTTTTAAAAATAAGCATTTAAAAAATGATAAAGGTATCCTGGATCAACTCATAAAATTAGAGATTGTCAGGGTGGGGTGAAACCTTAGCGAGAATGAGATCAAGCTCTCCACCCAAGGCGACGACCCAGCAGTTCTCAGACCTTAGTGTGTGAAGAATCACCAGCAGATTCCCCAGGCCCACCCAGGGACCTTCCAAATCAGTGTTCCTGGCTGGACCCCGGGAACCCTCTTTTTAACAAGCACTCGGTGGTTTTGATGCAGAGGTTGGAGTACCGCATTCAGAGAAATCCGTTCCTACAATATTTCAGATAGGTTTTCACAGTCCTCGTCGGGGCCCCAATACCTTGGTTCCAATGATGGACAGCTCAGCCATCTCTGTTGCGAAATTTGGGGACCTCTGTATTTATTTAATTATTTTAATTCTTAATATTTCATTTGTGCTTTTCGGATCCTGCTCTTGGATTGAATTTGTACTTTTCATTGAATAACTTTATTGTTTTATCTCAAAATCAGTTTATATTATACTTGGGGAGAACTTCCCTGACAACATAGAGGTGAGATCCCCTATTAGTCATTGGGCACTAGTTGTCATGCCTTCCAGCATCACCCAAGTGACCCTCTGAGACAGACCCACCCATTCTCAGCGTCCTAGCCACTTCCGGAGAAATTCCGTTTGGGGAACGTGTTAATTAGTCTACTACATCTGGCTATGTGGAGGTGGAGAAGGAAGATAACTTTAAATAGGAAATAAAGATTTTGCAAATTCGCTTCCCCCTTCAGTTTTCAGGGCTTCTCACTTTATAATCCGTAAATAATCAGCAACTACGTTCCAGATTCCTACCTTATTATTCTAAATAGCTGTCCGCATGATTAATTAAATTATGAGCCTTGCCGAGTGGATATAATATTTGCCCATGAACCAGGAGTCCTGGGTTCTGTTGCTGGCCACCTGTAAAATAGGACTGATGACGTGGCAGCTCTATCTGTGGGAACGATGCGATAGACGAAATCGTGCTCAGAAGTTATAGGCTAAAAACAAACTCTGAGGCCACTCGCAGATCATCTTTAAGCTTCAAGATGGCAGCTGACGATGCCTAGAAAGTGTCGCGACCCTTCCAGGCGTTTCCAGAATCATGGATTCTGCATTCGAACGCCTCAATACTGACATCCAAACTCTGAGCCTTCTGATGTCACACCAGTCCCCTGATCTAAAAGAAACTTCCTAAACAAGATAGATAAACCTTCAACAAGTCAAGTCATTCTTGGCCTCTCCCCAGGACTCTGAGCAGGGAGCTTATCACCTTTAGTCATTATTTTCCCTTTCTATATAGAAGTAGAAACGCATTAGAAATAAGTTCTACCCACCCTCTGGAGAAACAGAATAAATATCTGATTCTTCTTTAATGGGAAAGTCTTTCAGATAATTGGAAATCCTGATCACTAAGGTTGCCCACCTCCTGCCAAGGATTTTTCAGCAAAGCCTTTATTAGTGATTTCCTATATCATGTTTTTGAGACAGCCACCCCTCCCCTACCGCTGATCTCTCTTTCTTGGTTGGCATGATTAAAAGAGAACAAAACATTCCCTATGTAAGCTGGCTGGTACTCTCTTCTTGGTAACATCTGCTACTGCAATCTAGAAAACTCTGGATTCTAGACTTAAGATCAGGGAATGTGGTTCCACTTCCTTCTAAATCTACGCACCTGCCTACAGTCACACCAAAGGATGTTTGAGATGGATTGGGTGGTGTCTCCGATCCCAGAAATATCTACTCCACCTATGGTCATTCCACCATGAGGTATTCATTTCTTTGGATCGCAAAAGTTTAGTTTTCCGGAATCTCCAAACTAAAGGTTACCCCTGATAAGAGTCAAATGCCACCACAGAACATCTTAGCAGGCATGTATGGACATGAGATAGATTTTGCAGGGGTTTTTGTCTGTTGTGTTCACTGGTGTATTACAAGCGCCTAGAATAAAGCTGGTTCAATGGCCCTCAATGAATTTTTGTTGAATGAATTAATGACTAAAGGATGGATAAGGGAGCAGACAGAAAAAGACACTGCAAATGGCATATAAATCAGAGTGCTAGCTGATGTCTCAATGGTAAAGGAATCGGAAATCTGATGGCTTAGAAATTCATGACATTGAGAATTACCTTTCACCTAGTGACAATTCGTAGCTCTCCGCATACATGGAATTAAAGGTAGAAAAGAATATAATATAATCGCTGTGCTTTTCCACCCAAACTCCATCGTGGTGAATTTTATGTTACCCAGAGATACTAAACTGCCAAATCAAAAAACACCAGTAATCTTTGCATCTTCTTACCTTGTACCAGATACATTTGCAATTTACTACCAAATTAGAGTACCTGAGTCTGTGTGAGTGCATCTGATCTTTTTGAAAGGAACACCTTGTACTTTGCCAGAGAGCGTCTTCTAAGAAGGGCATGAAGCTGAGGTGAAAATAAAGAGAGAAACCATGTAGACTAGACTGATGGCCACAAGATGATCTGCTTCTTTCATAGATACTGCAATGGGGATAAAGAATTGGGAGTCCACTCTCATTAATCTGTGACTCCACTTATTATGTCAAATCAATATATATTTGTTGAGTGCCTATTGATCAAGACCTTGCACGTGTCTGTCCATTTCAATTTGAGATATGACTCTTGGTGTGGGTCGTGTGACAAACCACCCCAAATGATGCTATGTAAAGAGAGCCAGATGGAAGAACTGTTCTTCAAGGGCAATTCCTTTGGGATGTAAGGAGTCCCGGGTGGCAGGTGGCTGCAATCTAAGCCAAATCGAGGTGAGGACCAAGAAAAGAGTGATCTAGTCTTTGTGATTTGTTTCTGCCACCCATGTTTCCTGTTGTCAATGCTGTGTGTGTTTGTTTTGTAATTATGAACTGAAGCACAAGAAGACGCATGAGACATTGTAGTCATATGTCTGGTGTCACTCTTTGGAGCAAAAACCTTTCAGTGATAAATAAATAATTCCCAGCTGGGTTCACTGGTGTTTTTTTCTTTTCTTTTCGCTTAATATTTTACACATATAAAATGCAGAAAAATAATTTGATAAATACTCATGAACCACCATCAAGTGTTATAAAACTTGACAAATACAGTTGAAGTCCCCTCGGCCCTTTACTCAGGAGACCACCATCCTGAATTTAGGATTTCTCGCCCTAAGCATTTTTTAACCCTTTACTACATGTGTATCAAAACTCTAAGCACCATAGATGTTTTTGTGCATTTTAAACTTTATGTAAATTGTAGTGTACTATCTTTGATCCATGTTAAAGTTTTGAGCTCTATTCATGCAGATATATGTAGCTCTAGATCATTTGTTTTTCACTGCTATATAATATTCCATTGTGTAGATATACCACAATCTCAACCTGTTGCTGATGTGTATTTAGATGGGTTTTTTTTTTGCTGTTGCTATAAATATTCTTGTGCATGTCTCCTTGTACACATGTGCAAGTTTCTCTACCACATCTATCTAGGAATGAGTAGAATGGCTGGATAATAGATTGCTCTATGTGTGTGCACATGCACCTCAATGATCTTGCTTGAGTACTGAATCAAAGAGGCTACATATAAGTAGGGATGCGAACATTACTGGGGCTTTAAACCCATTCTTGAGAAGAAAAAGCAGGTGGAAACTAGAGACTCGTCTTTCTTTAATATTCCTAAAAGAAATACTCCCATCACTGGAAGAGTCAATGATGCAGCCAGAGGAACCCCGAGATGGTGGGCAGGTACCAGGGGAATCCTGGAGCCCTGTCACCTAGGCCCTCCTGGTGGCCTCTGCAGCCTTGGTCTCTGGAAGAAGAGGATTGGGCAATACGCCAGAAGTAGGGCCTGAATTTTAGAGTCAGCAGGAAATCTGCCAGGTCACATGGAATTTAAAGCAAAGTTTTTAGAAAGGATAAATAAATGCTCCAGAAAACCAGCCACGAGATGTCTTCATTTTCCAAGTCTGTGCATATAATTCTTTATTTTGTATTTTAAACATATTTTAATGACAACCAAGATTTTTATTTTTATAGTAAAGTAGGAGAAGTGGGTCTTATTCCACATAGCCAAATATTATACAGACTTTCATGTGTAATAATGCATATGAAATGGCCCGCTGGAGCCCAAAACTAATATTTGAGAGTCTGGATTTATATAAAAGAGAGATGGGAGAGGAAAGAAGTATTCTTAATCACTTTATACAAGGCTTTCCACTGAACGGCCTTAAATAAACTCAGCTCCTGCACATAAAGCGGACTCAAATTTTGAGAACTGTGTGTAGGAGCTGAGACCCTATAACCATCTTAGCTTTGTTACTGGGCCACCTTCATTGCCCTGGGCAGGTCATTTGACTCTGGACCTCAGTTTCCACTTCTGTAAAATGAATTTGAATCAAGTGATCACTAAGGTCCCTTCTAGATTGAACAGATTTAACATTCTGTGGTTCTGTGATCTAGACTGGCAACAACATAGCTTTCACACATCTTTGGCCTCCAATCTCTTGTGTAAAACAAACTAAACTAACATCCATGTGAACGTGCTCTTCCCGCCCCATGCCTGGTGATACTCCCTGGCATCTTCTGACAGTCCTTCCTGACAGCCACCCACTCCTCCAGACAATATGCAATGTCACCTGAAGCTCTGAGTCAGTCTCTTCTCATTTCCTTAATTGCTAATGGAACCGGTGGTAATTTTCCACCCAAGAGTTTCTATATTTTTAGAGCCAATGGGAAGCACCGCCATTTCTGGAGCTCGGAACCCTAGCATCTGTTCCGTCTCCCTCCCAGGGCAGACGCCTGGCAAGGAAAGAGCCACAAGATGTGGCTGTGAACGGATTTCGGGGTCGGGCACTTTCTTGGGGCAGGTGCTGAAGAACTGCCCCAGCGCTCCCCTCCTTCTCCTGCAGGTGAGCCAGCACAGATGGTCCCTGGCAGGAACCTCAGCAGCTTCCCCAAGCCAGAGATGGAGGCAGGAACTTACCTGGGAGGAGGTGGGAGGAAGCCAGTCTTGGGGCCAGAAGCCAGACATTGCAATGGAAACGGGTCTAGTGGTGGCCAATGTGTGCTCGGGGCCTTATTGCAGCTCGTCCTCAGCTGGATGTGGTCTCCTCTCAACGCAGCCCGAGTTGGAGCATGGTTTCCCTTCCCCACTTCCCCATACTCTTTCTTGGTGTTTCAAGGCAGCCCGTTGGCAAGGGAGTGATTGCAGAAATCCTGTTTCAGAAACCCAGGGATACAAACCAAAGACAGGCAAGGAGAAACCCGTTTTTCCAGCCAAATACAAACAAACCAACAGAA
Source organism: Pteropus medius (assembly GCF_902729225.1). Taxonomy (NCBI): domain Eukaryota; kingdom Metazoa; phylum Chordata; class Mammalia; order Chiroptera; family Pteropodidae; genus Pteropus; species Pteropus medius. The sequence continues at coordinate 18,414,862 of NW_024340696.1, read as the reverse complement.
CCTCTATGCAGTCCCTTTTCCTTCAAGAGCCAGGTGAGAGGAGTTGCTGAAGCAGAAGTCGCATGAGGATCTCTCTCTAGGCTGAGAAGGAAAAAGTGATCTCCATTCAGGCAGAGGCGTCCATGCTAGCTGTCAGAATAGGTGTTAGTTGTTCTACGTTAGAAGTCACGGGCAACCCTTCACTCGGGGTAGCCCCAGGAATTCTGGATGAAAGAAGAAAACTCCATCACTGTCTAGCATCTACTTCATCCTGATCTAAGAGGTAACAATGACAATGATAATGATGAGAAATAGCATGTAAGAACCGCTGCTCTGTACTCAGCACTGAAGACAGACTTAGATAAGTGGCTTGTCCATGATCTCTGAGCCTGTAAGAGGCAGAGGGGGCGTTTCAATCTGGTACAACTCTAACCCTAAAGTCCAGGCTCTGCCATACAACCAAGGGTCGTAACAGATGCAAAGGCAATAGCTTTAAAATGCTTTCTGGAACAACTGACTGAGAACCACTAAGCTGAAAGAAGCTGGAAAAGTTCTCTTACCTAGAGGAATTCGGGGACACTAGGCTTGGGGGGACATTATCCAAGGGACAAGAGGAAGTTGGAGGGAAGGAGAACTGAAGAAAGCACCTCAGGGATAACCTCTAGCTTTGTACGGAGAAAGGGCAAGGTCAAGGCCAGATGTAGCCAGGGGTCAGGTGCAGGGTCATTTTGATCAAATAGGAAACCAGGACATCTGCTGCCAACAACACAGCATTGCTGGGATTGCACTTTTATCAGATGCTGCTTCGAGTCGTTCGTCCCTTCATCCCTTCAATAAACACTGCGTATTAATAGGAACTGCACATAGTGGTATTAAAAATTGTCCATTTTTCCCTGCGGGCACAACAACTTAGAGAGTTAAGACCGGATATAGAATAACTGCCCCCCTCCCCCAACACACACGTGATATACAGTTGCAAACTGAGATAAGCGTTATGAGGGAAATATCAGGAGATGCGCTGAACAGTACCCTGAGGGCGGCTCTTTAGAGAGGGTGGTCAGGAGAGACCTCTCTGAAGATACTTTAGACGACACCTAAAAGATGAGAAGAACTCAACCATGCAACCATCCCAGGGAACTATGGCAAGCAGAGACCCCAGGGGACTGGAAGGTCCTGAGGTAGAAAAGAGCTCGGTGAGCTTGAGGAACAGAGAGGAGCCAGCATGGCTGCACCTCCGTGCAGAGGAGGACACAGACGAGGACGGAGGGTAGGCAGGGGCTGGATCGCGCAGCGCTTAGGGTCACGATCGAGACTTTGGAGTGAACTCTAAAGACAATAAGAAACCACTGGAGGGTTTTAAGCAGAGAGAGTGCCATGACCAGATCTGTGTCTTCAAAAGACCGCTCTAGAAATTGTCACATAGCAGCCCTTCAGGTCTTCGGGCAGCAAGCCGGTCTGCTGAGTCTTCTCTCCGAGGTGGACGCAACTTGCTCTTTGAAACTTGGAGAGGGAAGCAGGAGAGCAGCTGGGGAGAAGAGAGAGGGGAGCGGACTAGACCTCTTCTCCCTAGCACATTCTCCAAACCCTGTTTTGGGGAGACCGACCTCCCCGAGTGCAGATGAAAGTGCCAAGTTACTTTCCTTTCTTTGCTTCTTGGTGCTGGAATTATCATCAGATCTCAGACAGGGCTGCTGAAAGGCCAGCAGTGGGGCGTGGCTGACCCTGATTCACCTGGGTTGGTTAGACATGGACAGCTGTGACCCCATGATCCTTCCTCCCCTACTCCCCGTCCCCTGGGAAAAGAAGAAAATCAGAACATTCCATGGAGACTAAGGGGTGACTTTCACGACAGGAAGCCTCTTAGTGGCCGAGGGGGCTTCTGGGGCCTGAGAGGGAGATGACAGTAAGAACACAGAGGCTAAAGGAAGGGAGGAGAAAAGGCCACCGAGAGGAAGCCGGCCCCGGGGGAAGCGGCCGCTGGGAGCAGGAGGGCTTAGCATCCGGGAGGAAAAAATAAAAATGCTTATCTATATCTTCATCGAATTTGCACCCACCTTCTTTCTAAAACAATTTGGGCAAAACATCACTTGTCACCCACCCTATACCGGCACCATTAGCAAACAACTGGGGAAAGACCCCTCCTCAGCGACCCAGCCCGCAAGCAGAGAATCATGAGCAGCAGTGGAGGGAGAATTAGAAACCTTTTATCTACCTACAATAGCTCTGTGTGCTTTCTCCAAGAGATCCTTGTGGGATAAACACATTCGGAGAGAGAGGCAGATTTATTTGTAATGGTTTGGGCTATACCTCCTTTGGCCTGACCGACAGGTGAGGTACGTAAGTTACCTGCTGGGAGTGGACTTGAAGTGAGAGCAGCAGGAAGGGGCTTACGGCCTCTTTTAGTTCCTTCCAACCTGGCAACAGGCAGACTCCTAACCTGACATCGAAGCCTTTTGGATGGAACCCATCTGAATCGCCCTGAGTACAGGCCTGGGATAGAGGCAAGAAGGCAGAGATTCAACCGTGGTGAGTAAATTTAAATGCTTTTATTAACAATCTTCTTACATTACAAGGATAATATGACAAAAGGAAAGGTTCTGCGTACATATTATGATAAACCAACATAGCTCTATTGGTATCCAGTGTTCTAGGTCCCGTCACACAGGTACTATAAAGCGTAGTCTGCAAAATAATGAGTTTTTTTTTCTTTTTTAAGAAAGAAAGTATTAACATATTAATATGTATGTGATAACAGACTCCTAGGTATTTCCCCCCACCCCCACTTAATTTTTCCTTTGTGATCGAAATGAAACGGTTCAGCAGCGTGGGGGTGGAGAGAAGGAGAGAGACAGGGGCTGCAAAAGACTGAATCAGACTGCTGGCTCTTCTGGAGAGACAGAAGTGAAGACTGAGGGGTGTGGTGTCGAGGGCAGCCTGGCCTTTGTCTTTTTGTGAGCGGTACTGTAACCAGCTGTCTTTTGGACGGAGGGCCTGGTGCTCTCGATGCCCCGTGGCTGCTCTCTCTCTGAGGTACAGTGCATTGTGGGATTGCTACCCAGGGGTGCCCATCCCTTGGCCATGGGTCTGATCCACCGCAGCGGGAGGAAGGCTCAGGCTGGGCCTGGTCTCTTTTGAGCCAGGCCCTGGAGGGTGTTCCGAGACCCGGTTGGCAGCTAGCTGTGGCTCAAGGAGACCCAGGCGGACATGGAAGGAAGAGGAGGTGGGCATTGGCAGAACAGACCCACTCTGGACGGTAGGTACAGGGGCGGGTCTGCTGGAGACTGAGGTCCGTTGGTAGGAGTGTGGGGAAGAGCGCACAGGGGGTCAGCGGAGGCTGGGGATGAGAGATAAGTGCCTTTGGAGAGCCAAAAGGCAGAGGCTGGTCCAGAGAACAGAGGACAAACCTGCCCTGTCTCCCTTCATCTGCAGCCCCATCAGACCCCCTCCCTTGCCTCCAGGGGAAAGAAACTACTGAGAGAAACCTAGAAGCGAAATGGGCTTCTGATCCTGTCAGGGCTGCACAAGCCCTCCGTTGTGCTGCCAGCTGCGCCAGTGCCCCCTCAGGCCCCAGACATCCCCGCCCGCTGGGGACGATAGCAGGTACAAGCTGAGGAGGGCGCCGTGCCCGACGGAAGAGGATGAGCTTGGGGCATCCGGCTCAGCCTCTGCCTCGAGTCACAGAATCAGAACAGTGTATGTGAACTAAACCTGCCAGTGGCGGTGGGGTGAGGGGTCAATAGGCAGGAGAGGAAAGAGTGTTGTCCTGAGTACAGCCAGCAGCAGCAGCTGTGCAAAGTGGGCTGGGCCAAAGCCCTGCTTCTGAACTTGAATTGCTACTGAATTTATGAGTGTGTGGATGTGTCTCTTCCACCCTTTTCCGTTAGCTGATGCCCCCTCCCCTGGCCAGAAAGCCTCTGGATGGTGGGCAGCTCTTGGCTGGCAATGCTCACACTGCCCACTTCACTTCTCCAGTGTCTGGCAGACAGTGGTGGAGTGGGTGACTGTACTTCAGAGGTTTGGCCTCTAGGGGGTAGTAGAAGCTTATGAATGGGGAGGGGCAGCATCTTTCCTGGACCACTCATGGTCCAATTTGCACCTTTCCTATGGCCACCAATGCTGCTCATTCCTGGGGTGGAGGGTACTGGGGGTAAATTGTGCAGTGGTCCCTACACCAGGGGTCAGTGACCACGTCCTACAGCCAAGCAGCAGTGACCACCTAAGCATAGGCTTGCAGGAGGATGTAGGGGGGACTTCAGCTGGAGCTCAGGGAGTGAGTATCTCCTTCCAACCTCAGACCAAGCCTGAGGTAAAGGAGAGAAAGTGCACGGAGAGGGCCAGGACCCAGTTACTCCTCTCTCCAACACTCCGGGTAGGAGGCCCCATTCCCAACAAATCCTGCCTGCTTAGCTCCCTCATCGCCCCCTACAAAGGCTCTGCCTCCTCCCGCTTTGCACGACACAGGCTTTCCCGCTGCTCTCCCAGCTCTCTATAGACTCTATTTTTATATCTATTTAAAACATAGAAATGTATAAATATATAGGATATTATCTATAGATATATAGATGTGATTCAATCTCTTACTCTGTGTGTATACGTACTGTATATGTCCATATATACAATATATATGCTGTAGCATTTGTATTATACACTGCACATACCCCTGCTTCCATGCCCTCTCCTAGGGAGGCTGGATTGCATAGGTATTTCCGGGGCATACCACTTGAAGGGATTGGGGTGGGGGGGAGAGCCACATGGAAGAGAAGGGCCGTACCATTTTCCTCCCCAAAGGGCACTTTTTCTCCCTCTGGCTAACACACAGAGATCACCTCAAAGGCTCCTTAAAATATCACAGCTCCACCCACTCGGCTGAAGCGCCCACAAGGGGAGGGCAGCTAGGGGCCTTCCTCCAAGCAGAAACATGGCCCTGTGTGTCTCTTGACATAATCTTCCCTCCTCAAGACCGGACTAGAACCTAAGACCCAGCACCAGCCCCATGAATCCCATGCCTGGAATGGGACTGTCCCAAGCTCACCTGCCCTCTGAACACACCATTCTCATCTAAGGAGGCCTGGCCCCCCTGCCTCCACTGTCCCAAGCTGGCCTGGCTGGGCCTGCCACTTGAAGCGGGGGAGGGGATGTGAGGTCCAGTGGGACTAGAGCCATTCTGCCCAAACTGGGTTTCAGCACCAAGAAAACACACAAATTCTACTCGGAAATCAACCCAGACCATAAGCCAAAACCAACTCTATGTTCCTACAGGGGGTGGGAGGAAAAATGAAGAGAGAATCTAGAAGTCCTATTTCAACCCCCAGGCCACATCCTGGACCCCGCGATGTTCCAGGTGACTAGCCCTGCAGCCCAGGCTGGGCCAAGTTTGGGGTCCATCTCAGTCTCCCCACGATCATTTTCAGCATTCTACATACTTTTTCCCATTGCTCCTTCTTGGTAACACTTCCAAACAAATGGAAACCATTTAAGCATCACCTTAAACATGACCTTAAATAATTACAAGGTCCTTCCTCCAAATTAAAGGGTCAACATAAGCAAGCCAAGGAGAGGGGACTCAGCAAGATAACCCAACGTGAAAACATGGGGGACTGGGGCCAAGACCCCCAACTACCCTGGATTCAGGGCCTAGCACTGACCTGGGCCTTCCAGGGATCCTGGAGCTGGAGCCTGTTCTCACTCTCAAGTGAGCATGAGGCAAGAAGGACCCGCCCAGCACTACAGAAAGTTGTCGGCAGTCAAAAAAAATCATATTCAGCCAGGCAGTCAACACTTGGGGATTCTGACACAGCAAGAGCTGCAGACAGGGCTGGGCTGTCCTCAGGTTTCACAGATATTAGACGGCAGTGGGTCTTTTTTCTCCACTGAGGAGAAGCAGACCATTTTAATCACAAGGGCTCCTGGTTCCCAGGCTCAGGCTCTGCAGTGCATCTGCTTGGCACAATTGGCCACAAACCTAATCTCATTTCCCACCCCCTCCAGAAGCTAAAGAAAGTCACTAATCAGCCAGCCCAATTAGAACAAGTCTTAACTCTAGAGACACCAACATTTTATTCTAAGCCAATGGTTGTCATTCCTAAGCTGGGGGCTGAGTTAAAAGGCTCTGTCTTGTCTGAAGCCACCACATTTGAG
>NW_024340696.1:18407543-18408734 GCF_902729225.1 Pteropus medius | reverse complement strand
AAAAAAAAAAAAAAAAAAAAAATCATATTCAGCCAGGCAGTCAACACTTGGGGATTCTGACACAGCAAGAGCTGCAGACAGGGCTGGGCTGTCCTCAGGTTTCACAGATATTAGACGGCAGTGGGTCTTTTTTCTCCACTGAGGAGAAGCAGACCATTTTAATCACAAGGGCTCCTGGTTCCCAGGCTCTGCAGTGCATCTGCTTGGCACAATTGGCCACAAACCTAATCTCATTTCCCACCCCCTCCAGAAGCTAAAGAAAGTCACTAATCAGCCAGCCCAATTAGAACAAGTCTTAACTCTAGAGACACCAACATTTTATTCTAAGCCAATGGTTGTCATTCCTAAGCTGGGGGCTGAGTTAAAAGGCTCTGTCTTGTCTGAAGCCACCACATTTGAGAAGCAAGTACTGCCCAGCCACAGTTTTTTATACCCATCCAAGGGAGGTTAGGCCAGCCAAGCATGTAGTTCCCTGGGCTAGACCTGAGGGTCCCATCACCCCGAGTCCTTTTCAAGGAAGCAGAGAGTGGGAAACGCCTGTGAGAGAAATCACAGGTAATCGCATGCAGCATTCACAGGACAGAAGCTCTGAGCCTCCTGGGGCATCTAGGCTGAGAAAAGCTCCTGTGTAAACTGCAGTGGTGTGTCACCCTGATTATTCCCTGGTTACCATCATCCCAAGGCAAAGTGGCCTTTCAGAGTGTCTGACCGGCCCAGGCCTGGCTGAATTCAGCAGAGGTCATGAACACGCAGAGTTTGAGAGGCGTCCTGCCAAACTTCAAGACCCTCCAGAGCTCATCCTTTTTGTTCTGGACCCTAGTTGGGCAGGTGGCCACCTGTAGCCACACGCTGCTAGCAGCAGCTCATGCTTCTAACCCAGAGTCAGGTCACTGGCTCCCAGCTCTCTCAGAAGACACAGGGTTGACACTGGCATTGCCCCAAAGGATCGTTTTTCCCTCTGGATAAAAACTGAGTGAGCTAAGTTTGGCCATGGCCTCTTGAGAGGACACATTCACAGGCCAGACCAGATGCTTGAGCAGATACTAATGAGCCTCTCTTCCTGGTTTGCAAAAGTGAGTGGTCTAGGGGGATGACTCTCTGCAGAGGGTCCCCCAAGTAGTGGGTGTGGAGGAGCGGGGGTGGGGGGAAGAGGAGGTATAAGGCATCTGTTGGCTAGAAGAAAGGATCCCA
>NW_024340696.1:18367130-18407324 GCF_902729225.1 Pteropus medius | reverse complement strand
AATTTCAAAGCATCAGAAAGAGCTTTGGGTCTTTCCTTGCTAGTTCTTGCTAACTCTCTCCTTGTTTAGAGGAGGGTGGGGAAGTAAGTGCCGCTGGGGAAGGGGGTGGGGGTGGAGGGAATGTCACCAGGCAGGGGTGCATTGATTTGTTGAAGAAGGCAGCATATGAGGCCTGGCAGTGGGACAGTCAGAGAAAACCAGTTTTTTGTTGTTATTGTTGTTGTTTTGTTTTTTAACATGCTACATCACTGTTGAAAACAAACAAAAAAAGTTTCAAAAATAATATATAATATATATATATAATATATTTATATAATGAAAAGCTATCGACTAGCAGCAATGATTCTAAAGTTATCTTAGCACCAAGACCATGGGGGTGGGGGAAGGGGTCTGTGGGAGGTGAAGGGGCTGGCAGGACAGGAAGGGGAGTGACATGTTCAGTGTTGATGACGTTTCCACTATGGTTCTCCACGGTGGCATGAGGCCTCGGATATAAGATAAACCAAGAAGGAAGGAAGCCACCACAGTTTTATAATGTCTGAGCCAAGCAGGTTGGGGACACTGGGGCCTTGCCTGTGGCCCAATCACATCATTCTTTGCCCACCCTCTGCCAGCTGAGAGGGGTGGCTCCCTAACCGACCACGGACAGCGCGGCTCTCCCTCCCTCCCCCACATGTGACCTGCACCCACACTGCAGGATCTCCGCCTATCAAATATGCATAAACCAGGTATGGAAACACGAACAGAAGTTTTTAACAGCTCACGCACATATTTTTAAAAACTCCCTTGCGAGGTATACTGGTAGTTAAATGAACAAAAGAGCATTGATCCGACTCCTGTAGCTTAAACCACTACTTGCCCCAGGGAGTAGGCAAGTGGCTATTTCTAAAGCTTATATCGCGGTCGTGTGTGTGTGTGTGTGTGGTAGGGGTGAGTGCTGTTGCCACAGGTAAAAGCGGTGTGTGTGTGTGTGGGGCAGGTGTGTGTATGTAGAGTTGGCGAGAGTCCTAGTTTATCCCTTGTTTATTCCTTTCTTTTAGGACATCTCTACCCTGTTCAAAAAAAGGAAGCATTCACAGGCATTGATGCATCACCAGTTTCCCATACCTTCCTGCCAGCCTGCAGGGCTGGTTATCAGCCTGTTGCAGATGAAGGACTGAATGTCTAGAGACTCTCATTTGAGTTCCACATAATCCAGGGCACAACTTGCATTGATATCTCCTGCCACTGAACTATGGCAGGCGTTTCTTGATTATTAAAGGGAAAAAAATACCCCCCAACACCTTATATGATTATAAAGACAGAGTATAAATAATTCCTGTAAATCAAATATGTATTTTTCATTTTACTTGCTTTTAGCCCCAAATCACTGCCCTTTGGGGTCTGTATTTCTTGGCTCTTCATTTCTCCAACAGCCCTGGATCTGAATAGAATTAGATTATGTGATCTCACACCATGGAAAGACAGGAATGCAAAAAGCTCGCCCCCTCTCCGTTTCCCAGAATTTCAAGCTCGGTTGTCAGGCGATTTTGCCTTCGGTATAACAGGTAAATATCTTTAGGATCCAGGGGTTGGAAGGGGTGAATCAACAACCCAAAGACAGGAGAGACGACAGAGGCGGGGAGTAATGGGTGTCACAGTTTGACTGACACTTATGTTTCTAAGACAGTGAAGGAATGTTCGTGAGGAAATGAATAAAAATCCCTCAAGCTAAAGTCAGGCGGGAGAGAAAGTCAAACAGCCTGATCCAGATATACACGCCACCCTATCCAAAACCAGAGATCGGATTCAGCTGGGCCAGCATGTCAACGAAGAGGCGGAGAAACCCCCATCCTAAAACCAAACAAGAAAAGGAAAGGCAAGAACACAAACCCCAACCCAAGCCCCTCAACCCCCAAACAAAAACATGAACAAAATGAGCTACCTAAAGGTGATGACAGAGACCCGTCATTTTAGCTTATGCTGTTGGTTGACCATTAGGTGGGAACACTTGTGGTCCCAGCACATGCTTCTGTGAATGAAAATGAGTTGCCAAGTATGTTGCAGCTGCCAAATTTTGTAGACAAGAGTCAGTTTCTGACATTATTCCTTTCTGAAAGCTCCCAGTAGCTTCTGGTGGATGTGTCACCTTGGTTTTTAAAAATTTTCAGTGTGGGTTTTTATATATATAATATAATATATTTATATAATATATCAAAGCTTATGAGTATAGATTAAAAAAATATTCAACAGCTTAGTGAATTCTCTGACGCCTGCTCCCTAAATGTCTGGGTAAAACTCTGCCCCGTGGTCCACGGTCTGCAGCAGTGGTTTCTGCTCCAGCGCAGACATCCTGCTGAGGACCTCGGCGGACAGTGAGTAACTATTGCCAGACTTCTCCTCAAACCAGCTGTCCAGGGCTCGCTTGGCATCGAAGTTGGCAATGGGCGGGCCATTTACCGCGATTGTCAGCAGGTCACTGAGCTGCTCCAGGGTCAGACGGGAGCGGTGGTTTTTGCGAACTCGCTGCAGGGCACTGCGGCCCTTCTCGCAGCAAGCGGTGGAAGTGGGGAGGACCTTGAGGACCTGGATGATCTTGTTCAAGAGCGGAAACCTCTGTTTGTACTTGCAAATGTGGCCGATCAGGTCTTTGAAGCCATTTTTGGTATAGTAATCAGCCTTGAGTTCTCGCCACTCCATCAATAGACTCCCCCGGGGGTCCAGCCCTTCCCTACAGACATCCCGGGAAAAAGTCGGGATGGCCTCCAGGTGATCAAATATCTGAACCACATCCTCCTTGCCGTAGCTCATGAGCTCCTCGCTGTTCCGGGGCCAGGTGGCCAGGTCGAACACCTGGCAGGCCTTCACGAAGATCCGGCTGCGGGAATCGAACCTCTGAGCCAGGATCACTTGGGTCTTCTGGCAGATCTTCTCCCTGATGGACTGGAACTTGGCTTCGGCCACCCGGAGGTTCTTCATCGCGATCCCATTGAAGCTCTCGCGGAAGTTCTCCTCGAACTCCTGCAGGTATTCCCCTGGGGAATCGGCCAGTCGGCTGATCTCCTGGATGGCCTCCTCAATCTTGTCATCCACTTGGGACACCAGGAGGTACTCGCCCTGGAAGATGTAGGCCAGGCGTGAAAGCACAGCGGTCACGTCCAGAAGGAAATAGATGAGCTTGACAGACTGGTAGTCCATGAGGAACTGCAGCAGGGCCAGTGCGATGGCCGAGGCGTCTGCCCGTTGGGTCTGGCTGCTGACATCCTTGAGGTGGGCCACCACCTCCAGGTAGTCCTTGATGAGGGCGTTGAGGACGTTCTGCTCACCGATGATCCACCTCACGGCCCGGATGTCCCCCAGGAACTCCGTCTCCTCACAGAGGGTGGAGGCCGTGGACCGCAGCTCACACATGAGGCGCGGCGAGTACCGGTAGAAACTCAGCAGCTGCTTCAGATTGTTCTCCAGCTCCTCCAGGCAGGGGAGCTCCTTCCCACTGATGGCATCCAGGATTTCCAGGTGGGGCCGGTGCACCATGAAAGGGAGGCACAGCAGCCAGGGCAGCGTCTTGCGGATGGTCATGAACATGCTGGCGCGCAGGCTGGCTGTGACGTTGGCCCCATCGATGCCCAGGCCAACAGTTGGCTTCTCATCCTGCAACCGGATGCCCAGGGCAGAAAAGGCTCGATCAAGAGCCTGGAGATAGCTCTCTGTGCTAGAGAACCCCAGTTCCTGCAGGGATAAGAACTCCGTGGCCGGGGGCCCATCACTGCTGGTGTATTGGACATAGACAGCCACTGTGTCAGCCAGCAGGTCATCGCTCTGCCCATCCAGGATGATGCTGAGGCAAGGTGACTGGCGGATGCGCTCCACCAGGTCTTCCCGCAGTGCCCGGGCGATATGATGAATGAGGATCTGGCAGTCTCCCTCGTTCATGTACTGGTCCACCACCTTGAGCTCACACTTCCTCAGTAGCTCAGCCAGGGGCCGGAAGTCCAGGTAGGGCCTGCCCTCGAGGGCCAGGTGGTAAGCAGTGTTGAAGAGCAGGGTCATGTTGCGACACATCTCCTCTGTCTTCTCGGGGTGCATGCGGAGCTTGTACAGCTGCAGGCACTTCTTGTGCAGGTTGCTCTGGCTGTGCAGTTTGATGGTGTGGATCTTGAACTGCTTGGAGCCGATGATGAAGGCTGAGGTGCGGGAGGACTGCACCGTGTACTGGCGGCAGACGTGGCACCACATCTCGTTGAGGGTCGGGGAGTACCGCAGGAACCAGAACTTCTTCAGCCACTCCTGCTTAAAGCGCCGGATTCGGCGCCCGGTGGCAGATGACATCTTGGAGGGCTCATCAGTGGCCGTCATCATATCGTTGGAGACAGATTCATCTGCCGAGTCGACCTCCTGGTCATCGTCCTCCATGATGGCGGGGCCGGAGACCATGCTCTCTGAGGCTGGAAGACAAATGGGAAAGAAAGATTTACACCTAGAGGGAAAACAGACTTTTCTAAAATGAATGGGAAACGTTGTCTGAAAGGTTAGCACCGCCCTTTGTGAAACATAAGCCAGTTCCTAAGACCGACTGAATCCCAGCCTTGAATTTATTCATAAGCACTGTTCTTATCCACTTGTGACTTTTCCTCTTTGTGGATTATCCTCAGCGGCCACCACGCTCCAGGCTGCCTGCCCTCACCGTCCACTAGTGGGCGCTCCAGGCACTTCGATGCTCAGCATCAACAGACCTGCACCACCAGGAGAGGAGATCCCATGGAGGAGCCAGCACATCAAACATCCCCAAGTCAAAGAGCGAGGACATGGGACTTGGTTGTCCCACCGCTTACGTGGTCAGGGGACATTCGCTGCCCTTGAACGGAGGCAGCTTTGACATGGCCCCAGGTAATGTGAGGATCCGAACACAGTTTAGTTAAGATGCATGCTTCGAATATCTGAAACACCCCGTTCTGAGCTAAGTAAGGGATGTGGTTAAAATAGGAAGTGCCACGTAAGTACTCTAACTCAGCTGCAGATGTGTACTGAAAACCCTTCCTCGTCGTCAACCAGCTCTAGGAGATCCAGTCAGCCACAGGAAAAGGCAGAGGCCTGCGGCTGAACATCCGGACCCCAGTCTTTCTAAGACTCCAGGCAGGAAGATGGGACCATGTATGGCAGAATAGCAATTTGAGAAGCTGTGTTCCTGGGGCTGGGTCTGGGAAGGCTGGGAGCCCTTCCTGACAGGACACCCTGCTTGGGACTGGGCCAAGAGAAAGACTGGGTTTAGAAGTTGGGCTTTGGGGTCAAACACCACTAGGACCATCATAGAAAGGCAACAGGTCAAGAACACAGCACACACCCCTTCTACAGCGGAACTTCCTTTATTGACAAGGAGAATACAGGGCAAGACATGAAGCACCCACTGGAGCTGCGAAGCAGCCTTTTGCAGGCAAGCACCTGGGGGCACGGGCTGCGGCCAGGGCTCACCTTCACATCACATGCCTCGGGTCTCCCCACAGGTGGCTCCAGCAGAGAGTGCCAGGCCACCCTCACACTGCCCACTGTGTGCTCTTCCCTCCGACAACATCCACACTGACTTACCTGCAGGATCTGAGAACTCTGGGAGCTCCAGTACCTGTGCTGGCAATACGGGGGGCTCAGGAAGCTTCCCAGACTTAAGCATGTCTAGTTCTGCCTGGAGTTCCCGGACCTTCTTCTTGAGGCGAATACAGTTAGGGCAAAAAGAGGTGGTAGGAAGCTCGTGAGGGTCGGATGCTAGGGAGGCCTCGGCAGGACTGTCAGCCTTGAATGACGAAGGCTCCTCTTCTTCATCCTCTAGTGGGCCTGGCTCTGCGGAGGCCCCCTGGGGGGTCTTCCAGTCCCCTTCCTCCTGGGTCCGGCTGACGTTCTGCACGCCGTGCGACATGGTCATTGCACACCGACTGTAGGCCTCGTCCTGGTATTTGGGGACTTTCCTGATGACCAGCGAGGTGCTCAGTGCCAGCTGGTGGGCTTCTACTTTTGCAGATTCCAATGAGGCCTCCAACACATCCTTGAAAATGAGGTCAATTTTCTTCTTCTTGGCCTGGGGGTGCACGTCCCCCTCGTCAAAGCCACGCTTGTAGGGACTTTTGCCCTGTCTCAACACGGGTAGGTGAATGGGACCCCTCAGGTCCTCTGGGTCATCCAGAGCCTGCTCAGACTTCTCCCTCTGCAACCGCTTCTCTCCTAGGAAGGAAAACCAGGGTGTGAGGAAGTGGGGAAAAGCCCCGACGGGAGAAACCAGCAGAAAACAAAACAGGCCTCCAGCTGGGAAGTCGCTTGACACATCCCTCTGGGTCTGGCCTCAAGGGGCAGGTATGACAAAAAGCGAGAGGTGGATCGCTTGGTGGATCATGGGGTCTGGAGTCATAGGACCCAAGAAAGTGGGAAGAGCTCTCTTATAAAGAGACTGTTTCAATGGAGCCTTATGTATATAAACTCTACATGAATAAGTTGAAAGAACGCTATAGGGGAGGGTAGTTCTTTCAAAGGCACCTGCCATCCTATCACCCTGGAAGATGACATCCTACCCAATCAAATGGGTGGGTGGTAACATATCTGAGGCTACGTGCGTATGGATTCCCCACCCCTCCATCCAGCCTTCTCCTCCAGTCCTAGCAATTAGAAGATGGCTGCTTTGACCTTGTAAAAGGTACACACAAAACACAGAGTCCTACTCCTTCCTCCTCCTTCATTCTCTGGAGACAGCCCACTTAGGGCAAAGTCCGCCTCCAGCAACTGTCCTTTCTAATTCTCCCAGTAAGAGGAAAACTAAGAACATGTGAGAAAGCATGACCTGAGCTTCTGTGGTTCTCACTGATAACTAAGGCAGGAAGATAACAGAAGACGGGGATACCTGCAGTTGCTGCGGGCTCCAGCAAGATAAAGAAGAGCAGCCTCCCACGAGATAAAGAATAATATGACCATGCTGGCCCAAAGCATTCTCAAAAGATAGCTGCATTTCCTTACCTGACAAGGCAATGGACGTTTCCTTTTCTATTTCTTTCTATCATGTAAATGACTTCCAAAAGCCTTGGTGAGCTCCCCAACAATAAATTATTTTAGCCTGATTCTTTAAAATGGTCGACAGAGTTTCATAAATTGCTACAGAAGTGCAGATGCTGCCTGGGGGAACAGACTGCTAAGGGAGATCCTTTGGAGGTCCTGACAGCAGCCTGTGGACCTAGGAAATCTCAAAGGCTTCCTAGATCAGGGGCAGGCCCTGGGAGGTGTGACTCTGAGGAAAGAGTTAACCTGCAAATATGTTGTAATTAGGCTTCTGATAGCTGCAATTGATACCTGAGGGAAGGACAAGGGACCTCCACATGCAATCCAGATGATCCATGCAGTGACCAAGCCTTGGCTTCCCACAGCTAGCATAAGGTGCTGTGCCCTGGCCTATGTATGACTCCAGATTTTCTACAGGTAACAGGTAATGGGTAACATAAGCAAGTAACCTATTCAGGATCCCCCTCCTCTGTCCTTACATGAATGCTTAGAAAACGACCTTATTTATCTGCAAGGCTCCTGAAACTCAGGTAGCTCCATGCAGCCAGCATTTCTACAACAGCTGAGGGGTAAAAAGGGTGGAGATGAAGAGAACTTTAAAAAATATATTTGTAACATATTTGTACAGATCAGATATGACACTTGCCCATTCAGAATCTCTAAAAGTCAAGGACCACCCTTTCACTTTCTCACGGACCAATCAGGCAGCAAACAGCTGAGGATGTCTGGAGATCAAGGCTACTCATCACCAGGGATTGCTCATACCTCTCTGCTCAGAGTCAAGGTTATTTAATGTCCTAGGATGAGCGGGAGACCTCTTTGGACTCAAGCCTTCCAGAAAAATCTATGGGTCAAAAAACACCTTTAAGCATTGTGAAATTGATTCTAAAGCCTCCGTAAAACATGGAGGGCACACACCACAAAGTAAATCAATGACTCAAAGTAGATCGAATAACATAAATTCTTTGAATACATGTGTTAGATGCATCCTATTCTTAAAAGAGAACCACAAAGGAATAATTTATAATCTCTTCGGGAAGCAGTTCTGAGCTCCAACTAATGTCCCGACTTAATAAGGACTAGTAATTCATGCTCTGGCCTTTATCACGGCTCCGGCTTCTAATTACGAAGAAGCCTTCTTCCATGTAAGAATTTAAGTGACTGAGTGTGGGGGATCCCCCTTCCAGAGCAGGACTGGCACACAGATCTAAGATACCGCTACCCATTTCCAGAGTCTGCGAAAGCTACGGGCTACAGAAACACACGTCTAAAGGCCACTGAGCTCCATGACTGTTCCCAAGGGCTGTAGGGCCAAGCCCACCCACTGCTCTGGCCCTGACTCAACGGTGGTTTTCAATTTCTTTCCTGTTTTCTACTTCTCAGCCTGGCCAGGAAAAGACAGTCCTTCCTCCTGTATCTTCACATGTCTTGGTGCATCTCGTTTCAAGTCTGTCTGCCACGCTCCTGTGAACCACTCCTGAAAGCTCACTCCCTTCTCTGAGCATATTCCCCTTGGGTCTCAAGGCTCGCTGAGAATGATCCCTCTTGAGGTGCTTTGGAGAAGACACTGAGGGAAAAAGAACATTACAAATCCAGAAGA
The DNA here is from genome assembly GCF_902729225.1 of Pteropus medius. NCBI lineage: Eukaryota > Metazoa > Chordata > Mammalia > Chiroptera > Pteropodidae > Pteropus > Pteropus medius. The sequence continues at coordinate 18,398,713 of NW_024340696.1, read as the reverse complement.
ATTCAAGATTAGGGCCCAGGGATGGAACCTGTGTCCTCAGACATGACTTCTCTTGGTTTTCTTTTCTTCCGGTGGCATATGACTCTTTTGGAGGCTTCTTGGCTGTCTTCATTCATTGCTTCTTTTATCCATTCAACAAAGAGCACCTACGATGTATCAGACGCTTTTACACGAGGCATCTCCAGGAGTCAAATGGAAACCACGGCAATCTCATCACGGAAACATGCCTTTCCACATGAAATCAGCATGTGCCCGACCCCCAGATCCGAAGAAGACAAGAGATGAGTGTGTCTATTGGGTTTCCTCTCACTGCCCGTCCAATCACCAGATACCTTTTACCAAGTCAGGCAGCCGCTGTGCCCTCAACGTCCACCATCTGCTTTGTTCTGTTTTGTTTTTAAAGACGGCTTAATTTCAGTGGGTCGCTCCCACCACCCTCTTTTCATCTTTTCCACTTATATTCCAAATAAGGCTTTATTTCCAAGAAGTAGGTTGGTTGGTCATGAAGATGATACAGTGGGGCTTGGGTATAGCCTTGGCTCCTGGGACCAAATGGACTCTGGGTCTTTGGATGTGTGGTTTTAGTGCAAGGAAGGTCCCATGGAAAGAAAGACCTGGAAGCACCAGTTTGCCCTGGCCAGGCTGAGGATGAAGTAAAGAAGCAGAGGGCTAGGGGCCGGGGAGTATTTCAAACCCCTTTCAAATGACTCGTTTAAACAGAGCCTGGATGGACACCTCACTCACCAGGCCACCGCCCACATCTAAGGTCACCTTCTACCTCCCTCCACCTTCTTGTTCTAATAGATATTGTTCTTTCACATCATGTCATTAGGACTTCCAGGAATGAGAGCAAGAAGCAAAGAAGAAACTAGTTTTGTCTGAGAGGCCATATAACATTGTAGGTTAGAGCTTAGACCTTGAACTCAGACAGATGTGGCTTAGAAACCAACATCTGCCCTTCCTAGCCATGGATCCTGGGTGAGTCACTGGATTTACCTGATGCTCATTTTCTGCATTTGTAAGAATAAGATAATAATCCACATGGGATCGTTAGTATTAAAAGTCTACTATTGAGGACTTACATAGGTCAAGGTAGACATCGCTCTACACATGTTATGTATATCACCCAGCTAATTCTCTCGGCATAGGTACTTGGTAGGTGCTACTGTTGTCATGATTACAAGTGATACAGTAGAACACCTGCTTAACACATATTAAGTCCTTAGTAAATGTTACCTATTATTGCAGCTGTCTGTTTATTATTATTGCAGTGGCAGTTTATAACATCTTTCCATCAATTTGAGGGGGAAAATAGAATCAATTTTGATTAAACGTATGTACTTGGCTTTGGTGACTTGTCTCCCCATGATATTCTGAAATGTCTGTAATAGGGTTTCAGAGTCCATCTCTCAGGGAGCAGAACATGCAGTGGAGCCCAAGGCCCTGCCCAGAGCTGCTGCTCAAACCTGGACCATCTGTTCGCCTGAGTCCTTCTGGGTCTCCCCATAGCTGGTGTACTGTTATTTCCTATCAGTTTTCTTAGGGCTCTTCTAGAGAAGCATTCCTGGCCTCCCTTGGGTCTCAGTAGTGGCTGGCTTGGCCCTCACCTTGAGTGTGGGCACTCACTCACCTCTGGCCAGATTTCGGTGGATGGTTTCCTGGGACATGCTGTGTAGGCGCTTCATATAGTCCTCGCTGTACCAGACCCGAAGCCGTTCCCCAGGCCGGATGTCCCGGCACGCCCGGAAGTAGATGTGCTCGCTGTGCTGGAACGCCAGCAGGTTCTGCTCCCTCTCCTCCCGGGAGATGACCACGTACCTGGGGGCGAGGGGGACAGGTGAGAATGCATGGGCCACACCTTGATGAGTGCCTGCTGGTGCTGGACACGGTATTCGTAATAGTAGTGGTTAAAAGTCCACAAGCACATGGGCATGTGCGAAAGTCTACAGGGCAGCTGTTCTGCTGAGGTAAGGGACACCGGCTAGAGCCAGTCCCTTGTCTCAATAGCACTGTTTTGTGTGACCTTGAGCAAGTCTCTAAACCTTTATGAATCTTTGTTTTCAAAGACTAGAAAAGTCTATCTCCCTGCCTCCCTCCCAGGTTCTGCTAAATATAAGATTCAACACCAGATAAAAGGTGATTGGAAAACTGACAGATAATCTCATCTACTGTCCACTAACTTTTAACCACAAGGGTCCTGACACCCGTAGGCCTCTAATGGTGGTAGGGTCCTTACACTGTTTTCAGTATTTCAAAAACGTAGCAGAAATAATCCACATGACAAGGGTGACCGAGAGATCAATTAATAAATGCTAAAGATCAACATTTTTTAACGTAAGGTTCCAATGGGGACAGAAAAAGATAGTAAGTAAAGGCAAGGGAATGGTTAGCAACCACTCGTTAATCTAAGTTATTTTAAGGTAAGGAAATTGAGGCTCAGAGAGGCTAAGTGACTTGCCCAAGGTCACCCAGCTAAAAAAAATGGGAGATGGAGCTTTAAGATCTTTTCCCACTAGAACTCATGGCTCCTGTGTGGACATGGAAAGAACCAACTCGGCAACACCCAGATAACCTTTAAAGTTCTGTCAAACCCTTGGAATCTGTTGCCTTCACCCATTCTCCCAGAAATGACGATTCTAACAGTCCAAAAGGTGAGATGACATAACATCTGCCGAGAAGTGAAGGCGTACATATCAAGAGGGCAAGAGAAAATTATTTGGAATTTTAGGGTTCTGTACTACACTAGCATCTAGGAAATTTGAAGTAAAAAAATAAACTATTTTTCCTTATGCTATGATTTGTCTCAAAAGCCAAGGAAGAAATCAAAGTCTGTCCGACTGGTGTAGTCCAAAGAATTAAATTTGGAGCAGCCCAGGGAAAACAATAATTCACAGAAAAAAATCCAAATGGATAATGAACACATGAAAAGTATTCAGCATCACTAGTAAGAAAAGAAACACAAAGTAGCACATTGTCTCATTGGCACCGATTTTTCTTAACGATAATATCTTTATTAGTTAAGGTGGCGAGAAAAGGGTCTCCATACTCTTGGTGGTGAATAAACTGGCACAGCCCCTTGGGAAACAATTGGCAATATAGATTCGAACAAGTGTTAGAACACCGCGTTCATAGCAGCATTATTCACAATAGTCGAAAGGTGGAAGCAACCCAAGTGTTCATTAACGGATGAATCAGGTAAACAAAGTATGATATACACATACAACGGAATATTATTCAGCCATAAAAAGAAGGAAATTCTGACATATGCTACATGAATGAACCTTGAAGACACATACTAAGTGAAATGCACTAGTCATGAAACAAGATACAGTATGATTCCACTCATAGGAGGTACTTATATGAACAGGCATACTCATAGACAGAAAGTAGAATGGTGGGTGCCGGGGGCTGGGGTACGGGGGAGCAGGTAACGGGGAGTTAGTGTGTGATGGGTGCAGTTTCAGCTGAGGGGGATGAGAGCTCTGAAGAAGGAGGTGATGATGGTCGCACAACAATGTGAATGTACTTAATGCCAATGAACTGTACGTAAAAATGGTTAAAACGGTGAACTTTATGTGTATTTTATCACAATTTTGAAAAATTTTTTAAAAAGAGAGAATAAGATGCGGGCCAAGTACGCGAACTCTGCATACCACCACGCTGCCTGCCTGTATACTGTTTATAATAGTGCAAAAGCAAAAACATCTCAATATCTACGATTAGAGAAATGATTTAATAAAGCATGATACATTTATACTATGGAATGTTATTCATCTCTTAAAAAAATGTTTTCAAAGGCTCTTTTATGACCTGAAAAAATGGTCCTGATATAATGCAGAGAACAATAGATCTGAAATCTATTTATACTATGGTTCCAAACATGCTTTAAAAACGAGCCTCAATAATCTACTTGAAGGAAATATACCAACGTTATTATGCCAGTGATTATCTATTATAGGTGGGTCTACTTCTTTGTAATTTTCTGTACTTTCCAAGTTTCCCATAATAAGCAATTATTACTGTTACTTCCATTCCCACCCCTAAAAAAAGGTAAGAGGAACATCAGTTCCAGTGTGGGGTGGCAGGGGTGGCAGTCAGGGCAACCAGCAGCATTGCAAATCTACATTCGTTGGAGCCCCAGGCATAGCACCCCTCACACACACTCTGTCCCTTCTCCTCTGGGCAGCCCCCTATGCACTACTCTGCTCTGCTCAGCCCTGGTGGAGGTGACCTTACACGGGGACCACTCAAGCCCAGGGGCCAATCTACTGTGGCAACAAGATGCAGCACAGACCCCAGATGGTGGGTGGGAAAAACAAGAAAGACGGAAGAGCAAACACTGGCTTTGGCTGCTTCACCCCATTTGAGTGAAGTGAGTCATGAACTCCGCCAGGAGGGCGTGGGATGTGCCAGATTTCGGGCATTGCGATGCCCACATCTTTTGTCCAGGATCTTAGCCCTAACGCATCTGTGTTCTCGTCAACATCTGGCAAAGGTTTGATCTCCCTGAACTGTGAAGACTGTGACCTCTGACACCCAGACATCTGTTACTAACAAAGAATTCAGGGAAAAGGAAGAGAAGATCCCTGGCCCAGATAAGTCTTCCAAATTAATACTACCCAATCTAAACTCTCTAGTTTCAGGAGTCTGCCTTTTCTCCATATGAGATGTCTTCTGAACGTGCAAAAGATTTTCCAGTCTTTGATTTAACATGAGTCTTGGACTTGATATCCAAAATTCATCCACCTTGCAGTTAGCATTGAATGGAACTGAGGTAGATCCAAACTTTCCTACCCCCAGATACGGAAGGCAAACCATTCACCTTTTTCCTCACTAGGATCACTTGCATCACAGAACATAAGGAAAGAATATGGTTCTCTTTTTTCAGTTTCTAAACAGCCATCAAGCTCTAAAGACTAGAATTATTTTCCATGGCAACTTTGAAAGAAAAAGAGATGAGGAACACGTAACTACCAGGGATTTGTCCTAAAGAGCAAATTCTAAAGTATGTCAGAAGGTTTAAAAGGCAATTTCCCTTTCTGCCTCCTGGTGCTTTCCTACCCAATGAGAACCAATATTTAGGAAGAGAACCCCAAATCTTCGTATCCACCACAAAGTAGCTTCAAAGACAGATCAGAATTTGTTCAGCATCTGATTGTATTTGGTTGTTTTGAAACCTGGCATTTGAAACATGATACATATGGCAACTCTCAGTGAATAATAAACCATTCCCCCAAGCAGATGTTTACTATACATTACTTCCAAAGCAAAGTGGAGCGGGCTAATGTCTCAACACCAACTACTGCACCTCCCATCAGGTACGCCCTTCTAAGTATGTCACACTTAACACCCAATGGCTTGATCCACTCCCAGACCCTTCTCTCTCCGGAGGACAATCCCTTTACGAACCATGCCTGTCCCATTCCATGGCTGCAGGTAAGCAAGAGCCCTCTCTGGCACAGATGGCTCTTTGTTGAGTCTCCAGGTCACTACCTTGCTGGAGAGGTCAGAAGCCAGGTGGAAGATGCCTAGCACAGGCTGCTCTGCAAGGATTAGTGCCATTCGATAGCATTTCGAATCAGAGCCACAGAGCTAGGGACCTTTGAAGCAATCAAGGGGGCGTGTGGTAATGGTGAGGGGTGTGTTGTGGACTGAACCTTTCATGATGAGAATGGATTGTTTTTCTCCTGAACTCCTTGCTGACTTTGGGTACTGGATAGACAGATACAAAAGCAACACTTCTCAGACTTTACCCGCTGTGTTGTATCATGTGCACCGTATTTTCTAGTTGGGTCAGGAAATGACTACCAGTTCCAATTCGAGAGAAAACAACTCACATGCCATCCATTTTCTTGTAAGGGACAGATGATGCCCAGGCTTAGACACTCCTACTCAGTGGGTATGTCTCCAATGGAAAGGAAGCTGCACTGGTCACAGAGGCAGAAATGGGAAAAGACTGACCAAGGTAGAGGGCTAGATTCTATGTTCCCCCACGCATTTAGGTTTCCGGGCTGGGAGGGTCTTTGGGTCATGCAGCACCCAGCCAGCCCCCGGTGAGGCTGGAGGCCTCAGACTCTCAGAAGGGACTTCCCTATCTCAGGCTAAAATTGGCTGCCCATTTATTTCTATCCACCGGCCCCATTTCACCTTCCTGTTTTGACTTGCTAGTCCCGCAATCCCCACTGAAGCTAAGAAAAAGAAACTGGAATCTTTTCCATCCAAAGCTGACCAGTCTTTTCATCTCTCTGTCCCCTTTGCATCCGACTTGGCCCCCTCCCTCCTCCGAGCCAGAGGGAGAGGCCAGCCTGTCACTCCTAGCACCTCCTCTTAGATGGTAAAGACCCCATGCCCGGTTTCGCAGCATTTCGCATCTCCTGGAAATTGGAATCTTGATTTTTGGCGAAGAATGGGAAAGGATGACCTAGATTCCAAGAGGTAAAGAGAGGCTGGAACCTTCCAGAAAGGGGATAAATCCCTTGTCTGGACTTGGGGATCACCTGCTTGGGAGAACCTCTCTGTGTGACTGGCAGTAAAAGCCAGGGCAATGCACCTGTTAGGAGGTCCCCTCTCTGCTGAGACCCCAAGAGGAGTCAGAGGAAGCCGCTTCGGTTACCCTTGAGAAGTCTCAGATCTAGTGGGCAAGGCCTTGCCTGTGACAGACAGATACCTGGATCAGTGGGGAGGTGTCCAAAAAAAGGCTCATGCCTCAGAGTAGTCCCTGAGGTACATGGCAAATAGATAGCCCCTGACCCTTCTGGAGTCTCCTGCCAGAAATGGTGATTTTTTTTTCCAGGACCCCTAATTTACTTTTGGGGAACAAAAGGAAAAATTCATTTAGCAATATCTCACTTTTCATGAGAAGAGAAATTAAATATAGCTGAACAGTTCCATATGCGGATGCTCTGTCCCCCTCAGCCCATCACTTCCTTTCTTGTCCTCAGAGGACCTAGCAAGGTGCCGAATACAGGGCATCTGAGAGCTTACGGCATCTGGGAAATGCCAGGGGCCCCAGAGTCCCTCTCACTAGCATGCTTTCCCTCCGTCATCCAACCCCTGCTCTGGGGGCCTTGAGGTTTTCACGGAAAGCGAAAAAAGAATATACACCAAAGAAAGATCCTGGAGACTGGGTGTGTTCCAAGTGTGAGATCAATTTCTTTTTATTGCCATCTTAACAAAAATACTTGGGAAGGCAATCTGATTCCAGCATCGGAGGGCAGGGCAATGACAGGCAATAATCAAGCCACTGGGCTGTCGGACAGGGGAGTGTTCGGTTTGGGGGAGCAGGAACCCCCAAAGAACCACAGAATGGGGACATGAAGCCAAGGCCATAAGGACACTGCAGTTGCCCTTCTATTCTCCCTACGAGGGATAAAGCTTGGTCTGGGTTTAGAAGCGGCACTCCGGGAACGGCTAGGCAGGCACTGGGTACAGCAGTCCTCCCAGGCCCTCCGCGGCTCCGGGGGTAGGCGTGGGAGGGTGGAGGGCTGGGGTATGAGAGTTTCTGCCAGGGTGAGCCTTAGGCCAGGAAGCAAAGAGGACACAGAGCTGAGCTGCACCCATGTCAGCGCTAAGCTTGCATCCGCCACCCCTCACCTCCCTCCCTAACTCTAAGAACCTGGCAATCTCCCCACACTCCGAAATGAAACATGGAGCTACAGATCTGTGTAGCCAATGCATATATGCAGCCAAGGCAAGCAGAGGCGAGGCATGCTGGAACCTGGGCTCCGGGTTCTTTTCAAAGCCAGAGGAGGGATCTCCTTCTGGGTCCCAAGACTGGGGCCCTGATTACCCCCAAACATTGGCTGTCGGTCTTTGTGCCAGGGGCAGGATGGGGAGACTCACCTTCTAAATGTTGCTGCTGCCCCATGCCCCGGCACCCAGGAGAGCTGAGGCAGGGGCAGGAAAGGAGCAACACCCCACCCAATTCCAGATCTAGCCTCCCACAGGGGAGCTGGAAAAATCCACAGACCTGGCTTCCGGTCCTGTCCCCTTCACTAACTGCTGTGTCACTTGTCATCTATGAAATGCAGATGATGATGGCAATCATGAGGATAATAATACCTGCCTTAGCTGCCTCTCGGCTGTCCTGAGAACCCATTGAGATCGCCCACCTGTAAGTGCAGGGAAAAGCATCCAGTGCTCTCACTAAGAATGCCAGGTAAGGTAGTCTTCTTCTTCCTCCGACATCATCCCATTCTTCTCCCCACTTCACAAAAGGCAAGCACAGCAGCTGAGCACAGGCACACAGGAGGACAAGCAGAAGGCCAAGGCAGGGGTACCACCCGCCAGGGCCAGAGCCCTGGGGGAGGGGAGGACAGAGCCCTCCTGGAAGGGCTGAGTTCCACCTGCTCATCCTCAGGCCTTGCCCCCTCCGAAAGCAGCAGAATCAGGGCCTAGGAGGCTGATGCAGCAGCCCTGAGGATGGAAAGCAGGGTTCTGTTCAGATGCTCCCCACGCTTGATACCACCTTCCCTGCAAGACCTGTTGCCATGGGGTGCAGACCAAGAGGAGGCTGACCCTCCAGGCCAAGCAAGCATCAAGCAGGGAGCTTTTCCTGCATCTTGAGCATCTGCCAAAGATGAGAGAGTGGGCCTGAATATATGCTCTGTTAGAGCACAGGGCAGCCAAGCTGCACTCGTTGAGGAGATGACAGCCCCCCAGAATCCTACATCGGTCCTGGACACGAGAGACTGGCTCCTGTCTCAAGGCCAGACACCCCTCCTCCATCTCTCTTCCTCCTAGTGCAGACTGGCCAGGTTAGAAATTGTGCTTTCTCTTCCGAGACCTGGTAGTCCGTGTGGGAGCTGGTGCTGGGGCTGGCGCTGGGGGAGCCTGTGGGGGCTCCGGTGAGGGAGCCTCAGCCTGGGGGGTAGAGCCCATGGGGGCTGCCCCGGCTGGCCCCCGCTGAGATGCCTGAACCCCATCCCGGATCTCTGTCAGCGTCTGGCACATCTGACTGACTCGGCTGGTCAGGTCGGCCATAGCTCGACCAATCATGTGCATGCTGTTCGCCATGTCCCGATGCACGGTCACCAGCTCCTGGCAGAACTGCTGGAAAAGCTCAGTCTGCTGGGTGTGGGCATGGAGGAGCTGCCAGTCAAGGCCCGTGCTGGACGAGCTGGGGTGCGACCGAGGGATCCTGCAGGTGGCTTGGGCCTGGGGTGAGGGCCGGTGCAGGGGCTCCGGCTTGGGGCCCACTGTCTCAGACTGGTCTGAAGAGGAGGATGAGCGGAGAAGGGTAGGCCTGGCCAGGCGGGCCTCTTCTTCCAGTGACCGCTGCAGTGGCACCCGCAGAGGCTGCCTCGAGGGCCCAGGTGCCTCCTCATCTTCATCATCTTGGGAGACAGAAACAAAGAAGGGCAAACGATTACAACGGGGAGGAAGGGGACACCCTGGGCTTGGATCCACCTTCCGCAATGACCCGAGCATCCCCCTCCCCAGCCGCCTCTCCGCCTAGTTTGGTGCATGCCCACTGCCCACCCACCCATGAGGAAACACCTGCTCCCCAAATCCTTGAGGTGTGTGGGCCAGGCACTCCTGGGGAGAGGTTTGAGCATGAGCAATGCCCAGGTCAACTGTCTTTCATGGGAACAGTGGCAGTCTAGGGCGGGAGAGCCCAGGTCAGGGGACTTGGAGATGTCAGTGACAGCATGTCAACCCAATCACTCTCTTCATTTGTGACTCGGTTTCTGAAAAGCAAAGATAATCACTGCTCTACCTCCTGAACCACTTGCCCACCTAGCAGGGTTTTTAAGAAGACGACACAGAGAACAGATGCGAAGGCACTTGGCAAGAACGAGGGACACCTGCCCGAAGGAACTATGATGCCACTCTTGAGTTCCAGCCTCCTTGTGGCCATTTCTGAGTTGCTTGGGGCCCCCTTGTGGCCTTGCTGGAATCTGCAACTTTTAGTCTCTGCTGGGGAAAGAGGGACTGGGGCTGACATTGACAGGCTGGAGAGGAGGCAAGGGATTGTGCCAGAACAGAAGCCCGAACGGAGCTGCGAAGGGCTTCTACCTCTGCAACCAGCCCTGACAGGCCCCCTTTGGTCCCACAAGATGCGCTTCCTGGACAGACATATGGCTTCCACCCAGGAGTGCATGGAGGGACCATCAGACGGTTACTTGCAGTCAGGTGCATGGAGAGGCCCAGACCCTGCATATACAGATCTCAGCAATCTTGTGATCAAGAGATATAAGCTGAGCCCTAGGGAAGAAATAAAAAATATACAAGCTGACCCTACTTACAGGCACACTATCCCTGCCTGTACCTGAGAGGCTGAATTCAAAACTAGATCCAGGGAGGTGATGGGAGAACAGACAGCTTCATCTGGCCCTGGCCCAGTGCCTCCCAAGGGGTCCAGGGTCTCAGTTGGGCCTAATGCCTCATGACCCTTCTTGGTGGGATAGCAGCATCCTCCTTAAATTGGGGACACCCATTCTGGAGTGGCAGGGATGGAAGGAGCGAACAGGGCTGAGGTGATGCTGGTCCCTCCTTTCCAGGGCCTCTTTCCACCACGCCCCTGGCCAAGTGCTGTAGCAGCTGGCCGACGGGCGGGGAAGGAAAGTGGGGGCTGGCCCAGCCGGCGGTGGAGGATCCTGGGCCCCCTGCCCAGCCCAGGTCACATTTGCTAACCTCATTACCTTCGGTCTCAGAGAGACAGAAAAAGTGAGCGGGGCAGGATTTAGGGAACAGACTTCACTGGGTACTGGGCCCCCTTCTTTTTCTCATAAATGGGTGGAATCATCCTGCAATTTAGCAGAACGATGATACACTGGGAGCCTGCAGACCTGGGTTCGAGCCTTGGTTCTGGGGCCACCTCTGTTTCTGGAGCTTAGATGCCTCCTCATCTGGGTAGCAAGGAAGTCAGACTAGACGGTCTCCACGTTCCTTCCCAGTCCTAAAAATCCGAGTCTGAATGGCCACCTGTCAGGAGCCCTGGCCAAACAGGAAATTAGCAGATCCCAGTGGCAAGGGGCCTGGAAGGGTGGGCCGAGTCTTTGTGAACCACGGTCCTGCGGGCTGGCCAGCGGCCGGCTTCCCTGGAGCCCTCCTGCCCTGCTCAGTCTCAGAGGCCAGATGGCCTCCAGTTGGGACTGTGGGCTGAGGGTGAGGGGCGGGTGTGTGCGGAAACAGAACCCAAGCGGGTGCAGCCCCAGCGCAGAAGGGCCTCGACTGCTCCCCCTTCTGGTGAGCCCAACTAGAACTGTAGCCCCAGCTTAGAACTACACAGGACTGGGCCAGGAGATCCAGCACCCCAGCCCCTGGCATCAAAGTCTGTCCTGAGACACAGCAAGCAGAGGAGAAAGAGGAAAATAGTGCTGTGGGGGCAGTGTGAATGGTGGGGGACAACGTGAGCACAGAGAGCGAGATCCTAGAGACAGCCTTGGGGCGGGCAGCGAGAGGCAGGAGGAGGCAGCATGGCACAGGAGTGCAGAAAATAACACAGAAATAAAGACGTTAGGAATAGACAGAGAGGGAGAGAGGACTAGTCGATCTTTCTGTGGCCCGGGCCCTGACGACTTGGCTGGCTTCTTCTCACACCCCCTCCCCCTCGCCTGCTCCATTGGTCTTCCCTGGCTCCTCTCTGTTCCTGGAACGTGCCAAGCGCCTTCCTGATGCGGGGCCTTGTACATGCTGTTCTCAGCCTGCGAGGCGCTCTGCTCCTCTCCCCTCCTCTGCGCCTCATGCGGCCCCAAGCCTGGTTAACTCTTACTCACCCTTTGCATCTCAGTTTGCTTGTCTCTCCAGAGAGCCTGCCCCAGCCCCCGGCGGAGAGCCTGACCCACCACAGCTTGCCCTCAGACAGGGAGGCTGCATCATTTGCAGGGCCAAATGCAACATGAAAGTGCAGGGCGCTTTGTTCAAAAACTATCATGAGTTTTGGGGAAGGGAACAGCACAGCATTTCAGCCCGTGTGGAGCCCTCGTGAGCTCAGGGCCCTAAGCGACGGCATGGGTTGCACACTCATGCAGTCAGCCCTCGGGACTCCGTGTACTGGTCTTCATTCTTTTATTATAAATTTCCTTGCACCATTATTTACTTAAAGTTTGTCTATTCCCACGAGCCTAGGAACTCCCCGAGAGCAGGGCCGGTGTAGGTTTTATACACAACTCTGTCTTCCCAGCTCCCAGCACAACTCTTGGCACAGTGTTCAGGAAATATTCTAGAATGAATGAACGGAAAGGGGTGGAGGAGACAGTGGGACAAAGGGGGAAGAATGGAAAGATGGGCAAGACGGAGAGGGACAGGAGAGAAAGAGAAGGCGAGTGGCTGGGAACCAGCCGAGGAGGAGGCCGGGGAGCACGTAGGAAGAGCCTGGGGAGGGGAGACAGGTGGTACTCACAGCTGGTCGAAGGGCTGTCGGTGCCGTCCAGTTCTCCCCTGGGGAAGCTGCGCCCTGAGCGGGCGGTGAGCAGCGCTGACTCGATGGCCCTCTCGTGGGCAGTGAGCACGATGGCGGGGGCCCTGCCCCCAGCCCCGGGGCCTGACAGGGACTGCTGCATGAAGGCCAGCTTGTCCTTGGTCCTCCGTTTCATGTCATCCCATCTGTGCTTAATGTCCTTGACGGAGCGGGGGACCTGGCTCACGGAGGTGATTTTCCGAGCTATGCCTTCCCAAATCTTGTCCCTGTCGGCATGGGACAGCCGCATGGTCTCCCTCCCAAAGAGAACTGCTTCATGGTGGGTCACCTCGGTGACCAGAATGTCCAGCTCCTCCTTGGAGAACTTGGGCTTCCGCTTACGCTCGGCCAGGGGCGCCACATTCCTTGGGTTGAATATCCCACAAAGCACAATTGGGTAAATGACCGTCAGTTCGGGTGGTCCTCCTTCCTAATGCCGGCCCCCAGCTGGGGAGCCAGGAGGCACCGGGGCACCCTTGCCCGCACGCCACCACCACACCCTCTTCCTACTGAGAGGTCCTTTCCACTACTCCTCGGAGGGTGGGGTGCGAGGCGGCGCACGCGGACGGTGGCACTGGACTGAGGCCACCGCCTCGGGTTTCAGGCCCTGCCTGACCTCTGACTAGCTGTGCCATCAGGGCAGTTCACTTGGCCTCTCCCAGCCTATGCTCCCGATCCAGAACAGGAAGGACCACCATACCGACCCCGGGGACTGTCACTAAGGAGGGAAAAGCACAAGGATGTAAAAGAGCTTTAAAGCCCTAGACAGGAACAAAGGATGCTTACTGGGGTTAGGATGAGGCCACCGCTTCTGTAAATGGCTTGGGGGGAAACAGTTAAACAGGGAGACTATTCACAGTGGCCTTTCGTGGTGTGTGGCCTCGATGGTGACGCCCAGAATTAGGGTATGCTCACAGAGAGCTTGTTCTGTCCCATGGCTCTCTTCTCTGTCCTCACCAAGCCCCCACCTCTGGGCGTGTGCAGGTTCCCCTCCAACCGGAGCGCCGGCCGGCAGCAGCTCCTTTTTGGCGTAGGCCGCTGTGGCCGTTTGACAGCTCTTGGGTAGAATGTGAGAAGCCCATGAGTGCCCACTGGAAGACGAGTTCCACTTTGATGGAGACCGGGAGTGACCTCGGCTTCCATCTGCATAGAGCAGCCAGGGGTCCCAGACAAGGGGACAGCGCGGCCCTTCCCCACCTCTGGCCTGGTACCTGCTCAGGCTCCGGAACTTGGTATCTCCACAGTGTGGTTGTGTCTACACTCAACTAGTGCCAGAAGGTCCACCCGAGAGAGAAACCCAGGGTGTGGAGGGAGACCTAGAACCGAATCACTCCCCTGGCTTCTGCTGAAACTGCAGCGGAAGGCCAGGGGCACAAAGACCCTTCGGCTCTCGCCTCCTCCCCAACCCCCACCCAGAACCTCGGCCCAGGAGGCAGGAGAGCAAGGCCGAGGCCTGGACCTTACGCTCAGACAGACCCAGGACTACGGGCCAAGTCTCCTCTGCAACCCTATGTCTGTAAAACAAGGGTGGTGATCCCAGGGCCACTCCCAGGTTTCCAGGAGGACTGCACGCAGGGGCATCTCAATCTCGCCACTATTGACATTTGGGACTATAAAACTCTTTGTTAGTCAGGGAGCGGCATGTCCTGGGCAGTACAGGAGGTTTATCAGCATCCTTGGCTTCTGCCCAAGAGAACCCGGTAGCATCTACCTGTAGTGTTGTGACAACCAAATGTGTCTGAAGGCACTGCCAACCGCCCCAAGGGGGCACAACAGCCCCTGGTCGTTGACTACCAAGTTCACGAATGCAGAGCACCTAGCACAGGGCTAAGTAAGATAAAGTCAATGTTCATTATGTGGGTGCCCGTTCTCTTCCCCGCCCATCGCTTATTTTTGAAGAAACTGACTCCATTCAATCATCCACAAGACCCTAGGCTGTGACGGTGCAAGAGAAGGTGTCTGCAAATAAGAAAGAGCTGTACAAATGGCCGCTGTACTTTAAGGGGAAAGGAAGGTTTCTAAACTGACTTTCCCCTCCAACTACCGCCAGAGGGGCACCTCCAAGGCAGCAGACCATACGACCAGCCCCAACCCAGTCCTGGAGGCTTTAATGAGATGAGTGTCCAGCAGCTGTGACTACCCTGGCGTTATCTTGGGTCAGGTCCCATGCTGGCAAGGTAGCAGCGGCAGAACCCACCGCACACAAGGCCCAGGAAGCCATGCTTTTCCTGGTCCCCCGTGCACAAGCAGAAAGAACACTGGTCTAGAAGTCCAGAGATGGCTCTGCCACTGAGTACACGACCTTGCCCTGCTCTGGGCCTCAGTTTACCACTGCAGCATGAAGATCAGTATAGAGCAGTGGTTCTCCACACTAGTGGCGCATCAGAATCAGATTTAAAAGATACCCATACCCTGGGCTCAATCTCAAGCCACGTAAGTCAGAATCTCTGGGTGCCAGATGATCGCTCAGTTAGTTCAGACGATGAATGCCCATCTTTGGACTGTGGTAAAGCATTGTGCCCAAGTTGAAAGATCAGAGACGGGTAGAAAAGTGGAACAGAATCAGCTTTACCAGCCAAAGCTTCTGGAGCCTTGAGAGTGACAGTGCAGAAAGGCCTGCCACCAGAATGCCCTCAGACATACTCTCCTTTGTTTGCCTAGAGCCAGGCTGCAGTAACCGAGAACAGGAGCACAAGCCAGGGGTCTGGGCCGTTCAGCCTACCCGATGGCCCGCCAGACGCCTGGTCCCCACTTCTGTGTCTCTGCTCACAGTGCCCTCAAACAAGACCCTGGGCCTCTGCTCCAAGGCCCCCTCCTCTTTCATCTGGGCCCATGGAGCACCTTGTCGGTGTCTCCATTTATCAGAAATAGCAATTTCCATGGTGGAAGGTGTGAGCCCTTGGAGTGCTGGGAGTGCAGGGCCAGGCCGGGCCGACCCATCGAGGGTGCCCAGCACAGGCTGTGACTCCCAGTAGGTGCTTAGTAATGGGTGGTGAGCTGCATGTGCTGAGTGGACCAGCACCCAGTCATCGGGGAGAAGAAGGCAGTTAGGAGTGTGGATCGTCTTCTTGGAGCCACTCTCAGGGCATGGCTGACCGGATTACGCGAAAAGGGGCTGGGTGCCATCCCCACCAAACGAGGCAGGGGCTGCCCGTGCCTCAGTGCCTCCGTTCCTGTACCTGTTAAATGGCGATGAGAACAGCTGCCCTAACAACGAAGAGGATGAATCTTAAAGTGCTCTGGAGAGTAAAGTGTAGCCCCGTTGGTCAGAGGCTCTCAGGTAGGAGCACAGGTGGGCAATGAGGCCACAGGGAAGGGAAAAGAAGACATCGTCACAGCCTCCCCCACCTCAAACCAGCTTCTCCTCACTCATTGGAAAATCTCAGAGTTTAAATACAGCAATTTCCTCTTAGAAAGTCCCTAACTGCCCTCCTTCCAAGCAAAATCTCTCCTCCATCCACATGTCCCCAGCCCACATGGGATGTGGGACTGCACCGATGCTCACAGAGGGCCTGATCCACGGTGCAGCTGTGCCCCCTGGGTCCAGCCATTGAGGCCTCCCTTTCCTCCCAATCCAGATCCAAACCCCCATCACCGCTCCTGAGTCCCAGAGACAGGCCACCAAGATGGTAGTGAGGCAAGTGTGACCTCTCACACCCACCCAGAGACACCCCTGGGCAGGGCCCCAGCACACTGCCCAAGCCAGCAGCACCGAACCGAAAGGGGAGCCTTCAGGGCTGCAAGCTCGGCTCAGCCGCCTCTGGGCAACCCTGGGCCAGTCTCCTGCCCTCCTTGGCTGGCCATGAAGGATCTTTCTGGTGCAAACTTCTATCCCAAACTCTAGACCACATTAAAACCACTCTCAAAAGTACTTATGCCTGGCTGAAAGCACCACTGAAAACAGCTAGACCGTGCCAGAAGCATCCCTCTCCATTTAAACAACTTCTGTGGCTACACTGGGGTGCGTCCTGCACCAGCCCAGCAGGATTCTGCCCTATGAAAGGTGTCACAGTCCTGAGTGGAGGGACAAACCTTGCCACAGTGTGGGAATACTGCCAGGAGACAGGGGCACAATGAGTCTTAGGGGTCTCCCACAACCTGCTGGCCTGGTCACAGGCCTCCTCCAGAGCCCCCTGATAGAAGGCTGAGGGAGCTAGAGGGTTCCCCAGAGCTAGACACACCCCAAACCCTGCAAACAGCAGTCCTGGGGCCTTCAGGGGCCTCCACCACAGGAGACCCCGTAAGCCCAGCATGCTCCCTTGGGCTCCCCAGAAATCGGCAGAGAGCGGGACTCACCTCATCCAGTTGGCTTTACTTTCATCTGACCCATCTATGGACTTGTAGCGGTTGTTCTTGTCCACAATCTGGAAGACAGAGAGAATGTCTAGAATGGGCCACCCTAGAAGGGGCTCTCATGTCCCGGGGCGACTCCTCAAATCAGGGCCCGGGGCCTGCCCCCATCTGCTACTTCACAGAACCTTCTTTTTGCCCTCCGCTACTGCCTGCCTGCAAGGCTGAAACTCATTCTGGGGCTAGGAATTCCATCTCCCTCCGCTGTCTTGATGGAAGACCCAGCAACATAGCCAAGAAGGCTCCCATTGCAACAATGGTAAAATCCAGTCCTTCCCATTTCTCTCTTTTCCGCGAGAGACAGAGGCCGGCACCGGATAACTAGGCATATGTGATCTGAAAGGGCTCTTCCTCTCCCTAGTCTCTAAACATTCAAGAGCCTCAGGGTTTGGGCTGGAACCCTGGGTCTTCTGTAAAACTGTCATTATTTCATCATCGCTCATGAATCAAAGTTCAGCTGGGTACGGAATTCTAGGCAGATTAAATATCTGCCTAGAAGTTTCATTTTCTTTCAGGGCTTTGAAGATTGCCAAAAAGGTTACCATAGGTTCTCAGGCAACCTACTGTTAGTCTAATATTGTTCTCTTGTGGATAATCTGTCTATGGTAAATTTTAAGATGTTCTCTTTATTCTCGATTTTCTGCAGTTTCACTATGTGATTTTGAAGTAAAAATGTACTTTAATTCTCCTCATTCCTTGACAAGCTCATTACTTGATGAAGACTTATATCTCTTTTTAAATTCTAGAAAATTCTCAGCTGTTACGCTTTTGAGTACCGCTTCTCAGTCATTTTCACCAGTATCTTCTTGTAGAATTTCTATTAAATATATACGTGTGTAGTTCAATCCATTCTCTGCATCTTTTAACTACCCCTTCATATTTTTCTCTTGCTCTTTCTGAGCAGTGCTCTGGGAAAACATCTCAGAACTCTCTTTCGATTCACTAATTCTCTCTTTGACTCCAGTCCAGGGTTTGTCCATCTGTAGAAGATCTTCCTTTTTTTTTTTCTTCCCTCCTTAATGAGTACTTTGAAGGTAATGAATATTTTTCACTCCCAGAATTTTTAATTGGTTCTTTTTCACATCCATCTTTTCTTATTCTGCCTCTTTTTGTTTCATAATGTCACATTCCTTTTTTTATCTTTTTCTAACAGCTTTATTGAAGTACAATTGACATATAACGTACCGTTTGATAAGTTTTGACAAATATATACATCCATCATCCCAATCAAGATAACAAACATATCTATTACCCCCGAGAGACCCCTTGTGCCCGATCTCTTCCTCCTGCCTCTCTTCATGCCTCCCATCCCCAGTCTACAAGCGACCAGTGACCTATTTTCCGTTACTTTGTATTTCCTAGGATTTTATATAAATGGAATCAAATGGAAGCTAGTTTGTCTTGCTTCTTTCATTCAGCACAATTATTCTGAGATTTGTGTCCATGTGTGTATCATAGTTCATTACTTTGTATTGATGAGTAGTATTCTATTGTTTGGATGTGCCATAATTTGTTTTTCTATCTACTTATTGATGGACATTTGGGTTGTGTCTAGTTTTTGACTATTACAAGTAAAGCTGCTAAGGGAATGCACTTATAAATCTTTGTATAGATATGTATGTGTTAATTTCTCTTGGGAAAATACCTAGTAGTAGAATAGCTAGATCACATTTAACTTTTAAGAAACTGCTAAACTGTTTTCTAAAGTGAATATTTTACATAAAAAAAATTTGTATTTTGCACTGTTTTACGTTCCCACCAGCTGGGTATAAGAATTCCAGTTGGTCCACATCCTTGCCTTGGCACAGACTGCCATTTTTATTTTAGCCATTCTTATAGGTCTGAAGCAGTATCTCATTGTGGTTTTAATTTGCATTTCTCTGATGACTAATGATGTTGAGCATCTTTGATACACACCTTGATATGGACAAATCTCAAAATAATGATGCTGAGTAAAAGAAGCAAGACAATGGCTGGCTTCCATTTGATTCCATTTATATAAAATCTCCTGTTACAATATTAGGTATTGTAACAGAGCCCCTGAATTATAACTGGGCAACTGGCTACCTGTAATAACAGAATACATTTCTTGGAGTTCTCTCTAGCTAAGTTCTGGCTGATAGGATGTAGGTCAAAGTGCCATTTGTTAGCTTCCTGAAAACCTTTTCAAAATACTGCTGATGCATGCCCTTCTACCATCCTGCTGCCTGGAATGCAGATTTGATGGCTGGAACTCTATCTACCAGCTTGGACTCTGAAGATAATCTAAGCATTGAGATAGTGATGAACTGGATCGAGCTTGGTTCCCTGAGCAAATCCATCTCACCAGGCCTAGAATGTGTTTATAAAAGAAAGCATAATTCCTATTTTGCTTGAGCCACTGTTATTTTGAATCTTAGTTACTCACAGTCAAACCTATTCCTCATACGGACCCTAAACAGTTTTTTTAAATCCATTCTTAGAATACTCTACTATTTTTATTTTAATTAAAGTGAATTCATTTGTAATTGACTTTTGGAGGCTGTCTTTTTTAACATTAATTTTCTTCATTTGTTTTGCAGATTTGGTCTGGAGGCTCATCATGTGTAGGAGTCTGTCAGCCCATGTGTTTCTTTCTCTTTCTCTTTCTTGTTTTAAGCAGTCAGCCTAGTTTCATTTTCCACCTGACATGGGGCACTTTTTTTCATATTGCCCTATAGAAGCTAAAAGTCATGGTCACCTCTTCCTGCTGTAGACTAGAGTCCTGTGGGTCTTTGTTTTTACTTTTGTGACCACTTTCTCTTCTCTCTCTCACCCTACCCGCCCCCTGCCCCTCCGTCTGTCTGTCTCTTCTTGCAATAGGTTTGTTGGTAGAGTGGGCTGGGACTCAACGCATGAACTCTCAGTCCGTCTGGATGACAAGCCCCCTTGTCCCCTCCACACACACCTTTTTTTTTTTAATTCTTCCATTTTAATTTTTATTTTTAATTAAATGTATGGGTTGACATTGGTTAATAAAATTTTATAGGTTTCAAGTATACAGTTCAATAATATGTCATATGTATATTGCATCGTGTGTTCACCATCCAAAGTTAAGTTTCCTTCCTTCACACACTTTCTGACTTATACTCTTTCTCTGGATATTCACATCCATTCCAATACTCTCAATTTGTTCATTACTCACAAATTTTTATTTTATGCCCCACTTGTAAATATTGAATTTCCCACATGACATCCTCCCCGCCAGATGTCTCATGGGCACATCAAACTTACTTCGGGCCTCACCCCTAAACCTGTACCTCTCTCATTTCCCCCAGCACAGTATTAGAAACTGCCATCCACTCAGGTTTCAGAAGGAAAGTCACCTCTACCCAAAACCACTGAGTAATGTACTTTAAATGTGTGAACTATATATGGTATGTGAATTATATCTCAATAAAACTGTTGTTTTAAAAGAAGAAGTTACTCTTCATCCTTCCGTCTCTTAACGCCCCCAATATCTAATCCCTCAGCAAGTCTTCCAAATCAGATTTCAAAACGGCTCCTCTCTCCACAACTTCTTGCTTCCACCCTGGTCTCTAAGCCATCATCAGTTCTCTTCTAGACAACTACGAGAGACCCTAACTAACCTCCCTGATGGCATTCTTAACTCTCCATTAATTCTCCTCAAAGCAGCCAGAGGAATCTTTTATCAGCGTAAATCGGATCATGTCACTCATCAGATGGCATCTACTGCACTTCCAATAAAACTCATACTTGGGGTCACAGCCTTCAAGGCCCATAGGACCTGGTCTTGGCTGCTTCCCAAACTTCTCCTGGCCTCTCTCTCCCTCATACTTTTCTGGAGCCACAGTGATCTGAGAGTGAACCCTCACACTGGTCTAGATCACTGCCTACAACCTCTTTTACCCGACTCTTTAAAAAAATAATAATCATGAATAATCACATTTTAAGCATCCGGAAATTATAAATAATGCAGCCGATAGCCTGGTACTCATCAGCTAGAGACAACGAAAATTACCACCAGCCATATTTGTTCCAGACTCCTCCCTCTTCTTGCTTCAAGAAAATACCAGGATGTAGCTGAAGACCATCTCTGCCTCCAACTCATTTTCCTGCTCTCCCTCCCTCCGAGGGTAACCACCATCCTGCAGCTGGTAGGGAACCTCCTCATTTTTACTAAAAACAATGTACAGAACTAGTTTACGTGTTTGTAAAGTTTACAGAAATGGCACCCCAGTGAATATATCCCTTTGCACCCTTTTCCCACTAAACGTTCCATGGCTGGTCTCTCCTTCTGGGTCTCAGTTTCTGTCACCTCCTCAGAAGCAGCTTTTCCTGACCTGAACTTGAAGTAGTTTCTCCCCTGCCACACTCTGACTTCCACATGCCTGTCCCCGACTCGGCATTATTTCTATGACACATCCTAGTATATATTTTTTAGAGACCAAGTTACAGAGTACGTTTTTGTTATTAATGGAGTTTATCTACTTGTCGATTCGGAAACTCCCTTACTAGACCACAGCTGAAGAAGGCAAAGCACATGTATTTTAATTGATACATTAAAGCAGTGGCCTGGCCCAGCTCCCAACACAGCGCATGGCATGTAGTACAATATTGGCTGAATGAATGAATTACTGAATAAAGAATCTTTCAAGGAAAAAGCAAGTTAATAAAAAAAAAATGTATAGAGTGTTACTATTTTAGTAAAAAGGAAGTGAGTGGTATGCTAGGGCTGGCTTGTACTGGCTAACGAGAGACGATCATAAAATTTCTGGAATTTTGTAAACCAGTTGTTAAACCCAGCTGTTATTAAAAATTAAATTACATAAACTTATAATTCAATAAGCTGTATTTTTAAAACGGTAATAAATACTCAAAGATTACCACTTCCTAGTCATTTCACTACATTTTACTATTATCTATGTTCCTGAAGGTACTGGAATCTATTGTATCTGCCTGTACAGTAGAAATACTATATAATAGTTGCTACTGTATATGTCTTACCAACTGCTCATTCAGTAGCTTGAAATCAGCCACGGTGGAAGCATTTGCACCCAAGAAATTGGCATATACATTCCGTGCCACCACCAGCAGGTTATTTAGCATTTACCAGCACCCCACTATGCCTATATTCATATGTGCTTAGACAGTCTGGGAGATACATGTCAAACTCTCAACTCTGACTACCTTTAGAGAGGAAGAAAGAGCAAAGGGGGATGAGGCTTTTGTTTTATTTGTCTATGAGTCTACACTACCTCGTGGTGTAAAACTTTCAGACAGAAAGGGAACACATGCGGCTCAGGCTTTCCATCCCGGGCAGTTACTCCAGGTGATTCTCTAGTCTTCACGGACCCTCCCCTGAAATCTCATAGAACCCTGTCCTTTATCATAATACCAACCATAATCACCCTACAGTATCATTTCTGATTGCTCCTCTGTCGCCTGGGGGAAAAGACAAGCATCTGTAGACCTTGAAGCCAATAGCTGGAGCACCTAGTGGGTGACAAGAGCCATGGAGCCAGAGGAAGTGACTAGAATCTCAGCTTCATCACTTATGAGCGAGTGGCCTTGGGAGGTAACTTTATTGGCCATGCCTCAGTTTCCTCATCTATAAAACAGAGTAAAAACCAACCTTGCATCACTTCTAATGACTGATGTGGAGGGCACTCAACAAATGGTTGTTATTAGCAACAGGGACTGGTAGGATCACGCTGGGCATGTAGACCATGTCACATGTCACTGATGGGCTCGGGCTACCCTAAGTAGAGAGCAGGATACAGGCTTCCAGTCCTGAGACTGAGATGGTCCTGGCCAGCCAAGGCCAGATGCTCAGGACTAAACCCACAGAAGCCTGACCTCCCGGAGCCCTCCCTCACCTTCTCCCTCGAGGTCAACAACTTGGCCCCTCTGAGCTCAGCATTTCTGAGACCAGCCCAAGCTCTGAGCACTGTGATGTGAGGACTTTGATAACCTGGACCTGACCAGAGAAGGTTGATCAGCATGTTAATAGGGTCGCTTAGCCTGGAGAGGAAGAGGTCAGAGAAAGCAGAGCCATCAACAGATGTGAGAAGGACCTCCATGTAGAGGAGGCGGGACCAGGACCAGCATGCACTTTAAAAAACACAAGCCTGAACTCTACACAAGGAAAATGCATGCAGAACTGTCCTAAGATGCATGTTCTAACATGTGGACCAGTCTTACAATAGAATGAGCAGCCTTGTGAGGTGAGCTTCTTGTTACTAGGAGAACTTAAGCGGTAGCTAGATGATCCTCTATCAGGGAGGCTGAAGAAAGAATTTCCTCAGAGTGCAAACCAGTCCTAAATTACCTCTAAAAGTCTGTCTAAAACTAAGATTGTATGATTCCATGTGGACAGATCCTCAGAAAATAATGTGAATGCATGAGTTTTAGCTTCCTGGGTCGCCAAAATGCTATTTCTGACCACGGTAATAATTAATAAAAGCATCAATAATAAGACATCAACGGTTGCCTTTCATAGAGCAATTTCAGGGTGCCGAGTACTCAGAAATACCATCTCATGAATTTTCACAACTCCATGAAGTAGCTATTATTATTATACCCATTTTAAGGATTAGGAAACTGAGTTTTAAGGCTGTTAGGTAACTTCCTGAGGCCACAGAAGAAATGCTGGGGAATCTGGAGTTCATACTCAGGTCCCTGTCAGTGCAGCCCATACTCTTAAGTACCCTGAGAGTGAGGGACCTAATCCACAAACTCCCCTCTAATGATCTTGTCAGAATCAACCAGGAATGTCCTGGAATCCTCTCTGAATGTCCAGCTTTTCCTCTGGTTCGAGAAAATTTGCTACATGATGATTGGCATTTAATAGAGAGGAATATTAGGCTTTGAGACAGAATGTCTGCCGTGATTGAAGGTTCACTGTTGGGCTCCCCTAAATGGCGACATCACCAGGAGACAGGATTTTCAAAAACCTGATTTGTTTGTAACTTTCCAGGAGCCCATCGAATCCATAAAGCATTTCGATTTGCAGCCCTGCACCTCCTCTTAGAGCAAAGCAGTTACAAAAATGATTCATGAAGCCATTCACAAGTGACAAAGTGCTTCCACACATCACATCTCTGATGCTCCTCCCAAAACCCCAAGAGGCAGAGAGCATCACCTCTGTTCTCCAGCTACTTCCCAGTCCAGCAAACGGAAATGCAGACAGATAAAGAGGCCAGCCTGAATGTGAACTTGAACTCTGGCCTCTGCTATGCCCAGAAACATAGAGTGAAGAACACTTAAGTTGGAAGGGGGCTTCTGAGATGATTCAGGCCTGGTTTCCTAACCTGGTGTCCACAGACAGAATTCGGCACGGGAAGAGGGTTCCTCAAAATGTATGCGGCATATTGGTGACTATTGATATATAACTTGCTAGGTGACTCAAAAATGCTCAAAAACCATTATGGAACTCTTCCCCTCCCCATTTAACTGATGATGGAATTGGTACTTCCTTTTATCATTTAAATCTATCTCCTATCAAATTTCAATAAAGCCCTGGAGACCTGGTAAGTGAGGTATGTTTACATGCCATCCCAAAATCTACATCCGGCCTTCACATTCTGTAATTTTACTCACAAATCTCAGCCTTTCTTGAAACCTATGTGAAGCTAACGAGATAATAAAGCTGGCTGGCTGCGATCTGCTCAGCACCTGCTATGCACCAGATGTGCAACAAGCATGAAGGCTCATGATAACCCTCTATGTTCCAGTAGATTGAGCAACCCATTTTATGGATGAGAAAACTAGAGCTCAGAGAGAACGAGTGATTTGCTCAAAGGCACACTTTTACCACAAGTGGTAGGAAAGTCTGAGTCTAGAGCCTACTTAACCATCTTGGACAGCTCTTCCCTTCCCAAGTCCTCGAGTTCTGCCAGGACTAGGAGCCAGTCTCAGGACCAGCCACCCCCTACTCTGAACACACATGGCCTCACTGTTCTTAGCAATGAATCTGGCTGCTGGTGAAGCCGGTGAAGTGGGCCCTGGGGCAAGAACGAACCCTGTCTCTTAGTTATGCTTTACATGAAGGGTGTTGGGGCAAGGATAGGAGAGAGATACCCAGGAGATTCTGCCCATCTGGGAGGCAGCAAAAATGCAAATTCAAATGGGCCCGTGACTGGAGAGAAAATAGATAGAGACAAACTTTCAATATCACGCTACAGATTTGAAGGGTCTTCCAGATTAACATGGCAGAGGGAAGCAGTTGACAGGGCTGATATGAGCTGTTCAGTAGACAACCTGCACATTCATCATGGGCGGCTCTCTCCCAGTAGACAGTGAAATGAATACAAGGTAGAAAAAAAGCAAAGGAAAAAAAACAAAGATCCACAAAACCATTTCTACCCACTAGGATGAAGTGAAGATACCACTTCACATCCACTAGGATAGCTAGAATCAAAAAGGCAGATAACAAATGTCGGCAAGGATGTGGAGAAATCAGAGCCCTTATATATTATTGGTGGGAATGTAAAATGGTCCAGCTGCTCTGGGAAACAGTCTGTAGTTCCTCAATTAAACATAAGAGTTACTGAGAAATTCCACTCCTAGGTATACACCCAAGAAATGAAAACATATACCCGCACAGAAACTTGTACACAAATGTTTATAGCAGCATTATTCGTTATAGCTAAAAGGCGAAACAACCTAACTGTCCATCAATGGTTGAATGGATAAATGAAATGTGGTATATCCACACAATGGAATATTATTCAGCCATAAAAAACGATGCATGCTACAACATGGATGAACTTTGCAAACATTAAGCTAAGTGACAGAAGCCAGTCACATACTATATGATTTCATTCCTATGAAATGTCCAGCACAGAGAAGTCTATAAAGACAGAAAGTAGATTAGTGGTTGCCTAGGACTTAGAGAGGGAGAGGGGAGGGGATGAGGTGGGGTGACAGCTAAAGGACAGAGTTTCTTCTTGAGGTGATGAAAAGGTTCTAAAATTGACTGGTGATGGCTACACGTATCTATGACTATATCATTAAATTACATAATTACATAATGGGTGAAGTGTATTAGGTATGTGACATATCTCAGTTAAGCTGTTAAAAAATAAAATCTGCCAAATATTCATCAGCAGCAATCGGACAAAATAAAAAAGGAAACAATCTTCTTCAATACCATAGGCTTGAAAAGAATTCCCTAGAGAAACAGGAGGTTTCCATACAAGTAGAGAAGACCAAGTTCATTTAGACATTCATGTCCAGGGCTGGAGAGTAGGAGCTTGAGCTTTGGTTTAAAGTTCTGGCCCCACAATTAGTCGTGAAGCCCTGGATAAGTAACCTGGCCCTTTAAGCCTCAGTTTCTCAATCTGTAAAAGGGCGATAATAATACCTATCCTATAGCATGGTTGTGAGGATGTAAAGAGTTAAGACACCCTTTAGTGCCCAATAAACAGCAGTCATTGTGTTATTGTTGTTTTCATGTACCAACCCTCCCTAGCATTTGCTGAGGAACCTCTGGGGTTTAGGGGTACTGAATTAGGATCTAGAGGTGTAGATCAGACAAGACCTCTCCTGGAAGAATTTTCAAACACTAGGAAATCTGAAATTCCCTATTATTAAAGCTAGGACGTTTACTAGAAATTAATGTTTCTCACCCTAGGATCTTTGGATATAGTCTTAAGGTCTGAAAGTTCTAAGAATTTTTAATTCAGTGTTTTCATTTAAAAAACAATATAAGGAATCACCATGAAATGTGTGCTATGACTGAGTTGGGAACTGTGGTAGACTGAATTCCTGGTCCCAGTTCTCTCCCCTTCCTACTGTTCTGGCCAGATGACTCTGCAGTAGACCCTGCCTTATAGGTGGCTTATTACTATAAGCTTATTACTATAAGCCACCTATAAGGCAAGGTCTACTGCAGAGTCATCTGGAGTAGGCTCCTTGATCTTGGATTCAGCCAGGTGATTGGCCAATGAGATGTTAATACACACAATGCAAGCAAAGGCTTGAAATGTGCTGGTGAAGATGAGCTTGCCCTCGGGGGATTCTGCCTTCCCCAGGAGAAGAGCTTTCCAAGGCAGCCCCTGTCCTTTCAGTCTGGGTCCAGAACAAACACATGGAGCACATTTGGTTCCACTGAGAGGAGCCACACTCGCTGGACTGGAGTTTGAGGAAGAGCAGCCCAGCCACTCCCAGCTAAATCAGCCGAACTGGAGTCAACCAGCATGTGCGTGGGCAAGAATAACTCATTGTTGTTCTATGCCAGGGGTCAGCAAACTATGGCCTGTAGGCTAAATCCGGCCCGCCACCTGTTTTTGTATGGCCCATCAGCTAAGAATGGTTCGTACATTTCCAAATGGTTGCAAAGAAATCAAAAGAAGAATATTTTGTCATGTGAAAATTATATGGAGTTCAAATTTCAGAACCCATAAATAAAGTTTTACTAGAACCTGCCATACTTATGGCTGCTCTCACACTATGATGGCAGAATTGTGTAGCTGTGACAGTATACTATATGGTCCGCAAAGCCTAAAATATTCACTGTCTAGCCCTTTGCACAAAAAGTTTGCTGACTCCTGTTCTACAGTCATTAAATTTGTAGGTAGCTTGTTACACAGTAACAGCTGACAATACAATACCAGTTATTATGACTTAACATGAGTCCATGAAAAAAGAACAAACCTAATATATAAACGATGCATTCTGGCAAAGAAAAGACCAAGAAACATCATGGCAGTTCACTAACAAAAGATTTCTCAGTGTTTCAAATAGAGAAAAATAAAGAAAATAAAGATATCACAGGGCACACAAGAGCACAAGAATGTCTAAGGCCAAAGAATCTGTGTCTCAGTCGTCACTACCATATTTATCTTATAAACAGCAACTTAGTTCCAATAAAACATCATCCAACACATCAAGGTGACTTTGTTAATTTAAATTCTGTTGGTTTGTGTAGTTCTTGCTCACTGTATATTTGTGAACCTGTCACGGTGTTATAGTTGTTTAAAAGCTATATGAAAAGTGTTTATTTAGCTTTATGCTTAGACCTTTTTAAGTTAACATCAGAATAAAAGTAATGTAATGTTGGGACCCCGTGAATATTAAAAGTTACCTGAACACAACACAAGTGTAAAATACAATTGCAGTAGAGGTGTTGAGCAGACAAAGAATGAGGGTCAAGTTAGAAGCGATTTTGTATGGCAATATTAAACAGTTCGGAATAGATTTTCATGCTTTACTTTTGTTCCAATATAAAGATTTTGAGAATTACCAACTCAGTTCCAGCCAGGACTGGTTCCCCATCATATTATATTTTGGGGGGAATCTTTGGTTTGCTTTGTGATCCAATAACCAAACCACCAGCATTTATAAAATAGTTAGACAAGTCCGGCACATTTAATGCTTCCGGTATTAAGAGGAAGCTTAGGATGGAAGAACATATGTTTATTCCTAAAAAAAAGCTGATATTGAATTAACAATGTCTTAAGATTCATAACATCTTGGAACAGGAGAAAAGTGGCTTTTTGCTAGCATCACCTTCCACTTTTCCTTCTAAGCACACTCTACTTCTGCTATACTCTATTACCATTCCCGGCTTTCATATTATATGTGTGTCCCTGGGCCTTTGTACATGCTCTGCCCACGGCTTACGATTATGCGTTCCCTCAATTCCCAACTCCGTAGGCCACTCATTTCGACTCATCCCTCAAAACCTAGTGCAGGCTTAGAAGCAAAGAAACCCCAGTAACAATGCACACACCTATTGCCTAGAGATTCTGGTTTCTAAATACCATTTTCCACTAAATTGAATCAGACCTCCTAGGAGAGATGGCTGAAACATCTTTTTGTACCAGTAAGGAAATGCTAAAATAAGAACAAGAAGCCAATCTGAACAAGCTCCCACTGGCCAAATCTCGGGCAATTTAAACATCAAAAAGAATAATGACAAATGGAGTAGAACACAGTGAAGAAGAAAAAGAATTCATGAGTCTATACTGATACTAAAAATAATTTTTAAATGGGGGATAGGTGGAGGAGAAGTTTGACAGTCTTTTTAACAGCAGAATATCAAGTAATAAATGTAGGGGAATGATTAAAAATCATTTTAAGCTGTGACTAATAATTGATACAAGCAAGAATCATCAATAGTTGCTAAAACCATTTGGTAAAAGACAATACAAACCGACATCACGTGCCTCCCGATGTCTACGAGGAGAAAGATACAACATCATCTTTGCCAAAAATCTCTAATCTGAGTCTATCATGAGGAAACGATCAGACAAACCTAAACTGTGGAACCTTCTGCAAACAACTGGCCTGAACTCTTCCAAAGTGTCACTATCACGAAAGAAAAACCAGTGCAGGGGGAACTGTTCTAGAATAAAGGAGACTAATGAGACATGACAACTGAATGCAATGTGCGATGCTTGAGTGGGTCCCGGGGTGGGGCTGGGGAACTAAAAAGTGCATTACTCAGAGCACCTGGGAAAATCTGAACACAGACTGTAGTTGAGACAATATTGTACCAATGGTTAAACTTCCTGAGTATACTAATCACATGGCGTTTATATAGGACAGAGGTAGGCAAACTACTGCCTGCAGGTCAAATCTAGCCCCCATCTGTTTTTATACAGCCTGTGAGCTAAACATGGTTTTTGTATTTTTTTTTAATGGATGAAAAATTTTTTTCATATAATTTCATTTACATGATTTTCAAATTTACATGAAATTCAAAATTTTCACTGTTCATAAATAAAGTTTGATTGGAACACAGCCACACTCATTCATTCACGTACTGTCTGTCTAGGGCTCCCTTTGTCTTAACAAGAGTTGAGTAGTGGCGACAGAGGCTGTATGGCTCCTAAAGCCTGATGTGACTGCATCTCAAACGGTGTGAAAAAAAATAAACGAAAAAGAATGTGTGTGTGCATGTGACGACAGGTATACACAGAAGTATAAAGCAACTTTTATAAAATGTTAGTGATAGGTGAATCTAGATGCAGGGTCTGTGAGTGTTTATTTTACTATTCTTATAACCTTTCTACAGGGTTGGAAATTTACAAAATAGAGAAATCAACATACAAGCATGAAAAGCACTCGCTCGCGCTGGTGCACACGTACATGCCTGACCTGTCTCAAATGTCCTGTCTTTTTTCCTGGACAAACCCATTATTTTTCCCTTCTCTGAGCTCCCCCACACTTGGTAAAACCTGCCTGTTGGCGCTCACCTCTCGTGGCACTGTAAACGCCTGCTTACGCACACTCCCGCCCATCCCAGTTACTGAGGGGTTTTCTGACTCTGTTCTGGAGGGCCTGCCACGAACTTCTGCACATCCAATTTCAAGTTTTAAAATACAGCCTCATCTTATGATGGAAGCCAAGATGGAAAACACCGTGGTACCATTTCGCGTCTGCTTCCCCCCAGAACAGCAGGAGTCTGGCGGGGGGAGGACATGACTGACAGCGGGTGAGCAGTCCCACCACTGTGCCCACCTTATAAGGACCTCCGGGAAGTCTGCTATCCATATCAGTACCCAGAAGGGCCGACCTCCTCAGGAGCCACCTGGGACTTCTCACGTTAGGGACAGAATGCACTGGTAGCTGGCCAGGCTCAGCTTTTCCCACAGGCTGCCAGATTTGGACCCCATGTAGCTAGAAGTGCACACAGTGGTCATTTGGGTATATATTATGAGCCTCATTCCTGGCTCCTTCTAGGGCCTCCGCCCTTGTTTTTCTTTCTTCTCTCTCTCTCCTCCAGTTTTAATGTGCTATCATGTTATATTTTATGTATCCTGCTAGGCTGCTCTAAATCCCTTCTGGAACAAGACTGGGTCTAAGAGAGAAGCTTAAATAGAAACGCTGTGCTAGCCTCCTCTCCTCTGCCCCTTCACCAGACCGTACGGCTGGGCGGCACTCCTCAAGCACCTTGTGCCTGCAGCGTCACCTCCGGCGAGCCGTGTCTGAGGGTGGCCCGGCAACCTTGGCAATGATTTGTGGAGTCTGTAATTGCCAGTGAGATGAGAAAGAAGAAGGAAGGGCCTTTCTTTTCTAAGCAGCCAGTCGTGAGTGCAAAACTCTTTCCAAGGAGGCCAGGCCCTGAGGGAGAGGTGCAAAGTGGAAATGGCCATTTGGTCCATCTAAACCCAAGCCGTGTCCCTACACGGCACTGCACGCAGTGGGCCCAGCTTTTCCACTGGTTGAGGGGAGATGGGGAGGGCATTTGTGCTGGGCAGAAAGGGAGAGCAGAATAAGAGTCAAGCAAGGCCAGGAGGTAGGAACAAGGAGGAGGAGTAAGGGAGGTGGAGAGGAGTGGGAAACGGACCGAGAGCGTGGGTTCCGGAGTTGGACTGCCCAGCGCAGCGACTCGCTGGCTGTTTCGCTGTCTGCGGAATGGCTCACCCTCTCCAGGGCTCGGTTTTCTTGGCTGTGCAGTGGTTAGAACAATATCTGCTTCGCAAGGGCATCGTTAGGATCAAATGAGATCATGATATCAAGTGTGAGCGTGAACCCAGACACAGAGTCAGTGCTCAACACACGTTAACGGCTATGCTTCTTGTTAGCACCACCATCACTTCTCCTGGAGGAGAGCGTCCACGCTGAGGAGTTGTGGAAGGAAATGTGTCATGTTGGATGTGGGCCAGAGCTTCTGAAGGCAGGCAGAAGGTCAAGAAAGGACAACATCAAATATGGCTTCGGGACAGGATTTGACGGATGAATGCAGCTTATTTAGGATGTGGGGCTTCCGGATCCTGGTCCAAAATCAGTGTTGTGGTCCAGCCTACCTTTCCCCCAACCCCGTCACCATTCAGCTGAACCATCCACTGAGACAGACAGAGACTCACTCTCTCTCTCTCTCTTTCTCTCTCTCTCTCTC
>NW_024340696.1:18070664-18366993 GCF_902729225.1 Pteropus medius | reverse complement strand
CTTTCTTTGAACCATTTTGCACATCTGTTCTCTCCAGGCCTTCAATGACTCTCACTTCTCTGGATCACAAAGGTCAAAGCCTCCACATGTTCCTTCGACCTCCAGTCACTCCCTCCCCTCACCCAGCCACTTGCTGCAGCCCTAAGGCCCGGAAGGACCCTCCCGGGGAGCAACATGCTGGCCGCTGTTCCTACCCCGGTGGACGGAGCTGGCTGCAAACTCCAGGGCTTCCTATCCTCCCTTTACTACCAACCCGCCCACACCAGGTGGCAAGCCTGGGGAAGCTGTCTGCTTTCCAGACCCCAGCTTGCAGGGCTGGGCTCTCCCTAGGTGTAGACTCTGATTCTTGTGTGGGGAGGAGGGGATCCTAACAGCCCTTCCCTGGGCGTGGCCCTAGATTTTCTCCCCTGAGATTTTTCCCACAGGCTGAGAAGCCGTCATGTCACCCTCCTCCACTGAACTTTTACCCATCCTCAAGACCCATCTCCAGTCCGCCCAGCCAAAACCAATTCCCCTCTCCCTGTTCCTAGAGCCTTCTGCAGCATTACAATCACCAGCAACACTCTGCCTCCCTACTACTTGGTTGGGAATAAGCCTCCTCCCCTTCCACCCACCTTGGCCCGTAGCTGTATCACAGGCTCCCGAAGAACAGGGAACCTGTGGATCACAAAGGCCAAAGCCTTCACATGTTCCTTCAACCTCATGCTTTTCTGTTACACCCAGAGCTCCCGGCTCAGGACCTAGTTAGTGGCTTCGGAGTGGCTCTGTGTCTGTGAGGGTGGACACATAACCAAATTCATTGCTCCACTTCTTTAGTCATATCGGTCTCTCCGTAAAAGAACTCCTTAAAGCCCCCTGGCATAATGGAGAGGCGCTATCTCTGAAGGAGCCCAAGTCTACCCTGTATCAGCTATGGGAGTCGGGGCCGCTTAACCTCTTCGGTCCCTGGTTCCGTCACCTGAACCAGAGGGGCAGCAACCTCCAACTGCGGGACTATTGTGAGGAGGAATGCGGTAGGCACCCAGCACAGAACAACTGCTGGGTGAGCAGCCAGACTTCTAAAACGAGCCAGCTACCCTCGCTGGGCCCCTCTCCTCTGCTCCCACTCACACCCCAGTCCATGGCAATGGGGCTTTCACTGTGAAATTGTCCCTGCCAGGACACCGAGACCTGAGCCAAGCAGCTCTCGGTCCTCAAGAGTCTCACCCTCCGCAGCACTGACCCCACCACCCGTCCCTTCCCAGGGCTTTGGATGCATAAACTTATATGCTTAGTTTTCCCCTGCATCCAGGCTTCCGCCCTGGGCTGCAGACCCACACGCACCAATGAGCCTCTGAGCAGCTCCACCTGGGCATCTCGCGGGCACCTCGAACTCTACTCCCCCCAACCTGAACTCACTTTCTCCATTCTCCTCAGTCTCAAGCCACCTCTCTGCACCTCTCCACACATTTGAGCAGATGTCCCCCCCAAACACATAAGCCTACTACGTGAATTTCCTATCGCTGCCGAAACAAAGTGCCACAAACACAGTAGCTTAAAATGACACAAATTTATTAACTTACAATTTGGGAGGTCAGAAGTCCTAAAATCAAGATGTCGGCAAAGCTGGGTTCTTTCTGGGCTCTAAGGAAGAACCTGTTTGCTGGCTTCTAAGGAAGACTGCCTGCCTTCCTTGGCTCCTGGCTCCGTCCTCCATCTTCAAGGCCAAGAGGAAAGCATCTTTCTATCTTTTCTCTCTGACCCTGACTCTCTTGCCTCTGCCTGCCTCTCATAAACATGCTTGCAATTAAATTGGGCCCGCCCCAATAATCCAAGACAATTTCTCCATCTTCCGATTCTTAAGTAAAATCACAGATGCAAAGTCCTTTTAGCCATATAAGATAACATAGTCACAGGTTCCAGGAATCAGTACATGGACATCCTTTGCGGGGGAGGGGCGGGATATTATTTGGCCTACTATACTTCACCCCCTCCATCTGCTCCAAGCCTTTTGGATATCCCTCCAGTGACAGAAAAATGTTGACCCGCCTTCTCTCCATATCCCATGTCTCCAACTGTATTACCTCCTCGGGTAATATAAAAGCTTATTCCATGCTTTATCTCCACTCTGTATTCAACCATTTCTTCAGCAGGACTCCTCCCACTGGGCCTTCTGAGGATGTTAAAGTCTCTCTCATTAACAAACTCCCTTGACCCCATGTCTTCCTCCGGCCATCAGCCTTCCAACCCCCTACCTCTCTCCTCTCCTCCTCATCTCTAATCATTAATAATTATCACATGTGCACATACTTGTTCAATGCCTGCTCTCCCCATCTGACTATATGGATCACCTCCGTTCTAATAAGGTTTCCATCTCATCGCTCTTCTGCAGTATCTCACAGTACTATTGACAATTGAGGCCCAATCGTTCTTGGTCGTGGGAGGCTGTCTCGTGCATTATAAAAGGTTGAGCAGCATCCCTGGCCTCTACTTTCTAGCTGCCAGTAGCACATCTCCATCCCAAGTTGTGATGGCCAAAAATGTCTCCAGACTCTGCCAAATGTGCCAGTGGTGGGGGAGCGGTGGGAGTGAATCGCTCCGGGTTGAGAACTACTGGTTTACGGTAACAGCTCCTACTAAAGTCTCCAATGACTTCCCTGGCACTAAATCCCACAGGTACTTTTAAGCCCTTCTCTTGCTTGTCTTCTCAGCAGAATTCGACACCGTTGGCCATTCTGGCCTTCCTGCCTCTCATGCTGCTCTTTCTCTGTTTCCCTTGTAGGACCAAATTTCCCTTCTGAATCACTAACGGCGGAAGGTCCTCAAAACTGAGTCCTAGGCCCTTTCCACGTGGCTTTTGATCAGCTCGTTCTCCCTGGGGGGCTGCCCTCCACAGCCCCGGCACCGCTCACAACCTCTGCACAGGTGGCTTATGAAGTGACATCACCAAACCCCCCTTCCAAGCTCTGAACCCATATATCTAACCACCTAGTTGACATCACCACTTGGATATCTTGATGTCACTCCAAACTCAACAAGTCCAAAACCAAAACCAGGATCTTTCTCTCAACCCAGTCCCCTTCTGGAATTCCCCATGTCTCAGAGAAAGAGAAATTCCTGACCTGTTGGGAGAGGAACGCTACAGGAGTTGTTCCTGACACCTCCCTCTCCTTCACTTAGGCCAATTAGTCTATTTCTAAATCAAATTCCTTTAGTCTCTGAAACAGTTCACAAACCATCTTTACTTTGCTCCATGTCTCTGCCCCCACCCTAACCAAGCCACTATCATTGTCCACTTAAGAGAATGACCACAGCCCTCTAACTGGGGTGTGGGTATCCATTCCTGACCAATGCCTCTCCACCCTATCATCAGCTCTCCAGGCTGTGGCCAGTCACCCTTTCAAAACATTAGTGAAACTTCTCATAGTTCTTAAAATAAAGAACAGAAGTCCCCACCGAGCTCACTGGTGCCTATATGGCCGAGCCTCTGTCTCCTGCTTCAGGCCCTTGTGTTGGCTGCGCTCCAGGCACACTGACCTTCTTCCTATGCTTAAATGTGCTGTGCTGCCTTCTGCCACAGGGCCTCTGTGCATGCTGTTCCATCTATCTGGATGCCCCTCACCAATCACCTGGTCAACATCCTCTTCCTTCGACCACAGCCCAACTATCAGGAAGCCTCCCCCTGGCCACACCAATTCCCTTGGTTGTTCATTTTTCTCCTAGCTTCACTTTCTCTATTACCTTTTGGAGTCATAATTTTCTATTTATTTATCTTATTTTTTGATTTATTACCTCTTCCCCACAGTAAACTCTGTGAGGTCAGGCCCACCATTGTAGCCCAGGGCCAGCCCGTGCCTGGCACAAAGGAGACCCTCAAGAAGTATTTCCTTAATGCACAATGAATGACCTTCCTACCCTCAGCCTGCCTTTCCCTACTGTCTCACATCGCCCCATTTCTGTTCAAGTTTGACTCCTGAGAATCATCTTTGATAATTCTTCTTCCCCTTCCTCACCTCCACATTCCATACATCAGTAAATCTTGGGGATTCTCCCTCCTGACTCTCTCTCAAATGTGCCCACCCCTAGCACTTGAGTTTAAACCACCATCTTTCTTTACCCAAACCACCACCTCAGCCTCCCATCTGAATCCCAGTTCTCCATTTTGCAAACTAACTGAGTCACACCTCTGCTTGAAATGCTTCAGCGGCTTCCCCTGGCCCATGGGAGAGAGGATGCACTGACCCTGGTTTATGAGACACAGTGTGATCTGGCCCCTGCCTCCCTCTCCTGCCAATTTCTTGCCACTCTGCCTCCCAGGCTCATTGCTGTCGCCACACCGGACTTCTTGGAGTTCCTCTCTCTCAGCTGTTCTGTCTGCACGGAGCATTTTCCCTTCCCCTCTCTACTATTGCTACTCATTCTCTGAGTCTCAGGCTAAAGGAAATCTTGCCCAAACCCCTCATGCAGGCCAACAATAATTGTAATAATAATAGCTGATATTCACTGCATGCTTACTAAGGGCAAGCACAACTCCAAGAACTTTACAGTATTGGCTCATTTAATCTTCACCATCAGCTATGATTATCCTGTTACAGAATAGGCACAGAGGTTAAATGACTCATCCAAGGGTACATTAGATAATAAATAGCAAAGCTGGCTGACATATGAACTTGGGCTCTGGGCCTCAAATTCCCAAATACTATGAACACTGCCATCTCCCATGGTTCCCAGAGAATCCTGTATTCTCCCTTCATTAATAATTATCACATATGCACATACTTGTTCAATGCCTGCTCTCCCCATCAGACTGTCTACTCCCTGAGGGCAGGGACCATGTCTGTCTTGTTGAAGTTTTTACCTCCAGCACCTAGCCAAGCACATGATAGTACTGCCTTTTGTGGCTGAATGTCATACTCTGCATCCCTCCAGCTCCAAGTCACCTGCTCCAGAGGAGGGCTTGAGGAAACCCTCCATAAATGCCACTGAATGGCCTGCTAGACGCGCATGGGAGGATTCATGGGGAAAGCACCCCACCACTGATTCTGCTGACTACCACCAGAAGAGCTCCTTAGCATGGCCCTCAGCCACCAAGGGGTGCAGTCACTTAGCCGGGGCAAGGGGACAGCAAGATCCATCATCCACGTGCCCATGAGAGATGGCCACAGCGGACAGCTCCCCCTGCTGGTTCCCTTCCATGTTCATCAGCACCCTCTCCAAGGGCACAGCCCTGGGGACACTCACCAGCCAGGAGAAGAAGCCAGCTGATTTGTCCTGGGTGGAGATCTGCCCCTCATAGGGGCCGAAGATGTGGCCCTTGGGGATGACCTCATTTATGCATCGCACGTCATTCTCCCCACTGGCGTCCTTGACCACCTCCATGCCCTGTGGGATGGTGAGGGCGGCCCGGTCTGGGATGCCCACAGGCACCGGTGTGTCAGACACAAACACCGGGGGACCATGGTTCGGGCACTCATCCACAAAGTACTCTTGGCAGGACTCGCAGACTGGAGGGATGGAAGGAGGAAAGAGAGCCTCAGTTGTTTCAGGAGGTAGGACCCCCATGGAGGAGGCTGAGGGGCTGATGGGAAGCCTGCCCTGAGGACAGCATAGGGCAGTGGGAAGCACACTGCATGGCTCTCCGGAACCCTAGCCCTGGCTCCATCCCAGCCAGTCGCAGGCTCCTGAGTTTTCAGGAGCGATAACCCAGTACCCTCCCTGGGGGCTCAAGGACAGGCCTGCCAACACTAGGGATGCCAGTAGCTCCCTTTGTTTCAAGTCTGAAAAAGCAGAAGAAAGAGTATGTTCTGGAGTCCGATGGGTCTGGGTTTAAATTGCAACTGTGCATCTGGTGGACTGTGGGACCTAAGGCAAGATCCTTAACCCTCATCAAGCCTCAGTCTCCTCAACTGGAAAATGGGACCAATAACAGCCACTTCAGTGGCCAATGGGGAAGATTACCTGCAGCCTGGACGTGTGTCTGGTACATATTAGGTGAGTGCCTATCATTATTATTACTGCTGCAAATGCCCTAAGTGAGATGGGGTGAGGGGTCAGGGGGGAAGGGAAGAGTAGCCCAGGAAATAGCCCCAAGCTCCACTTACACCAGAAGTCCACTTGCTGGAAGCTTTTGGGCATGATGAGGTCACGCTTTCCCTTCAGTTTCTTGGGCTCCACTTCCATGGCTGAGGGGTCTGGTCTCCTAGAGCTGGCCGGGACAGGGCCAGTAAAGAAAGCGAAGAAGGCATCAGGGAGGGAGAGGCTGGTGAGCGGAGAAGCCAAGAACCTGGCCGGGAGGCCATGGGGCTGTGGGGCAGGGAAGGGAGTCCCCGCCAGCCTGCGGGTTCTGTGCAGGGGGTAGTGGAAAGGAAGGAGTCCTGAGACCTGGGCCCAGGCATTCCTGGGCCACTACTTGGGTTTTTCTAGAGCTTGCCCTCACCTCTGATCCCAGAGCAGGGAGTGGGAACTCTCCCCAGGGTCTCCCATCAACCCGGCCCAGTGACGTCCCCCTTCTCCCTCTCTTGTCCACACACAGGGGCCTCACCAGGGCTGGCCATACTCCTGGTCGCGGAGTGGTGAGCAGACCTCTGTCTTCACCACGGTCATCATGTCCCCCACGGTCGCCTTGGTCTGCGCCAAGCACTCCTTCATGTTCTCAGTCATTCTGTCCTGGGGACGGGAAGGCAGGACCAGCACAGGAAGAAGATCAAAGAGACAGGGGAAGAGGGGTGAGTGGTGAAGAGGGCAATCGGGGGTCCTGTGGAGTCTGGTTACCCTCCCTACCATCCCCAGAGGAAGCGCTTGAGAACACAGACAACAAAAACAGCTGTAGCCCAGCCAAGAGGAAATGCCATTTCTATCCCAGGCTGGTCCTGGGGACGACTGGAGCCACCAGCCCCATGGGGTCAGGGGCCAGGGGCAGCTCAGGCCAGAAGGCAGGGCTGGATAGCACAGCCTGGAACCCAAGACCAAAGGGCAAAGGGTATGAGGAACCCGCAGGAACCTCAGCACAAAACTCTGCAGTGGGGAGCAGGGGAGGGATCGACTCGAGTCCAGCTGGGGCCAAGAAGGGGCGGGTCGACGAAATGGGCCCTAAGCGCCTGGTTGCACAGCCCCTCGCCCGGGGGCTGCCAGGGAATGCAGCCAGGCTCGCTTTGCCAGCTCAGAGCAGGTACAGGCGGGGCTTGGGGGGCTTGGTGTGGGCCGGCCCTGACTCCAAGCCCCACCCCGCGCTCTCTAGGGGAGTCCCGCCAGTCGCGGCTTACCGCCCTCCTCCAGCACAGCGCCGGGCCTCGGCCTCTCCCTCGGCACCCCAGCGTCCGCATGCCAAGCCCAGGGCACTCCCGGGCCAGGGCAGCGCGCAGCTCAGGCTGGGGCCGTGCTCGCCCCGGGACTGGGCGATCGGCGTGTGTGACTCACTACCGGGGGCCCCCGCTGGCCACACCCCTGCTCCTCGGCTAATCAGCCCCCTGCTCCCCACCGGGGCCCCAAAGCCGGCGGCAGCGGGGAGGGGTGTGGGGGAACATGACGGCCTGCCCCCTCCTCAAAGCCGGCCGGGACGGGGGCGCGCAGAGGGGGCCGGGGGCTGCCTGGGCCGGGCCGAGCCGCTCGGCTCCAGCCCTCCGGGGCGTCCCCAGCCCCTGGAGCTCACGGGTCGTCCCGTCCGCGTGTCAGGCGGGGAAAGTGTGAGATGCAGTGATCGGGCCGGCCCGGGGGGCCGGGGAGGGCGCGGGCTGGCTCGTTCCCTCTCACCAACCTTCCCGGCGGGGCGCTCCCTGCCCGGCCCGGCCCTGCCCAGCGCCCGCCCCCCGCCCGACAGGCCCGGCATTCCTTGCGGGGGCATGTGGCTTCTTGCCGGCCCCGGGGGCACGCAGTTGGCTGGCGGCCGGGAGGGGGGCGCGCGGGGAGCGGGAGGAAGCGAGCGCCCAGAAGGGACGGCAGGAGGGGGCCCCCTGGGAGGAATTCCAGCCCCTCCTGCGGGGTCGGCCCCCGCGCGGGCCGAGGGGCGCTGGGCGGGCGTCTGGTGCGGGTGATAGCACAGGGAAGGCTGGGCTCCGCGGCCCGGCGGGTGGAGGAGCAGGTCTGCGAAAGGCGCAAGCAGCGCACCGCGCGCCCTCCCGGCCTCCGCCGCCGACCCAGCCCCCCTGCAGCGCGGCCTGCGGCGCCACCGGAGCGGGCACCGCCACCCAACTTGCTGGCCACGCCTCGCACGCCCGCCCCCTTCCACACCTGCGCGGCCTGGTGGGGGTGGGGGGCGTCTGTCAGTGGCGTATCAGGGGCTTCACGTTTGGTGCTTGGCCGACAGCATAGCCCGTGGATGGCCCGCAGTTCCCCTGTGAGAAGGCAAGGGTTGGGGATCGCCAAGGCAGGAACCTAGGGCTGGAAGGTGTCAAGTGACTTGCCCAAGAACACCCAGTTCATTCCTGGTGAACTCTGGTCTGGAGCCTGGGGTCCCCTCTGGATAAACTGGAAACAACTCCCAATTCAAGCGTAAGGTTTCAGGTCTGATTTACCTCCACGCCATACCCTTAGCCCAGTCCTCTTCCAAAGGGATCACCTGGATCGCCCTAGGCTAGGTTCAGGCCAGAGACCACATGTCCAACTGCCAGGTGGGGGCAAAACCCTATGGATTTGTAAGAAGTCACGACCCCTGTCCCTGAGAAGCACTTCTCACTCGGATGGCAACATTCACACACAAACATCTTGAGGCATTTAAGTCTAGTGGTTAGGAGCCTGGGCTCGAGCAGCAATGCCTGCCATTCAAATCCCACTGATTAGCTGTGTGTTAACACCTAGGCAGGTGTCATAAACTGAACGTGCCCTCCCCCCAATTCATGTTGCTACCCTAACCCCTAGTGTGCCTGCATTCAGAGGAGGTGAGAAGGTTAAGTGAGGTCATAGGGTGGGGCTCTGATCCCCATAGGGCTGGTGCCCTTGTAAAAAGAAGAGACACCAGAGGCCACGCTCTTCACCATGTGAGGACAGCGGCAAGACCCAACAGTCTTCAAGCCAGGAAGGGAGGCTTCACCGGAACTGAATTAGCTAGCACCTTTATCTTGAACTTTGCAGCCTCCAGAACTGTGAGAACTAAAAATCTGTTGTTTAAACCACCCAGTCGGTGACATTTTGTTGTGGCGGCTGAGCTAACTAAGGCGGTAAGTTATCTAACTTCTCTGTGCTCCCATTTCTTCATCTGGAAAATGTGGCAAATATTAGATTCTGTCAGAGATATTTGCTGTATTAAATGGACCAAGATGAGTTTGGAGGGAGCAAGGCACAATTTGTGCACAACTCACTGAAGAAAGCGGATCGGAAAGGTGGGTATGAGGGACATCATTAAGGCAAGCGGGCTTTGAATTCTCTCCACTGCATTAGATTTTTTTTTTTTTAAGTTAATCATTTGCACAGTGGCACTATATTAGAAACAGACTGCCTGGGACCATTTTGCACTGGGCCACCCTGCTCTGGGTCCTCTGCCTTCCACTAGCCTCACCTCTATGCCATGTTCCACCCTGCCACAGGGCCTTTGAACTTGCTGTGTCTTCCACCTGCACACAGCTGGCAGCTCCTACCCAACCTTTAGCCTTCCCTGTCCCCCCTCCATAATACCCTCTCCAGCCTCATGTCCCTTTCCTCATGGTACTTGTCACACTTAGAACAGTCTTTTGTTAGCCTGATTATTTGATTGATATGTTTCCAATAACAGATTGCAAACTCCCCAAGGGTAGGGTGCCAGGTCCTTTTGCTCACCGTTGAATTGCCAGCACTTGTATCAGCACTTGGTACCAGGGCAGAACCAGTGAAAGATAATCAAGGAGTTAGGGCATCAGTTTGAAGGAGGCACCCATTCTTAGGGTCATGCACCTACTTGCAGGAATGGCACCTGAAAGAAAGTGAGTGCCTCCTTAAATTTTGTCCCCTAGGTGACTTGCTTGCCTTACCCTGGTTTCAGCCTTGCCCAGCCCATAGCATATTCTCAATAAACATTTGCCAAATGAATTAATGACCCATGTCATAATTCACTGCCTGCCTCTAATATGTCCTGCTGGCCCCAATGGCAATCTCAACTCTGAAAGAGACCTCAAAAGGGAAGACAGGGGAGGTGTGTGGAGGTATTATATCGAATCCTCTTCTCTTTGGGGTGTTCTCTCAGTGACCTCTGCCAGGCAAGGGGGGTGAGTGTGATGGAATTAGACTCGTGAGGCCTGGAGCCTGAATCTGATAATAAGTTGTAAAGTATGAGCTGTGTGACCATGGGCACATCACTTAAACTCTCCAGCCCTTAGTGTCTTCCTGGTAAAATGGAAATAATTATAATCGCCAAGTTATCCCCAAGAAGACTAAAGAGTAAATGAGGTAAAGGGGGGGGAGGGGCGGGGCAAGGCCTTGGAAAGAGCCGGGTGGTCTGGGTTTTTAAGGAATATTAACATTGAACTGGCTTCCCAGAAGCAAGGGGCTGAGGAGGAAGAGGAGAGAGAGGGGGGATAAAAGGAAGAAAGACTAAAAAGGAGGGAAGGAAAGGAAAGCGGGCAATAGCAAGACAGTAAAAGACAGAGGGGAAGAGGGAAAAAAGAAAGAGGAAAGTGGGAAGGAAAAAGAATGTAGGAAAGGAAAAAAAGACAGACAGAGGAGAAAAGGCACAGCGACATTTTTCTAAGCCTTAAGTAGTCCCAGGGAAACCTCCTTCTGAGAAAAGCATTCATTTGTATCTCAAAGTAGAAATGTCTACAGGCCACTTCCTTTCATGTCTTATTTTTCATTTATATCCCACCTTCATCATGCAAAAGAATTATGATGGTTTATAGCACAAACACATACTCAGTAGGACAGCTGAACAACCAGAGACCTCATGGAGAAAGAGTGATGCCAAGAATTATACCACGAATCTGTTTTAAGATGGTTAGTGATTTAGCTTGCCATGCTTCTGAGACTCCTGGCAGCTAAAGCAAAAAAGGAAACAGGATGGGTTACAGAGTATTCATTATTTGACACCTATTTATGGATTGTCTGTATAATTAAGTTCTCTCCATTCTTGGAAGAATCCAGTTGCCTGGAGAACCAGGATCAAGCATGACCGATCCTTTCTGTGTCTAGGTGTAGGGAGGGAAAAATGGGATATGGCAGGATAAAATGAACTTCCATTTGGGAAGAAGGGGAAGATACAGGCTTATGTCCTTCATTGAGTCAGGTGAAGTTCCAGAAACCATTTCGGCAGACTGCTCTGGCCCCGCTTGCCCAGTGAGGGGCTTGGGGGAGCGGGGTCAGCAGGCCTCACGGAGGACTCCGAGCTGTTGGCAACGCTCCCTCTCAGCTGGCTCCTCTGAGTCTGCACACATAGAGATTAGGCATGTTGCAAACCCAGCAATGAGATGCAAACTAAGAGGAGGGGGCAGAATGGAGCTCAGGAGCCTGCAGCTCGGTTTTCACCCTTGGCAGTGTGCCAAGGTCCTGGAATGCCCAGCAGCCAGTGTGGCCAGAGGACTTGGTTTCCCTAGAGGCTGGCACCATGACATCTGGAAGGTCTGTTCTGGTACCACCACAGCATCCTCTGTTGTCCCCTCTGATAACAAAGGGACAGGAGATTAGGGAGCTGGCTCAGGTCAGTGTTTGACTTGTGGCTCAAGTCACACACTGACCTGAGCTGGGTATCTGAGGCCCAGGTCTCAGTCTAGGCTATGCCATAAACGTTTTAAGTGACCTAGAGCAAGGTCTTGCCTTGCCCTAAGCCTCAGTTTCCCCTTCTTGGATATATAAGGTCCAATGTGGTGTTGACAGTAAACCATGGGGGTAATGGCGGGGGTGCGGGGAGCTTGGAATAATTACAGGGATTTATTGAATTTATATGCCCAGCAAGCACTGCCTATAGAGAGAAAAAATTATATGCCTTGAACTTATATGTAAGATAGATTTGCAAATATATGTAGATACTTTTGTGATGAACAAAAGATAAATTTATTAAAAAGTGTTATTGAATTCATAGAAGCTCTATGTCACCATGTGTTTTGTTAATCAGCTGATACGAGCACAGTCATTCACAAGCTAAGGAACCTTGAGAAAATTAATTAACCACCCCTGCACAGTTAATTGGTTTCCCCATGTGTTCAATGGGACTGATGTCAGAACCTATCTCATAGGGCTGTTTTACATAGCATAATGCCTGGCATATAATAAGCACTATATAAATGTTAGTTCTTATTATCATTCATTTTATTTATTATTGTAAAAGTATAACACATCGGTGAAAATTTTTTGACATTAAAAGAGGGCCTTCATAGCAGTTAATGCCTTTACTAGAGATACACTTTTAATAAATTTATACTATAAGGATACTCATTTCAATCGGGGGGGGGAAGAAAATAGCATGAAAAAGCAATTTGCAAAAGAAAAAAGACAAATAGCCAATATGCTTTATGGTAATCTGCAAAACTTTAATACTCAAATAAATATAAATTAAAACAAATATAATTTTTCCTCTCTTAAGCTGGCAAATATTAAAAACCTCAAAAATATGTTTTCAGAGTTGGCAAGAGCCAGAGTGTGGGGGAAATATGCTATATGCCCCACCCGCTGGAATATAAATTGGTCTATCCTTTCTGGAGGGTAATTTGGCACAATATATCAAAAGGTTTGAAGTGAGCAAACCCTTTGAAGGAGCAATCCCAAATATAGGAATGGATCCTAAGGACAAAATTAAGTTGTGTGCAAAGATTTGCCCACAAGGCTGTTCTCTACGGCACTATTTTTAGTAGCAAAAAAAAAACCCAAGAAATAATGTAAACCTCGAACACAGGAGAGAAGCTAATATGTAGCATACAATGAAATACTAGGCAGCAATTCACAATGCTCTCAGAGAATATTTGTTGACATGGAAACACATGCTTAGCATATTATTAAATAGAAATGAAAGTTATTATTAAGTGAAAGAAGACAATATGACAAGGCCACATACTGTATCCTTTCAACCACATGACACTTTGGAAAAGGCGAAACTGTACAGACAGTAAAAAGATCAGTGGTGGCCAGGAGGTGGGGGTGGTAGGGAGGAGAGTGAATATTCTCTGGATGATACTGTAATGGTGGATACATGTCATCACACGTTTATCCAAATCCATACAATGTATAAGACCAAGAGTGAACTTTAATATAAATTATGGACTTTGGGCAATTATGATGTAATAATACAGGTTCAAACATTGTAACGAATGTCCCCCTCTGATGGGATGCCCATATTTGAAGAGCTGTGAGAGATGGGGTATTTGGGAACTCACTGTACTATCCTCTCGATTTTGCTGTGAACCTAAAACTGC
This sequence comes from Pteropus medius, assembly GCF_902729225.1. Classification (NCBI taxonomy): domain Eukaryota; kingdom Metazoa; phylum Chordata; class Mammalia; order Chiroptera; family Pteropodidae; genus Pteropus; species Pteropus medius. The sequence continues at coordinate 18,353,710 of NW_024340696.1, read as the reverse complement.
TCTTTAAAAATGTCTATTTTTTAATGAAAATTATGAAAAGATAGATACAGAGTAATAACATTTAAAATATATTTGTATAGCCATATAGATTTGCACGCATAGCTCTGGGAGGCCACATTCTGAGGTATTGATCACCGGTGGTTAGTTGGTGGGGAGGTAGTGTTAAAGACAGAATTTCTGTTTTCTTCGTTTAGCTAGTGAGGAAAAAAAGTTGCTTAAAAATTCTTTAAAGGAACTCTTTATACTCATTTAGAATTTCTAGAGAAGATATCTTTCTTCCATTGTTACTCACTTGTCATTAGATGCTGAGAGCCAACCAATTGGTTAGGAATTAGGAGGAACCCAAATTAGAGGCCGAATACTAGGCATATAAGTGGCACTTGATACATATTTGATGACTAGATCAATCAATCAATCAAATGACTGCTCAATAAGGGCCCCAGTATTCCTACCACAAAGCACCTCTGCTTTTATTTTTCTCTATGCTTCCTATTTTTAAAGATTTTCTCTACTAAACAGACCGCATGCATTATGTAATAACTCATTCGTTTTCCTCCTTTTTCCTAAAACACAGGCTATGTGATAACCAGGGCAAACACACTGGTTAGTTGCTATCATTCTATGCAAAAGCAAAGAATTTTGGCATGCTCGTTCACTAGTCCTGCTCGTTCACTAGTCCTGCTAATTAATATTAATTAATAGGGAACTGTACAATATTCATTAAGCTTCTTTATGTTTTTAAAATAGCTCAGTGGAAAATACTATGCAGAAACAAGAATAAACAAACTACAACTACATGCTATAGTATGGATGAGTCATGCTGAAAAAAGAAACAAGATCCCAAGGAGTACATATCCTATAACCAATTTATATAAAGTTTAAAAACAGGCAAACTAGGGTGTTAGAAATAGAAATGTTAGTGGGGACAATTAGAAAGGGTGCTGGTCATGCTCCTGATTTTGGTGCTGGTCCCCTGGCCATGTTAAGTTTGTGAAAATACATTGAGCCATGTTTTTGAAAGGGACCAAAGGTTTGCCACTCTAAAGCTGCCTTTTGAGACACTGATTTTTAAGATGTTTATTAAAAAACAAAAGACAGAAAGAACCTGTGACCCTCCCCTCCCTCCTGCCCAAGAAATTCAGACAGAAAAACCTGCTTTAGGGAAGGAGCCTGGGCTTGGTCACCTTAAGAGTATTCACCTTAGAGTTAGTCAGGTAGACCCCAAGCCTCTCTGAGGAGAGACCCCACTCTCCTCTGAGTGGCCAGCAAGAATTTTCTTGCCATGTATGTTCCCGCTCTTTCTCAGCTACCTGTAAATCACCCATTCTCATTTCTGAAATCTAATACCCCATCCTCCACGTTTTTCCTTTGTCCAAAAATGTCATATATACCCAATGCTGCCTCACTGTCTTTGGGAATTTTCATGCCTATGTGAATTCCCCATATGCATGTATTCCAAGTTTTATTTTCTCCTCTTAATCTGTCTCTGTTAATTTGATTATTAACCCAGCTAAAAGAACTCAGAAGGTGGGAGGAAAGTACTGATAATTTCTTTAGCTCCCACGCTTTTATAACATGTGCATTTTTCTATGTGTATTTACATGTTAATAAAAACAAGCCAAAAAAAATACCTCAAGGGCCCTAAGGGCGAAGAACTCTTGTGGGGGAATATCTGACTCTTTGCAGCCTCAGATTTTGCTTCTGGGGGAACTGTGGCAGATCGGGTTTCAGGCCTTACAGAGCGGTTCCCACTGACCATCAGCAGTGTGCTGGCAGGGGGCAGTGGAACACATTCTCCCAAGGTGGTCCCTCCTGAAGAATCTTTTAAAGGTAATAGGTCGATGCCATTTTTGGTAAGACTTTGATAAAAAGAGGTTGGGAGACGCAGTGTAAAGGGTCTTGAGTCAAGTGGAGAAGGCGGTCAAGGGTAGCAAATTTTTTATGTGTTTGCTTCTCACAGTGGACACTACCGGTAGCTTACCTGGATCTCATTCATTCTTTCCTCCTCACTAACAGAACTGGACATCGTTCAGGTGCCACAGCTCCCTCACAGAACCTACTGAGACTCTGGGGGAGCCGGGCCTACCCTCAGCTCCAGGAGTGGGTTCAGATTAATCTAAGCCCGTTATGGCCACACCATTCATTCCCCTTCCAAATTATTAGATCGTGAACCTGACCTTTAACTAATCAGCACCTGATATCTCCCCACAAGGTCAGACACTTGACCTACTTGGAGCCATCAAAGGGAAGGGAAGGACTTTTATTTCACGGCTTGAATGAGAAAGCACGCAGCCATTGTTGCAAACGACAGCCAGGTCCTGCAGAGGACCTTGGCAGGAAGCACTTTTAGGTGCTAGGACGAAACTAGAACAGCAGAGCAGAGGGAAGGTGTGGTGTAATAAGAAATATATTTGGTCTTTGTCCCAGTTCCTTCCTGGCACAGAGCTTCTAAAACTCTTGGGATTTCCCAAGTAATTGGAGTGTCTTTTGTTATTCATAATGATCCTCTTTCCATCATACCTGAGTTTCTAAAGACTTAGGATGGGGCCCCTAGTCACCCTCAGGATAGAGTTAGTTACCAGAAAGACTGAGTGATTAGAGTTAGAACTTTCAGCCCTGCCCACTGGTCTCTTGGGAGGGGAGGAGGCCTGGAGAGTGAGCTCTACAAAAACTCTTCTTTTAAAAAAAATTGAGGTGAATTGACATATAACGTTATATTAGTTTCAGGTGTACGACACAGTGATTCGATATTTGTATATACTGCAAAATGATCACCACAAAAGTTAACACCCATCACCATACACAGTTACAGATTTGTTTATCTCGTGAAAATTTTTTTTTCTTACAAGTAGAACTTTTAAGATCTTAGCCACTTTCAAATATGCAATAGAGTCTTATTCATTATAGTCACCCTGGGACTTATTTATTTTATAACAGGAAGTTTATACCTTTTGTCTCCCTTCAAGCCTTTCACCTACCCCAGTACCCCACCCCACCCTCACCCCCACCCCTAGCCTCTGGCAACCACCGATCTATTCTCTGTATTTATGAGTTTGTTTTGTTTTCAGATTCCACATGTAAGTGAGATCATATGGTATTTGTCTTTCTCTGTCTGACTTATTTCATTTAGCATAATGCCTTCAAGGTCCATCTGTGTTGTGGCAAATAGCAGGATTTCCTCCTTTTTTTATGGCTAAGTAATATTACATTGTATATATAAAACCACATTTTCTTTCTTTATTCATCCTTCGATGGATACTTAGGTTGTTTCCATGTCTTGGCGATTGTAAATAATGCTGCAGTGAACATGGGGTTGCATATATCTTTTTGAGTTAGTTTTTGTTTTCTCTGGATAAATACCCAGAAGTGAAACTGTAGGATCATATTAATGTTTTGAGGAACCTCATACACAACAGTATCCTCACCGACACTTGTTATTTCTTGTCTTTTTGATAACAGCCATTCGAACAGGTGTGAAGCGGTGTCTCATGGTGCTTCTAATGTAGGGAGGAGGCAAGAGAATTAAAATGTTAAAGGGAAGCTGCATTCAGAGACGGCACTATGCTGGTCAGCCCTGCGGCCAGGCCAGGAAGACGCCTGCAGAACAGAGGAAGATTTCTGGGGGGATGGCTAACAACCCGTTTCTCACGCCTGCAAAAGGGGACAGAAAAAAACAGTCTTTTAAGTGTCTGCCCTACACAAATAAAATCGTTCATTCCCTATGGCTAAAATCATGGGGAATCTATGGAGTAAAGGCTGGGAACTGCCAGCAGGCTTTTCACCCCATGTACTCTTCCCCTTCCCCTTCCTCACTGTATGTCCATATCAAAGGAAACGAGTCAACAAAGTCCTTAAACTATATCTCACAGGAACTAAAGAATGATAGATAAACTGGATCCCCGAATTGGGGCATTTTTTCCTTGTCTTGGGTTTTTGTCTTTGCTTTCTCTAGTCTTTGCTTTTCCCCTTCCTTAATAAACTTTCCTTTTGACCCTAACTTTGGTGTATGTGTTGAATTCTTACTAAGCTCTCTGCCAAAGAACCTCCTTTCAGTGCAAGGCTTGGTCTACCCCTGACTCGGGGAAATTTGTCCTGTACTACATCATTTTGATTTACATTTCTCTGATGATTAGTGATGTTGGGTATCTTTTCATGTACCTGTTGGCCATCTGTATGTCTTCTTTCAAAAAATGCCTATTTAAATATTCTGCCCATTTTTAAAAATCAGATTGATTTTTGTTGCTATTGAATTGTATGAGTTCTTTATATATTCTGGATATTAACCCCTTATCAGTTATATGATTTTCAAATATTTTCTCCCATTCTGTGGGTTGCCCCCCAAATTATTTTTAATTAATTAATTAACTAATTAATTAACAATGGTGATATTGGTTGGTGATAATGAAATCCAACAAGTTTCAGCTGTATACTTTAACAGTAAGGTAGATATATGTCTACACTGTGTGTTCACCTCCCATAGTTAGGTTTCTTTCTGTCACCATATATTTGATCCCCTTTACCCTGCCTACCTCCTCCTTCCCCCCACCCGCTACCCTCTGGTAACCACTAGTCTATAGTCCATGTCCATGAGTCTCTGTTTGTCCTGTTCATTTGTTGCTTTTAGGTTTATATCCCACATGTAGGTGATATCATGTGATTTTTTCAATTTTTTCTGTCTGGGTCATTTCACTTAGCATGATTACCTCGAGGTCCATCCATGTTGTCACAAATGGCAGTATTTGATCTCTTCTTATGGCTGAGTAATATTCCATTGTATATATGTACCACAGCTTCTTTATCCAATCATCTATCTTAGGACATTTTGGTTGCTTCCATGTCCTGGCCAATGTGAATAATGCTGCTATGAACATCGGTGTGCAAATATCTTTTTGGATATGGATTTTCAAGTCTTTGGGGTAAATACCCAGTAGAGGGATTGCTGGATCATATGGTAGATCAATTCTTAGATCATATGGTAGAACAAGATTCGGAGAGTTTCCTGGTTGGTGAACACATCCAGGAGCGGGAAGAGTGGTGTTGGGCAAGCCACGCCCCTGTCCCCATACCTTGCATGTGGTATCCTGAGTGTATCCCTTATAATAAACCAGTAGTAGAAAGTAAAGCGCTTTCTTGAGTTATGTGAGTCATTCTAGCAAATTATAGAACCTGAGGGTGGGGCGTTGTGGCAACCTCTGATTTATGTTGTTCGGGAAGCACGGGTAATCCCAGGACTTGTAACTGGAGTCTGAAGTGGCGACAGTCTTGTGGGACTGAGTCCTCAACCAGTGGGCTCGTGCTAATTCTAGACAGTCAGTTTTAGAATTGAACTGAATTGCTGAACACTCAGTTGGTGTCGGGAAACATCTCAGAAGCAGAGACTTAACTGACATAGTTAAGATGCTGAATCAACTGGTCTTGGACTCTGCCCTACTTCTACACTTCCTGTTACACCTCTTTGTTACCCAAGCCCCTCTAGGACGGGGTTTCTATTAGGTGCAGCCACAGCCACCCTTTCTGTCCTACCAAAGGCTTAGGCCCTGCCTCTCCATGGTTCCACTCTGGCTGGGTCCGGAATTTTGGCTGTGCCTCTGTAAAGTGTTCACCTCCATGGTGCTTTGGTCTACAGAGGGGCAAATCAGGTGGACCTGCAGCACCTCACCCCCAGCCACCCATCTCCCCTAAGCCCCGAGACCTGACCTGAAGCTATATCCTGAGCACTCTCTCTCTCATGCATTGCTGCTGTAGTGTGAACTCGTAACTCTGTGGGGAGCGATTTGCACAGGGAATCTTTTGAAAATGTATATAACCTTCAATTCTGCAATTTCACTTCTAGAAATTTTTCAGAGACACATGCGTAAGAGTATTCATTGTAGCACTGTCTGGAATAGTAAATGACTGGAAACAACCAATGCGCCCATCCGGAGGTTAAATAAGTGATAGCAAATCCACACACAACAGGAAGCTGTTTCGAAGAAGAAAGCAATGGAACAATCTTGGCGCCCCCTCCTCCACAGTCACCACCCTGGTCCGAGACACCTCTCCCTTTGGCCTGAAGGGCTGCAGGGGCAGCTTGACCGTCTCTCTCCTTGCACTCTGCCCCTCCTGTCCATTCTCCAATGCAGTTACGGTGAACCTGTCACAACCTAAGACAGATCAAAGGGCCCCCTGCTCAAAACCCACGGACAGCGTCCCATCTCACACAAAGCAAACTGCAAAGCTCTTTAGAGAAAGACAAATGCCAGCAGACATGGTCTCCCCATTTCCCCTGAGACCTCATCTGCCCGTCCCCTCTCACTCCCACCATGGACGGCCACGGGAGCTGCCTTGCTCAGCCTGCAACATAGCACGTTCTTGTCTTGAGGCTTTGCGCTGGCCGTTCCCTCTGCCTGGTAGGCTCTTCCTCCAGATACCCACGGGGCTGGCTCTCACTCCCTTCAGGCCTTTACTCAATATCGCATTCTCTGGCCACCTAAATAAAACTGCAACCCCCGCCCCTTACACTTTCTACCCTTCCTTCCTTCCTTTTCTGCAGAGCACTACTTGCCATCCAATTTGTGTAGTTCATTTTATTGGCTCTTTATCTCTCCAGCTAGATTGTAAACCCTAGGAAGACAGAGATGTTGATCTGTTTTGTTCATTGCTGTACCCTCTGCCACTACAACAGTGCCTGAAGCAAAGTGGGCACACGATATTCATTTGTTGAATGGATTCCCTAATTAGTGGTGAAAACAAAATGGAGAGAAAGAACAGTGCGTATAATTTGAGAGGAAGCAGAAAATGGTGGTTGAGAGAATGGATTCCGGGGCTGGGCTGCCTAGGCTCGGCTCCCCACTGTATCGCTTACTGCTATGTGATGTCGGGGAGCTCCCTAACCTCTCTGTGCCTGGGGTTGTTCATAGCACCTACCTGGTAAGGATTAAATGAGTTGATACTTGTAATATACCTAGAATGGTGACTGACACAAAGTAAGCTATATACATGTGTTTTCTAAAATAAACATGCCCCATTTTAATAAAATAAAATGGATACACATATTTATATGTGCTCATGTGTGTGCAGAATAGCTCTGGGCTGTGACAGCTGCTGCTTGTGGGACTGAGGGCTATGGGGAAGAGGGACTTACTTCTCATTGAATTTTATACCAGGTGTATGCATTTCTGATTAGAAAAATAGATTAATAAAGCCTAGCAGTTATTAATTATTAAGGCTGGGCAATAGGTACATGGAAGTTTATTATACTCTTCTATTTTTTTTTTTTGCATAAGAAAGAGTAAAAATTACAATTCATTATTAATAGTGTAAAAATAAGTCCCAGGCTGCCCAGACACCTCCCCTCAGCATGCCTGTGAAGGGAGCGGGAAAGGAGGAGAGGGCTTCTGCTGATGGACGGAGAGTGGGCAGAGGGGGCTCCCCCCAACCACCTGCTGTCCCCCTGGAAGGAGACCCTGAAGTCCCAACAAATTCCCTGAGGCCAATGGGGCCCCAGCATTCCAAGCACCAAATTGAGCACAGCCAAATAAGGCTTGGGGGAAGGGGGCATGTGCTCGTGGAGGGCCAGGGTCAGGCAGGCAAGCAGCGTAGAGTCTCTGGGCTGAGGTTTCCAGGGCCTCAGGGAGGCCATGCTTGCAGATAACAAAGCAGGAGGGTAGGAAGGTCCTGAGTGAAAGAGGCCTGGATAGGTGATTCACTTAAGGGTAATCAGAGCCATCCTGCGTTAAGATCGCTTGCTGGTGCCAGCCAGGTGCAGGGGACCAAACACAGCCTCTGGCTTCCTCAGCAACTTACCACCATGACGCTAATGCAGATAAAGCGATCTACCCCCAAGCACACCTGCAGCTCTTAAGGGGCAGGGCTGGGTACCGTGTGCTCTTCCATCTTCCTGCCTCCTACACATTGTTAGAGCTGAAAGGATGCACCCAGACCTTTTGATCCAAGTCCCTCCTAAACGAGGAAACTGAGGTCTCTCTTTAACGAGGTAAGACCCTGGCGAAACACCATGTGGTATTCTGGCCTCAAGGAAAGGGGTCCCACTGTCTGCACCACGAGGCCAGTGGGAGCTGGGAGGGAGGCCTGTGGAGTGAGGGGCTGCAGGGCCATCAGGGCTCCGGTGGGCCTGGCACCAGCCTTCACGTCTGCTGCCTCCTTCTCCTCCGTCCTGCTCCTGCCCTTCTCACTATTTTTTTCTCCCCAGTCTTACCCAGAATCTCAGAATTAAAAGAAATTTCAAAAGTCACCTAAATCCTTGCTTCTCAAGGTGTGGTCCACAGACCAGCAGTGTCAGAGCTTGTTAGAAATGCACAATTGCTAGTTCCACCCCAGACTTCCCCAAACAGAGTCTCTCCAAAAAGAAGAGATGCCCAGGTGATTTGTAAGCACAGTAGAGTCTAAGAAGTACTAGTCTAAACTGCAAGGTGCTCGAAGCCACAGTATATATCACCACTAAGCAGGCATTAACACCTCTAAAAGGGAACTCACAATCAGGAAGCCAGGCCACCATTCTATCTTTGGACAAGTAAGGTGTACACACGCACGTGTGTGTGTGTGTGTGATGAGAGGTGGTCCACCATGGGTTCTGAGCAGCCCAACCGAGTACGAGAAACTCTAAGTCCTCAACATCCTCTGACCCTGAGCCATTTTGGTAGAATCAAGTAGGTCAGAGATACCACAGCAAGAATACTGTGCAAAAACTCACCCCCCAAATAAGGGGAACTGGCTTGTTTACTGTTTGCTACAAAAGATACCGAGTCCTTTGCTCCGAGTTCTGGGGCAGTGCAACCCACGGTCTGCACAGTCACATCTAGGTCCATCATGTCACCCATGGGACTTGGGAGTGGGGTAACCGGTGCTACGTGCTATTTGCTCTGCCATGAGTAATAAACTCTTGCCGATCCATGAAGCCTTAGCACCTATGCCATAAGATGGGGGTTTTTCCCTGATTATATGTGTGTGTAGAGGTGTCAGTGTGTATGCCATTAGTGGCCATTTATTAAGAATTAATTGAGTATCTTCCCATGTACTCATGAGAAGGCTCGTACATGTGGGCTCACACTAAGACTTTGATTTGAAGGGATGCAAAGGGAATCTGGCCTTAACTGAGCACCTGCTTTGTGCCAGGCCTTGTGCCAGGTGTTATACTTCTTTATTGTCTTACTTAATCCTCTCCGCAGCCCTGCAGGATAGATTATACCCCTTTTTTACATTTGATGAAACTGGAGCTCTACTTGCAGCTCAATCTCAAAAAAGTGTCAAAGAAATTATCTGGACACAGGCGATAAAGAAGTAAACAAAGAGTCAGATGGTTTCTGAAAATGAGTACAAGCTGGTGTGAGCGCTAATTATCACAATTACTGTCTACCACGCTTGCCCAAACAAACAGGTGTTCCGGGGCCAAGCTGACAAGCTCAACGTTGTGGAACTGTGATATTCCACGAGGGAGGTGAACCTGGCCAGGATGGAAGACTTCCATCCCAGTCCTCCAGGATGGAGGCAGGAGGGCCCCAGATGTGGCTAGTGCCAGCTCTGTGCAGGTGTTGCACATGCATGCTAGAAGATACCCGCTCATTCACTTGCCGTGTGTTTGCATGCTATGGAGTGCCAGGCACTGTCCTAGGTGCTAGGAGCCCTGGAGTGAACTAGGTCCCCACCCTCCTGAGGCTTCCAGTCTGGGTAGAATGTCTGTAGGTTTTCCTGCTGTCATCCATTCCCCCTTCTGGCACTAAGTCCCTTGGTGTCCTTGGGGAGCCCCCTTCTCCAAACATACCTCTCTGGGAAAGAGGAGTGATCAAGGACCAACCAATCAGTGTTCCTATCTGCAAGTCATGGTGAATGGTGCAGGGAAGGGTATAGGACCCAACCAAACACAAGCTGCAGTTTGGAGGCTTGGAGGAATCTGCTGGCAAGAGAGACTGGTGAAATAATAGAGCATGAAGTATAAATCTGCTAGCAGCCAGCCACTGTGCCACCATGTACAACGGCCTGTCTATGAATGGAGCCAGCACAGAAGAACTCAGAGTAAGAGGACAGACCACGTCCTGCTTGCGCAGTGTGAGCTCCTCAACCCAGCTGTGCCTGAAGCTGTGATGGTCTTGGACTTCTCACTTTGCTGAGCTCCTAAATTCCATTTTTGCCTAATCCTGCTTGACTTGAGTATCCGTCTGATTGTATATAGTTCTTTCGACAACCTACTAAGTGCAGCTTTACTTGTTTTTCAGATAGGAAATGAAGGCTCAGAAAGGTTAAGTGGTTTGAACAAGGCTGCACAGCAGCTGTCTGGAGTCTAAGTCGAAGTCCGTGCCCTTCCCACCGCTTCACAGTGGCAGTCTAGTACGAGGGGTGACAAACCGCAAGTGGGGGCGGGGAAAAGTATTCTCTGGCAGGGAGCGAAGGAACTTCCTGGGAGACGTGATCACTGAGAGATAATGAGAAGGAGAACCTGCTCCAACCAGAGGCTGGGGCAGCAGGGAGGCGGTAGAAGAAACGATCCACGAGTTACAAACTGGCAGCTGGGTTTTTTTTCCAATTTTTATTTTCACTTTAGTTGCCAACTTTGAAGAAACAGAAGATTTTGTGTAAAAACATGGATGCTCAGCTTTTCTGGAAAATCAGAAGCACTAGAAACACCAGGCAGGCAGTCTCCCATGGCAACAGTTTTTTGGAGCTAGGTGGTGGTGGCCCTGCTCAAGGCACTTAATCTCCAGCTCGTCAGCTGGCCTGTGCCAGTCGGGTACGTTCCCTGCCTAGGCCGGGCATCTGAGTTTGCAGCCAGCATGGCTGAGACCAAAACGCCATGCAGACACTGTCCTGTAAGAACCCAGACACAGGTAAGATGGGGTGGGACCTCGCTGGCCTCCCAGACTCTGTCCACTCTGGCCGCTGCCAAATCTCCAATGCCCAGAACAGTTCTTGGCACCCAGTAGGGGCTTGATCGATACATACGGCTGTCCCTCAGTATTCACAGGGCATTGGTTCCAGGATGCCCGTGGGTACTAACATCCTCAGATGCTCAAGTGCCTTACATAAAATAGCGTAGCATTTGCATATTGCCTAGGCATATCCTCCTATGTCCTTTAAATCATCTCTAGATTACTTATAATACCTAATACAATGTAAACACGACATAAATAGTTGTTATGTTGTATTGTTTAAGGAATAATGACAAGGAAAAGTCTGTACCTGCAACCACAGTAGGCCTAACTATATAGTACATGTCAGCAACAACGTAACTTATTTTTTCAAATATTTTCCATCTCAGGTCAGTCGAACCCCTGGATGCGGAACCCGCTGATAGGGAGGGCTGACTGTACTCAGTGAATGGAAAAAAATGAGAGGGTGTGAGCCGGAAGCTTCCAGGACTACTTCACAGCGACCCTGTGAACCCACTCCCAGGGGCATGGGAGGAGAGCGGAGGGAGGGGACAAAGCAGCCCTGTAGCCCACCGGCAAGACGCAGCTTGGTGCAGAAGCTGGAATGTGGGCTCTGAAGTGAGACGGCTTGGGTGCACATCACGGCTCCACCACTTCCAGCCATATCGGCTGGAGAAGTTATTTCACCTTCTGTGCCTTCAGTGACCCGTCCATAAAATGGGGATAATAACTATCAAATAGGGTTTGTTGTGAGCAAAGTGGTATAAACAGTCAATAAATAATCAGCATCCCCTCTTCCACTGATTTGTTGACCTTGAATAAATTGCTTCCTTCTCTGAGCCTCAGTTTACCCACGTGTATGATGAGGCAGTTAGGTCTTGATTTTCTGTGAGGACCTGCCAGCTCTGGCATTCTGTGACTATGAAAATCCAGGATTTGTGTTAATTTCTGGACCTGTACCACAAAGAAGCACCCCAGCAGGTCACGAGGGTCTCTCTGCTAAACCATTCCATTGCTGAGGTCAAAATAGACACGGATGACTATCATGGTAAAGCCATGTGATTCCAAATTCCTTTAGATGGAGCCCAGTTCCAGCCCCAGGACCTGCTGTGGCTCATTCACCCCAAATCATGAGAATCTATCCACAGGGACACAGCTGGAAGAAGTTGGCCCCGGGGTCCCTTTCTGGGGTCCCTGGGTGTCCTGTCCTTGCTTCTGAGAGCACACAAGCAGGGCTCACCATGGGCGTTTCTCTGCATCTGGAGCCCGGGCATCCAGCTGGCAGAGCTGTTTCCATTTCTCTCACACGCCCCCAGATGGGAAATGATTCATGAAAACCAAGAAGGTAAAATTAGCCCAAAGGCTGCCGAGTAATTTATGCAGCCAACAGCCTCGGTAGGGAGGGGAGGCCCGAGCTGCCAGCTCACTGTGGCCTCCCAGCCTGGCCACCAGGAGCCTCTGTCTCTGGGGTCTTCTATTTCTGGACTCAGCCTCCCGGGCTGTTGGCAAGGCTTATGGAGCTGTCTCTGACCCCCGCCCCTCCACAGTCAACAGACCCATGCACGCCACTGAGGACCTATTAGCGTCAGCAGGTTGCTGGGGAGAAATGTACGCATTTCATCCTCACCTCAACCTTAGGAGGAAAGTTTTATCGCCCCTATTGCAATGGTGAAGAAAGTAGGTAGCCAAAGGTAAGTGGCAGAGCCAGAATTCAAACCCAGATCTCGTGAACTCTAAAAGCAGTACCTTCCCCCGCCCCAAGGCTAGGTGTTGTCTGCCAAACCTCGAGGTCTCAGCATGGGGCGAGGGAAGTGGACCCAGCAGAGGTTCCCTGGCAAGCCCCACTGCACTCTGACATGCGCTTGTCAGCCTATTCAATACCAGAAACTAGTCCTCAACTCCAAGCCCAGCTGTCCCAACTGGCAAGGAGGAGGGTCCCCAATATCCTAGTATCTTAAAAAGGGGCTGAGATAATGCCAGTCTAGGCGCCAAAGCCTACATCAACCCCCTTAAAGGAGGGACAGCAAAAGAGGTATCAGTGACCCCCATAGACTCATTTTACAGGGCCCAGAGAGGAGAAGGAACTTAACCCAAGGACACACAGCAAACCCGTGGTGTAGTCCAAGGATGGAATCGCATCTCCTGAGCCCTGCAGAGAGCCCGTTGTCACAGCCATTTACAAAAAAGAGCAAATATGAGTGGAAGATGAGCCCTTCTACACAGGGGCAGCTGAGGTGGGGGCCACCCCTGAGACCTCCAGGGGCCCCCCTGATCTGGTTCTGCCCACAGGGTACACGTGAGCAACTGGAGAGGGCTCCTCAGAAGGCACTAAGTGAGGCAGACTGGAATTCCGCTCCACATTTGTAGGAATCCGGGCAAGCTGCCTCACCTCCCTGAGCCTAAGTGAAAGATGAGCTCGAAAGTTGATGAGAAAGTGTGTGTTCGAAGCACCCCCCAGGCTGTGAGTGTCCCGCAGGGACGCAGGAGTCCCAAATGAGCGGTCATGGTGCTCACCCTCAACCCCTCTGGCTCCTGGCTGTGCCCAGAGGAAGCCCAAGGCCAGCCACAGGTGACACGCCACAGCCACCCATGCAGAGACAACTCGCCTCTGTCCTCTGGGGGCAGGCGGCTGAGTGCCAGTGCAGCAGCTTGGAGCACTACCCACTGCTAGGACACGGTTCATAGCAGCTCAGCGGCACTGTCTCCCCAGAGCTGCCATGGCCCAAGCCCTGAGCTTAGCAATTTCCAATATCACCGCACTGGACCCTTCCCATCGACGCTGGAGGAAAGGTGGCTCGGTCCTCACTCGCTTTACGGTGAGAAAACTGACATTCAGAGAGGCTGGGTCACTTGTCCAAAGCCTCACATTCATTCATGCAATTAATCTGACAAATGTATACTGCCGGCCGTGGGTCAGGCATCGCACCAGAAGTAAGACAGGTGCGTTGCGGCCCTGTGGCCCTCCTGGCTGTCGGAGGCACTGCAGGGGCTCACGTGCACCCTCTGGAGCCACACTGCTGGGATCCAAATCCCGGTTTCACCCCCGCATGACCTTGGGAAGTCACCAAGCCTCTCTGTGCCTCAGTTTCCTCAGCTGTAAATGGAGAATAATAATGGTATCTACCGCATGAGAATTTTTTGATGATTTAGTGAAATATTACAGGTCAAGACTTAGAATAGCACATAGTAAGTGTTCAATAAATATGAACATTTATTATGGAGCCAGGACCCAAACCCACATGCCTCTGATACCAACGACCATGCTCCTAACTCAAAGCTAGGCCAGGTCACCGCCTTTGGTGAGGTCGGTCAGCAGCATGATTGCTGAGGGTCTGTGACTAGGAGGAGGTGGGTTTGCGTTTCCCTCTGACAGCCACCAGCTCAGACCAGCCCCTGGGCCTGGGCCTTGCTTTCTCCAGTCCTAAAGAGGGCCCAATGCTAGCTGCTCTCCTGCCTGTTTGGGAGAAGTACTCAGAGCCCCCAGGGTTGCTGCCACCTCTGCCACACCATGGGATAGGCTGAGAGGGCAGATGACCTCAGCTGAAGAGCCACACTGTGTCCCCTACCACCTCTGGCTCCTGGGAGGGTTTGTGGCAGACGCTAGAGAAAGGCTGGGCCCTGGGCCCACCACGGTGCTTCTCACCTCTCAGGAAATAAACCCAACCCTCTGTGTTCACTGACCACACATGCCACTGCCCAGAGGGCAAGAGGTCAAGCAGGGCCACCCTGCTGGACACCTTCTGCCAAGACTATCACATTGGGTGGCCTTATGAAAAAGAACTGAACGAGGAGCCAGATGGCCTGGGTATATTCCCAATCCTGCCAATGGCTGACTGTGTGGTTTTGGGAGTCACTTAACCTCTCTTAGCCTCAGTTTTCATATCTGTCAAACGGCCTTGGCCAGCCTGCCTGTTTCAGAGGTGGCTGTGAGGAGCTGGTTAGATGGTGGCATAAAGGTGGTTTAAAACCTGAAAGGGAAGGGGGGCATGAGGAAAGGAGCAAAAAGGCCATCCTTTCCAGCACTAAATATACAATCACCGGCAGTGATTTGCCCCAAGGGCTGAAAGGCAAACCCATGCCTGGAGCAGCCCGTGTGGCCCAGCGAGGCCCCAGGCCTCTCAGGGGACAGGCTGGCCCCGAGCTGCTTTCTTCTCCTGCCCCCCACGCAGGCCAAGGGATATCAAATCCCCAGCCACAACAGGCCCCATTGAGGGCTGGTAAATCTGCCTGGGGTGTGGGGTTACGTTACCGGCTCCTGGCCACTGGGTCGGGCTGACCTCCTTCCCTCTCCGTAGGCCTAAGTCCAGAATCTGAGCAGAAACCTGATGCCCACTACGCTCCCAGGCAGCAGCCTCCGCTGGGAAATCAGTGGGCAGTGGGATGATGCCATGGCAAAGACTGGAGCCACCCAGGCTGCTCACCGGGAACAAAGGCCCTCTGCCCACAGAGTGGGGTCTGGAGCTAATGCAGGAGATAATAACGTCATTGGAATTTTGCTATGTGCCTGGCACGGTGTTTTGCCCTTTACACATGTTAGCTTACTTGGTCCTCATAGTAGCTCAATGACATAGATGCTATTGTCATCTCTAGGTGACAGAGGATGAAACTGAGGCACAGAGAGGTTAAGCAGTATCCCCAGAAAGATCAGGATTTGAACCAAAGCATTCAGACTCCAGAGTCCACTTACTCACAGCCACTCAAACGAGCCTTTTGAGAAAGGGCAGAAAAACCCTACTGTGAAGGAGAAAGGCTCCAGAGGCCACCACCACTGTTCCCAGATCTCTGGGGACTGGTGGGGACAGGGAAGCAGACGTTCTCTCTGGCTATCAAGACCCAGGAATAGCGGAGAGACCCATAGGGAAACATTTTGTTCCGTGCAAAATCTCAGTGGACAGATTTTAAATATTGTGCAGTAAAAATTTAAAAATGAGCAGGCTCCCATAAGCCAGCAGTAGCTACTCTAGATATGCCCAGGGAGACACAAGAATAAAATCAGAATGAACCGAAATGCCCAGCAGCAGGAGAATGGCTAAATAAATGATGGTCCTCTCTAAAGCCACGTTTATCAGTTGAGAGAGAGAGAGAAGAAAAAAATTATGGTAGCTCACTATGTAAAACCATGACTAGATTTTCCACATTCAAAGTTAAGTGAGTAAAACAGTTTGCAGAATGATCTTCATATACTACATGAAATCATTTGTTTAAATATACGTACACTGTGCAATAATGATACATATTCCTACAGTGTATCGATGTATAGAAAGATCTAGATCTAGAAGGATTTATAACAAAGTAATAACTGCGATGACTAACCACAGAGGAAGCTGAAATGTCGTGTTATCAAGGAAAATAATATTTAGCTTTTTAAATAATATTTGATTTTTTTTTACAGTAAAGATGTATTTGTATATTCTGTACATAATTAAAACTTATTAAAACAACAGAGAAAAGACACAATGAGCTGCCTTGGGAACCAATGAGCTACTGGTCCCTGGAGGCTTGAGGTCTGCAAGTGTCTGCATTGGGGTGGGGAGATTAGATGGGTCGGAGGATTGGAGAGAGAATTCAAATACCACAGGAGAGGTGAGTTACTGGCCCTTCTGAACCTCAAAGCCTCATCAGGGGAAGAGCAAGGCCCTCGGTCTCCCCACAGCAAGAGTGGCTTTAAGGAAGCACAGAGCATCAGACCCTGGAGGAGGGAAAGGCAAGAGCTGTGAGCCCTCAGTGTGACTCAGTGGCACATAGGCCAGCTACTGAGAGTCCGGCTCCCACTGCCCAGCCTCTCCCTATCCCCTTCCCCAGTGATTCCTGGCCAACCCCTGTCTCAGCTGCCCTCAGCCCCTGGCCAGCATGCCCTGCATCAGCCTGATTCTCAGCTATGTCTCCGAGAGGAACTCACATTGCGGGTGAGAGTTTGGGAAGGAAGGAGGAGGAGAAAGGGGGTGTGAAAAGCTCACAGGGATGACTGTCCCTGACTGTGACACTGATTCCAGGCAACAACTGAGCCCTAAGCCCCAAGAGGCTGAGCCTAGCCCGGCTAGGCCCTAGTCAGGCACTGGCCCCTGACAATATAACAAGCGAAGGTCAATGAAGTTCTTACCTTCGAGGCAGCTATGGGGTTAAGAGAAGTACTACGAGATGTGAGTCTGAGCCCCATCTCTGCCCCTGACTTCCTATAAGACCTTGACAAAGTCACCAAACCCCCGAGAGCCTCAACTTCCTCATCTGCAGAATGGGCTCAAAGTATCCACCTCCCCAGCCTGCTGTGTAGATGAAATGAGAGCATCCACGTAGCCTCTGTGAGAACCGTCCGGATTCCCACAAAATGCGAAGCCCCATCCACACCGTGGATGCTGGGCCCTTCACAAAGGAGGTGGCAATGACTGAGCTCCCAAAGCAGCCGGACTTGCTGCAAAGTTGAGGGCCCAGGGGCGGCCAGAAAGGAGCCCGTGACTGGCCCTAGGCAGGGACCAGGAAGGAAGAAGGCAGAGGGATTCTCTAGGCAGAGAGGAGGACACAGGAGACAGGAGTGGGTCTCAAAGAGCCGTGGAGCCTCTCTTGGCCGCTGTGCTAGGCCGAAGGCCAGGGTGCTCGTGGAGAGCAGGGAGCCACTGGCAGGTGCCAAGGAGTCTAGTTTCTACCTGAAACTGGGGGTGGAGGGCGGGGACCCTGGGAGCCAGGCCAAGGAGTCCTTGCCTCACCGGTAGCCCACGGAATTAAGGCAAGGGGCAAGCAACAGAACTACAAGAAGAAGAGCAAAGCTGTGACCGAGAGAAGCCAACAGCCTGTGAAGAACAAAGGGCACGGCCTTGGATGACTAGATCTGGGAGGTAAAGAGGCCTGGGCCACGCGAAACAGGCTCAGCGGGTCCTGTGAGAAGAGAGGCCACCGAGAAGCATGGAGGTCCCTCCTGGTCCCAACAGTGAAAGCACCAGCTCTGGGACACTGCAGCAGCGGACAAGCCTGAAGCGGGTTTGGCCGTCCCAGGCCGGCCCTGCCCCACCTCAGGGAGACCCTCAGCAAGTACAGAGTCCAGAGCAGGACCAGCCCAAGGCAGAGAGCCAGAGAGGTCTGAGGAGTCTGGAGCCTCCAAGTATGACCAAGGCCACTTTCAAAACCAAAGCACCTCAATGACTCTTGGCCCTAAAGCCTGCGCCTGGACAGGCTGTGAATGCCTGCCCAGCCCCGTCCCATGGATCCCAGGCAGCTGGACTGCCTGCTGAAAGGCAGCCAGACAGCCGGGCCTGCTGTGTGGGGCCCAGCTGACAGGGAGCTGCAGGGAGGGAGCAGAAGGCTGGGCCACCCTGAACAGGGGCCCCAGAGGAGGAGGGTGTAGTTGGGGCTGGCGGGAGAAGCACTTCCCACAGCTCCCTCCCTGGCAGCTGGCACTCTCCGTGGACTTGTGGCCACATGCAGGCCCAGGACAAGGCAGGTCGGCTCCTCTCAGGACAGAAGGTTGTGCCAGAGCCAAGGACCATGGCAGCAACTCCCTGACAATGAACTGTCTGCTCCCTTGAGTTGGCCCACGTTGGGACATTAACTGTCCTTCACAGCCTCGAACTAGTGTTCACTCCTCAGGCTACAAATGCAAGGCTCAGCCCTGGCCCCTCAGAGGATTCATGCAGGAGGCAACTTTAGGCCACTGTCCACTGCTCACCTCCTAAACAGACCCCATATCATCACACACCAGGTTCCCGGTGTCCAGCCGACCTCCCAACCTCAGCCTCCCCCCTCCTGGTCACACTCCTGAGTGTGACTCTGGACTTTTAGGGGGTGGCCGGCACAATCACTTTGACAGCGTACCACACTGGCTGCTTAGGGCAATGGGGACAAGAGGATCCCACCAGGGCCAGTCAGTCACACTAGATGCCAACCGGGACAGCCTGGGAAGGCCTGCCACTCATACCAGAGACCTGCCTGCATGTCCAGCCAGGACTAACTCGCAGGGCAGCCGGGCTGAACTATGGTGCTGGCTGCTTCAGAAGGCCTGTTCACAACAGCTTACTCCACTGGGCACCAAGAAACACCTTCCTGAAGGCTGAAGACCAAAAGGGAACTCACACCCACACGGCCCCTTCAGTCCTTTAAAGCACCCACTTAGCTGTGATCTTATCACCCGCCTCATTTCCACTGCCTCCGGGACAGTCTTTTAAGTCTCAGCTCCTTAGCCTGGAATTCAAGGCCCTCCCAGTCTGGCCCTGACCTGCCTCTCCGGGGCGGTCTCTACCAACTTTTCTCCAAACGCCCAAATCACTTGCCATCCCCAGAACAGCAGGATCCTCACTCTGCCTGCCTTTGCACATGCTGTTGCCTGTGCCTGGAATGTCCTTCCCTTTTCTTCACTTGGCAAACATCTCCTCCTTCACGGTTCAGGTCAACATCACTGCTGGGAAGCCTAACCGGTGCTCTCCCTCCCCCGCCGCCCATGGCAGAATGACTTGCTCCCCTCCCCACCACATCCCTGAGCAAGTAGGGCACTTCCTACCTTCAATCGCAATTAGGATCTGGGCCAGAGATGCTCAAACTATTTGTGGTAAAGAGACTTTTTTTTTAAGTTTTCCAATCTGTTGCCAACTGATGCTTTTATAAATTATAATAAAAAGTGACATGGCAATATCAAGCGGCGATACGAGTTTCTCCATATGTATTCTCCAGGTCTGTACCTATCTTGCTGCAGACCGGTAACACAGAGATCACAGCTGAGCAGGGGTCTGCAGCCCACCTGCTCCATAGCACTATCGGGGCCCTGCACCTGGGGTTCCCAGAATAACCTGCGTGAAGGGCTCATCAAATCACGTGGTTATGTTTGGACGCCCAGAGCCCAAGGAGGCACTCCATGAACATCTGCTGGCCCAGATATTGGATGGGAAGGTCCTGTCTCATGGGCAGTACCTGCCCGAGGCATCCCCATTTCTCATGGAAGCACAGAGAGGGTCACTGGCCTGATGCTAGAGAGGGCCAACGCTGTGCTTTCTCCATCCTACTCAGCTTCACGCGGCAGATATTTGGACCTGCAAGTCCTCCAGTCCACCCTCCCTAACCAGCGTGGGCTCCGGCCGGGCACTGGAGCAGTGAGGCAGTCCCATGCAATCAGTGGTAAAGAGCACGGACTCCAGAATCAGACAGACCTGGGTTCAAATCCTGGTTCAGCCTGTCATAGCTGTGTGACCTTGGATAAATCATTTCACTTTTCTGGGCCTCAATTTCTCCTCTGTAAACTTAGGCTAATAAGACCTGCGTCATATGGAGCAACACGCTGCTTCAGGCCAGGCCCATACACACCTATGAGCCTTATCTGGGTTTGGCTGTTGTTGATATTTATAAAAGGCTGGGGATCACCCAGCCTGAAACTCTGCCCTGGATCCCCCCTTTCTGCTCATTTTCCTACCAAGACCCAGCATCTTCTCTCTGGGGTAAATTCTTCCCCGGCTGCTAAGTTTCCTTTGCAGATTTCACCTTCCTGTTCTCCCCTATTCCAGGCTAGGAGGCTTCTCCTTTCCCATCCTCCTCCTCCCTGGAACACCTTAAACCTCTGATCCTCTTCACTTTTCCCCAAACACCGGCCCCCTCCGGCCAGTCTGGCTTTCTCTCTAAAACACGCTGGTCTGAGAAGCGATCTTGCACCACCCTGAAAAATGCCACCCTGTTTGGGTTAGGGCAGTGAAGGGCCAGGCTGTGAGGTCAGGGATGATCCCAGCCCGCAACCTCCTCCCTACTCACCCACCCACCCAGAGCCCATCCTCTCTGTATCTTGGGCCATGGCAACGCTGATCCACCCCATTTAGGTCACAGTCAGCTGCCCCTACGAGAGACTCACTCCCTCCTGGGGCCGAGGGTCCATTCAGTTGCTTTCTAGGTCCTCAGCCACCCTGGAGGCTCCCAAGCTGGCCATCTCCGTCCCCTGGACATCGAGCAGCAGGATCCCTTCCTGGCCCTTGGGGGAAAGTACCAGATAGTGGGAGAAGCCACTGCGGGAAAGCTGACATTGTGGGAGTGGTCTCATATTTACTTGCTTGGTGATGTCCACACCAGCCCGGCTCAGTGCCCAAATGAAGCTGATCTTCCTGCCTGCTAGAAGATCAACTTGCCTCCAAATCTACCATGAGCCTAGGAGAAGGAGCCCACTGGTCACTACCCTCTCCTCACCCCAAGTTCTTTTGTGCACATTACCCGGGTTATGCTGCCTCTGTCCCCCAGGTCTGAGTGAGCTCCTGCCACTTTAGATATCCAACCAGTGGCCAGACGGCCTCTTGTCTTGGAGGGCAGGGCATGGAGACTGGGACAAACACTCTCAGAGGTCCCCATTCTTCTCCGATTCCAGGAGGAGGCCCGGGGTGCTGAGGAAGGGGTGCTAGATTTGGGGTTAGAATTTTAGCTTGGTCACTCTCTAAATTGTACGACTTTAAGCAAGTCACTTTCCCTCTGTTTTTCAGTTCTCTCAGTGGTAAAATAGAGGTCATGAGAACTGGCCTGCCTGCCTCATGGGCTAATGCTAAGGGGTTTGAGAGACAGTGAAGTTGGGGAGAGTGTCCTGGGTTGCCCATATGGATCAGGTGGGGTGGGGAAGAGAGAGGGGTAGAAGGGAAAGCTCTAGAAGGCACTGAAGGCTCCAGAAGCCATTACTCAGTTTGCCAACAGGGTTCCCACCCCTCAACACCCACTGCCGATTTCAGGCTGATGCTAGGGAGCAGGACAGCCAGCAGCCTTCTGCCCCTCTCCAGCTTTGCCCACTCAGCTGGTGTCATTGCAATGGAGGCTCTTGGTCTGTCCAGATGTGCTTGCCAGTCCTGACCCATGAGGTTCCTGGGATGGGGAGAGAGAGGGGCCTGAAACTAGTGTGCAAAACAAGAGATTATAAATCAGACCCTGTGTTTAGACTACCTGTTGGGAACTGTTAACACGAGCAGGCGACCCCCAAGGCTTCCTTTATAAATGTGGGTTTTTTATGGTGATTGGAAAGATGAGATTATGGCTGTGTGATGTGGAACAAGCCCCTTAACCTCTCTGAATCTGAGTTTCCTTGTCCATAAATAGATGTGGAAGCAGGCTCACGGGATCGCCGTCAAGTGCCCTGTGCTCATCCATGTTCCTCTTAAACTTTGGTTTGGAAAACGCAGAGGAAAAAGTTTTCTTCCACAGAATGTAGTCCAGGACGGACAATATCGTCTCCATTCACAAAAATGGAAACTGGGGCCCAGACATGTTTGGCCCTGAACACAAACCCGTGGGACGGGACGTATCAGTGTGTCAAAGTGTGGTCAGGTCACCTTTAAGCAGAGAACTCTGTGACACACTTTTATATCTTGTACCCAGCAAGGGCTACAAGATTATTTCAGTGCCCTGAGGCATGCCTCCCCTCTGGTCATGATCTCACGCCCAAGTAGGTGGCCCCAGAGCTGGCCCATGCCACACGTGGCTACTCGGGGCTTCTTCCTCTGGGGCCTGCATGAGGCTGGCGCTATCATCACTCCTGCTTTGCAGATGAAGAAACAGGCAACCCCAAGACGGGCAGCCTCTTGCCCAGGTCTCCCGGTTGCCAAAGTGGCGGGACAGAAGTGACCCAGAGGCCCACACCTCTCTCCAGGCCACAGCACTGCGCCCCCAACTCCGCTCGCCCGGCTTCCTCTCACTTCCCCTCTCCCTGCCAAGAGGCCAGCCCAAGGCACTTTGCCACGTCTTATTTGGGGGCACTTTGGCTACTCAGAAACGGAAGCTAGGTATACTAGGGAACCTGTGGCCCCTGGAACTGTCCCCTAACCCACCCGCTCTGAGCCCCAGTGTGGAGGGGCAAGTCCCAGTGCCCCCACCTTCCCTTTGCAGTGGCCACCACCAAGCCCTCATCCTCCTCCTCGCCCTCTCTTACCTGGATTACGGCAACAGCTTCCTAAGTGGCCTCCCTGCCTCCAGCCTCATACCCAAGCTGCTGCTGCTGCTACTCTCTGGGACCTGGGTCTGATCTCCACGTGGACTTTGTCCTCCTACAACCAGGACTGGCGTGTTAGTCATATCACTATTATTCTCTTTTTCCAGCCTCGTCTCCCTCCACCTCCCCCCTTATACACACTATCCAGCCAAATGAACTACATGAGCCTCTCCAAACCCTTCTATGCGCCATGCCTTTGAGTCAGCCATACCCTACGCTGGAATGCCTGTCCCTCGTTTGCTCTCCAGATCCTACTCATCCTTCAAAATCCAGCGGCAAATCTTCTTCCTCAGAGAAGTTCTCCTTGACTTAGTGTCGATAGCCATCCCCCTTGCACCTTTCCGCTATAACCTGGAACTGCGTGGTTAACCGCCCTTCTCCCACGCTGGTCTGTGAGTTCTGTGGGGGTGAAGACTAGGTTCCACACACATCCCCAAGCTCAGCACAGTGCCTGGTACAGGTTAAGCCCATGTACACTGACCACCTGCTGAATGAATGAAGGACTGAAGGACGCCCCAGACTTGAGTCCCTCTTACAGACCATTAGCCCAGGGACACCAGCACGAGTGTGGCTGCGCTGGGGAACACCAGCCTTTCCAACACAGATATCAATCTGCAATAGGAAACAGGCGTTTTAAAAATAACAGCACATTTTTCTTTTTTCTTCATTGTTTTCCTTCTTTCTGCATGGCTTATTTTTCTGGTGCAGCCCCCGGGCCAGCTGCAGGGAAGCTCCTCCCAGGCCCCATTCTAAGAACAAGGGCTCTGGGACCCCCAAGAACTCCTGCACCTCGGCAGGGGTAGAAATGCACCAGACGGTCCTAGACCAGCCCTGGCACCAAGGCCACCAGACACCTCTGGGCCAGAAACCCCCTTGCTCAAACCCCTACTGCCTAGAAACTTGTTCTCCAATGAGGGCTTTCTAACCCCACTTGACATTCCCAAAGGGGCTCCTACTTAGTGGGTCCTGCCTTCTGCCCTCGCTCTTAGGGCATCCCTAAGGAGGTGGCATCAGACTGCCAGAGTTCTAATCCTGGCCGTACCTTTATGTAGCCCTGGAGTCCTTATTTCGTCTTGTGGGGCCTCAGTTTCCACATCTGTGCAATGGAAATAACAATCCCTACCCTGTGGAGCTGTTTTCTGCATAGGGATATGACATGCTTAGTACCACACCCAGCACACAATGACCCCTTCATAAACATTAGCGGCCTTCATTGTCATTACCTTGGTCTTCATCATCCTCGGGTCTCCTATCTGTGGCCTGTCACTGAATCACATACTCTCCAGATCAGCAGAGACCTCAAAGGTCTGTTAAATCTCACACTTGCCTTCCTGGAATTTCCTCCCATACATCCCAGAAACGTGGTCCTCCTGGGGCAGGGACATCTGTGAGTTCGGGGAGCGTGGTATTTGTACTCTATGAGCCAATCACTTTGCCTGCCATGCCTGACACCTCCTTCCAGTCGGATCCACCCGCCCACATCCCAGAGAAGCAGCATCCATTAATCCTGTCCTTAGCCCCCAGCACACAGGGAGCCCCAGTCAATGCTTAGGGACTCATTGAAAGGTGTTTCTCTCGCAGTTCTAATGTGCAGACACTGGACATACCGGGGCACGCACAAGCCGACCCAAGTCCTACCCTCTCAGAGCTTACGGTCTGGTGGAAAAAAAAAAAAAAAGTAAGATGTAATCAGTAATTCCATCAATAAGTGTAAAATTGCTACTAAGATGAGTGCTACAAAGGAGAGGTATATGGGGCCATGAGAGGCTGTAATCAGGGAGGACTTCCCTGAAGAGGTGATGCTGAAGCTGAAAAATGAAGGATGAGGAGGTCTAAGCAGAAGTGGAATGCATGGTCAGAGCAGAAGGGATAACATGAGGAAAGCACCACATTAGGCATAACACAGCAAGTAGAGGGATGCACAATTGTGTCCCCATACGGTCTGGAGGGCCACTGAAGGATTTGTCTTTCTCCTAGCTGCAGAGGGAATCCCCGAAGGTTTTTCAGGAAGGGGTTAATAGACTCAGATCTGTTTATCTAAAAGGTCGCTCTGGCTGCTGAGGATGAGCCTTCCCAAGTCTCTGTGTGTGTACAGTTGACTCTTGAGCAACATAGGTTTAAAAATCTGCATGTAAGTAGACCCATGCGAGTCAAACCCGTGTTGTTCAAAGGCCAACTTTTTCAACCCACGGTTGGGAATTCATGGATGTGGACGGCTGACTCTAATTACGTTTTTGCAGAGTCAAAAGTTATAAGATTTCTGACTACGCAAGGGGCAGAGGGGTCGGCACCCCTAACCCTCACATTGTTCAAGGGTCAACTATACTTGTCTCTGCTTGGAACATTCCTCTAGTCCCAGTCAGGACAAACTGGGTTATGCTGCAGTAACAAATAATCCTAGAATCCCAGTGGTTTAAAACAACAAAGGCTTGGTTATCACTCATGCTGCATGTCTATCATGGGACATCAAGGGGCTCCACTCATGTGACCCAGGCTAGCAGGAGCAACCACCATCCCACCTAATGCCAGCTGCCATGCCACAGCACTCTGTAGGGTCCATATCAGCAGCTAAATGCTTTGGTCCAGAAGTCACACGTATCACTGTAGTGCACAACTCACTGGCCAGTCACACTGCTCTACCCCAGCACACAGGGACCTACATTCAGTCCTACCATGTGCCTGGATGAACTGAAAATATTTAAGGGAGAGCATTAAGGATCATCAGACACTTTCCCACGCCATCTTGCCCTTCGCCAACCTTAACTCATTCATTAGACAGCAACTGTTTCAGTATTCCAGAAGGAGGGACCAGCATGAACAAGACACGGAGTGCAGAGAGATCCAGGGGAGGGTGAGAGATGAAGCCAAGGAAAGGACAGGGGCTAGATCACTCAGAGACTTTTAGGTCATGGTAACAATTTGGTTCTTTATCCCAAAAGCACTGGGAAGACTTCAGGCAGGAAATGGAAGGCCTGATGTGATCTTTGGAATCGATCACTCTGACTGCAATGCTGAGGCTGGCATGGAAGGGAGGTTGCAGGTGGACAGTTAGGAGGCTCTTGCTATCGCCCTGGGGAGAGACAGCAATGGCTTGACTAAAATTCTGGAAAGGAAGAGAGGGAGAGAAGTGGACGGATTCAATGTATAGGCTGCAGTTCCCCAGATCTGGAGCTAGAATAGATTGGGGTGAGGGAACAGAGGCACCAAGCTTTCTGCCTTAAGGACTAGCAGGATAGTGGTAGCCTCAGCCAAGATCAGAGCTTTGGAGGTGTAGGGAGGAAGATTATTGGACAGCCTTGGACTCCGTATGTTGCTTATGACTATGAGATAGTCAAGAGGGCAGGTGAAGGAGGCAACTGAATCAACAGCGACGACTCCTGACTCCTAGTCCAGTGTTCTTAACTTCCTTCATACTTGCCAATAACCCAGAACCAGGGAAACCTTCCCCACTACCCCGCCCAACTGTAAGTCCAGGTGAGGAAAGATTCAGATGAAAAAGTCTTAACTTGACAGTATGGAGAACAAATTTATGAAATACATTAATCTAAGGGGTCTAGAGGACAGAACTGTCCTCTAGGTCAAAATAGTATATAAGTGATGGTCGTGATGGCTGATCAAGGCTTCTGGGACAAGGAAGGGGAGCCCCACATCTTTGAGAATGTCACTAGGGAAAGGAACTAGACTCTGTCTCAGCTGCTCCTTGGAGGTTCTGTCAGTTTGGGACAGGATGGACGTGGCTGGGGCCTGTCAGGCATTTCTGATATTCCCAGTATAGCATGTGTACTAATCTCAGGGAGAGAGAATCCTTCTTAAATCATACATCAGCCATGGGTGAGGCATTTTATCTCTGCCATTTCATTTGATCTCAAAACTGCCTTGCCAGACAGGCTTTGTTGGCTTCATTTTAGGGATAGAGAAGCAAGGTTCAGAGAGGTCAAGGTAACAGTGGCAAGTCCATAGTCACACAGTTATTAGGCAGGGAAAGGATTCCGATGGAGAAGCCCCCTTCCATTAAATCCACTCAAAGGGCCAGGGCTGTATTCCCAGAAGGGAAGTTTTCAGACACGTGCTCACAGAACACTCTGCTTGCCCACCTCTCAGAGTTGGTGGGCAAAGACCATGCCCCACTCCCCAGAGAAGACCACACACAGCCTGTTATTTCTGGCCCGCAGACCCCATCCCCACCCCCAACACCTTCCTTCCTCTCAAGGGGAATGTGGGCAAAGACAAGCTTGGGTGCCGCAGGCAGGATGCTCCACGGAAAATTCTTTTGCCCCAGAACAGACAAACCCCGTAAAGTTTATAGCGTTTCCAAGTATCAAAAGCAATCTCTCATTATTGTCTCCTGTCCCCGCGCACAAAGAACTGGGTGTGTTTCCTTTCAGCCACTCTAAATTATATACCATAGCCTTTCTCCACATAAAGCAAACCGCCTAAGAAGGAAGAGAGGTTTAACATTTTTCTCCCCCGAGTCCCGGCCCATCCTGGGGTAGTCTAAGCCTCTGGAACTCAACCTGGTTCAAGGTACAGGCAACTTTTCAACCAGCATCGCCCAGCACCCAAGACATTAGTATTCTCCTTGAAGCAACTTGCCTAGGGCATGCTGGCCTTGACCGGAGAAAGGTCATTGGCCGCGAAGTTTCCGCAGTTTCTGCATACAAGAGAACCTTGGGTACTGCAAGTGGGAGGGATGGAGACTACACTCCGGAGATTTCCCAAAGAGTCTACACCGCAACTAAGATTTAAAATATATTAAAGAAACGCCCTCCGGTTCGATCGCGTTTAGTGGGAAATCGTGGACCGCGATGGAAGAAGCCCTTCACGCATCCCCAAAAGACCAGAGCCCTCCGCATCAGCCCCAGACGCCCAGCGAAAGTGCACGGGAGAACTAGGCCAGCGGCCGCGCTGCAACCTCCAGCCTTCGGCGCCCCGCCCCGCGCGTGTGACCGCGGACTCATTCCGAACGCTCTGCCCGTGCCGCCGTTCCCATTGGTCGGCGGCCACGTCCGTCAGCGGGCAGAACGGCGGCGCAGAGAAAAGGCTACATTGTAACAAGGCGAGCGAGCGAGGAGCTAGTGGGGAGGAAGGAGGCGGAGGGGCGGTCCCCGAATCCCGCAGCAGCGGCGGCGGCGGCGGCGGCGGCAGCGGCGGCAGCTACCTGCCGAGGGTTAACCCACCGCGGGGCCGGGGCGAGCCACCCCTCCCTGGCGCAGGCCGCCCGGGGCCCCCCGGTCCGTTCGCGCCGGCCCCCGGCAGCCCGCGCCCCCCGCAGCCGCTCGCATCCCCTGCACCGGGGGCCCCCGCGCTCGCTGGCAAACTGCCGAGCGCTTTCCGAAGCCATTTTCAATGGCCACATTGGCTACCGGGGCTGACTCACCTTCCCGGGAATGCTGCGGCAGCCGCGGGGCCCGGGCGGCGCGGGCGGCCCGGCGGGCGGCTCGGCGGAGGCGGCGCAGCCCCGGCTGGCGGCCCCCGCTGCGGGAGCGGCCGCGCTGCGGACGCGCTGGTCCCCGGCGAGGCAAAGTTTCAGCGCCAGCCTCGGCGCGGCGGCGGCGGCGGCGGCGGCGACTCGCTGCTGCTCTCCTCCCCTGCTTTGACCACCATCTTATTAGTACAGGAAATGACATGGAAAACGGAAGAAAGCGGCGTTTGGGGCAGACGCGGACCCCCCAATTCAGGGGCCGGAGCCGGGACTCACCAGCCGCGTCCCAACCCGGCCCCGGAGAAAACTCCCGGGGCCCCCTCCGCCCCCGCCCCGCACGCGGCCCACGGGGGGAAACCTAGCTCCTCGAACCCAAAAGGAGAGGGCGAGTTTTATAATCCAGCCCGCGGAGAAATCGAGAAAAAATAAATAAATGAAAAAAGAAAAGGTTAAAAGAACTTTCGAACTGGGACACTTTTTTTGATCGGAATTAAAAGTTCTGGAATTTAAAAGTCATTCCGTAGGGGGGACTCCCTGGATCTCTGGGTCCGGTCGCTGCACAATTTGAACCAAATGGTCAGGGGTAAATACGTTTTTATTTTTAACCCTTTCGAGGCTCCGCAGCAGGCCCCCTTCTGGTCCCGTTTAACCCTTTGAATGCCCATCTGTTTGGAGATACAAACTAAAGTTGTAAAACGTGGGCGTCCCGCTGAAAGCTGAGGGTAAGGGGCTTGGGAGTGCGTTTAAAATGTTAACTATTTCCGTGGGGCCGCGGTTTTAAAGTCGCGAACGGCCGGAGCTCTTCAACTCGAAATTTGTTACAGGTGTTGAGATTCTGAGAACCGGACGGGCTGGTCTCTGGCTGGCTTGGGACAGATGTTTAAGCTTTGCAACCTTGCTCGGTTCCTCAGTTTCTCCATCTGTGAAATGGGATTCAATGTCACAGAGACTGAAAGCGAGGAAAAGACGGGGAATTTTCTTAAAGACAAACCGCTTGAAAGTCTAAAAGTCTTCCTTTGGCGCCTGGAAAATCGACGGGCGGTGATGGGGCAGAGGATACCGCGAGATGGTGTAACCAGGGCAACCATTCCCGAAATAACTTTTCCTTGGTGTTGTCTGCAAGGTACTAGTGGCAGAACTGTCCTCTATCAAGGAAGGCTGTGCTGGGCTGGCTCGTAGACAGGGGCCCATACCTCCCAGGGAGAGGTTGCTGGGAGGGATTCCATCCCAGGAAGGTGCCTGGAACTGCACAGAGAGGGGCTGGCAGGCCTCACCAAAATGTCCATCCAAGCCCTGCAAAAGCTAGCACAGGTGGCCTCAGGTGCCACCCTGGGGAGGACTCCGCCCAAGAGGATGGCACACCCTATAAACCTCACTACAGGCTGGGTGCCTGGCCCTAGAACATAGCTTCTTGAAATTCCACGTCTGTTACTTGCTGTGCGATCTTGAGTAAGTGACTTACCCTCTCTGAGCCGCAGTTTCCTTATCCATAAAGTGGGGTGTACTAATAACCCACATTGCCGGCTCTGTGTGAGGAACCATGAGAGCATATTTAAAGGGCCTAGCAGCTGGCTACTCACAGTAGATGCTCAAGAAACAGTAATTAACACCATAATCGTATGACATTCAATACAACTATAAAAGTTTCCTGAGTGTATATCTGCTCTTTCCAGGCAGAGTATTGGAGTACCAGGATTAGTTAGACAATGTCCTTCAAGGGGGCCTTGGTCTGGCCAGGAGGTGGAGGCACTCACAGCTAACTCAAATTAATTCAGTAATTAATGCACACCCACCTTCGCTAAACATTACAGAGATGCAAGTGCTTGGGCAGGGGGAAGGACACTGTGGATGGAGCTATTTGTTTCCTTTTGAAGAGTAGGATTCGCCAAGGAAATGGTATCAGAGGTTGGCCTCGAGAGGAGCTCTAGAATTTCCACCAGTGGTAGATGGCATTCTAGAACAGTGAACAGCATGAGCAAAAACCCAGAGGACTCTAAGTGCCCAGGTGTTTGACAGGTGGTCAGCTGTGCCTGGAGTAGAGAGTGGGTGGGGCAGAGGAACAGGAAATGAAGCCAGAAAGCCAAATGCATAAAGAGAGAGTGTGGCACAGCCTCCAAAAAGCAAAAAGGTCTAAGAGAATGAGCTGGTAAGTGAGGCCAGGAGGGGATTTCTCCTATAAGCTATTGTTGTATTGCAGGTCGCTGGTTCAGGGACCCAGGTCTGAGGACCTGCCACTCCACACTGTAAACTGTGGCACATGACTTTTCCTGTCTGGGCTCCGCTTTCCTTCTGCGTGACACAAGGAGTTTGTCCCAAGGGTCCTACATTCTGCCCTTAAGAAGCTTCCCCATAGGCATGTAATCAAGACCAAGGCACAAGGAGGGATCCTGTACAAGGCTGGGAGGGTTGCTGGAACCGTCTCAGAAGGGAAGCCCAGGGCGGCCCAAGGTTGACACAGGTGCTCCGGGTCAGAGTGGGCAGAAAGTGGCCCTGGGGCCTGAATGTAGTCACCAGACAAGTGGTCTGGACCTGGTAGGTCTTGCGAGGCTGTGCTTCCCTCTGTGGGCTTCCTTCTGTGAGTGAGTTTTAAATGAAACTTAGAAGTAGAGGTGGGGTGGGAGCTCCGCTCAAAATCCCTGAGAACTACTAGGGGAGAGGGAGAGAGGACTGGATGAATAGAGCATGTGATACACACTTTTAGGGACACTACTTTTTGACTCAATAATCCAAGGCAGATATTATAACTGTTTTTACAGACAGGGAAACCATGCTCAGAGAAGTTAAGAAACTTGCCCGAGGCTACACAGCTAGAGGTAGGATAAGACTCGAACCCAGGTCTGCCTGACTCTTTGCTCACAGTCTTCCACTCTTGAACATTTCTGATTCGTTGTCCTTTTCCATAGCCTTTCAACCTAATGGTTGATAAAATACTTTCCTAATTTCTCCTTTGGGCATATCATGCAAAAGGAGCTGACCAAACGTTGTCATGTGAGGTCAGATACTTCATGACCTCCCCCTGCAAAAATTGTGCTAACAATTCAGTCACCTCCAGGTCCCTGTGAGGACATTGAGATGCTCTAAAGGAATGAAACTCAGCTCTTTGGAAGGAAAAGCTAATATGTGGCCTGATGATGCTCAAGCAGAATATACGTCCAATGAGCTGCAAGTGAAAGGCCTCTGTCACTGGAGATTCACTTCCCCACTTGCTGTAAAACAAGGACGATGTTTATTGCATTAATTAATGACCCTCATAAAGCCTCACTGGAAAAATTTTATTCAGGATTTAGTGCCTGGAAAAAACTAACACTGACAACCAACTGCATTTCCCTCGAGGAACTGGCAAACATCTCCCTTGCTAATAAGAAGAGCTCTGTAACTGATCAGTTTTTCCTTTTTGCACAGGCTGCCAGGAAGCTCAGAGCCAAATTCCAGCCCCATTCCCAATAACTTTGGCAATTGCTTCCTCCTCATTCCTCCCTTCCCAATTCTAATCCTACTCACTTAGCTTTGTTTTCTCTACCTTTTATTAAAGATGTCCCCCTTTTTAATTGCAAAAAAGTAAATGTTTATAATAAATTCACATTTGGAAGAGTTGTTGAAAGGAAATGGATTCCATGGGTCTTGTGTTAAGCCAGGCACAGTTCTGTTCTGTTCTGGTCTGGTCTGATCCAGCAGCTGAGGGATCCCTCTCTTGGAAGGAAGGAAGGTCTGGCTTAAGACCAAGGGATTCCTCACCCAGCTGCCGATGACAGCTAAGATCAAATGCCCTGGGCAGAGCATCATTGCTATTTTCTGCTCTTATGACAAGCTGCTTGCCTCTCTCCTGCCAGCTCCCCAGGAAGCACAAAACACTATCTCCTGCCCATCCCCCCGAGGGGGTTCCCCCATTAGACCCTCCTGTTGACACATGGCAGGGAACAGATTCCTTTTTTCTTCATAAGCTATTGTCACTTACAGACCACTTAACATGTGCCCAGCACGTGATTGGAGTGGAGGTAGAGGATATAGGGTGGGGGTGAAGGAGCCACTTTAGACCATGAGGACAAGGAAGGCTTCTCTGAGGAGGTGGCATTTCAGTGGGAGTCCTGACAGATGCGAAGGAGCCAGCCCCACAAGAGCCGAGTGAAGAGTTCCTCGCAGGGCACGCAGCCCATGCAAAGGCCCTGAAACAGGACCTAGCTGGGCTTGTGGTACGAGGTGGCAGAGACCAGTGCGCCTGGAGTGCAATGTGGAAGGAGAGACAGGGATGGAGACGAGGGGGACACGTGGGTAGGATCTGAGCCACGCTTTTCTACGGTTCGGATTTACCTAAATTGCAATGGAAGCCATTGGCAACTTTACAGCTGGGGAGACACAAGACCCGATTTATGTTTTCACACAATTACCTCGGCTACCATGTAGCTTCTGACATTTACCGAGTGCCGGGTGAGTAAGTAGGCATGTTCACAAACCATCTTATTTAATTATCCCCACATTAGAGATGAGGTTGATGTGAACACGTCCCTTTTTTTCTGGCTGTCCAGCATCTGCATGAATGGGATCGGTGCCCTTACAAAAGTGACTCCAGAGGGTACTCTCGTGCCTTCCGCCATATGAAGGCACAGAGAGAAGCCGGCTGTTTATGAACTAGAAAGTTCTCACCAGACACCAAATCTGCCAGTGCTTTGATCTTGAATTTCTAGCCTCCAGAACTAGGAGAAATAATTTTCTGTTGTTTATAAGCAACCCGAAGGACTAAGACACCCAGTCTCCCTGAAGGTAAGGCACAGTACGTGATCAAGAATCAGCCAATCAGATGCATTATCTTGACCTTGAATTGGAAGCTAGTGACACACAGAGGCATGGACGATAAATGGTCCTTTCTAGTGAGAGTGGGGACGCAATATAGTCAGTTTTCAGGGGCAGGGTGCCAGTGGCTGAATCCAGCAGAGCTGGTGGACTGCTAATGCCAGTTATATAGTACCTGCTGGTCAGTGTTGGGCAGCGTCCTCACTGCACTTACTCTGTGGCATGACCTTGGCTGTGGCTTTGGCTCTGTGTACCCCACACCTGGTTCTACAGCCTTTCAGAGGGTCATGAGCTACCTGATAGCCTTTCAATATGTTTCTCATTTGCTTAAATCAATATACTAGTTATCTATTGCTGCATAACAAATGACCCCCAAACTTAGCAGCTGAAGACAACAAACATCTATTATCTCACAGTTTCTGAGAGTCAGGAATTCTGGGAGCAGCTTAGCTGGATGTTTCTGGCTCAGAATCTCTCGTGAGATTAGTCAAGCTGTCAGCTGGGGCTGTGGTCATGTGAAGGTTTGCCTGGGGCTGGAGAATCTACTCCCAGACTTCCTCACGTGTAGGGTAACCAACCATCCAGGTTTGCCCCGGGTGTGAGGAGGTTTCCCAGGACACGGGACTTTCAGCTTTGAAACTAGGCCAGTCCCGGGCAACTCTGGGGCAGTTGGTTGCCCTGATCATGTTGGCAAGAGGCCTCGGATCCTCGCTGTGGGCATCTCAATAGGGCTGCTCGTGACATGGCAGCTGGTCTCTTCCAGAGTGAATGGGACAGGGAGGCAGGCAAGCTGCAATCTTTTATAACCTAAACTCAGAGTCATGTACCATCGCTTCTGTCATTTCTACTGGCCACACAGCCCGACCCTGGTACAGTGTGCGGGGACTACATGAAGGAGTGAATACTAGGAGGGATCACTGGGGGTCATCTTAGAGGCTGGGGACCCAAATCAGCCAGAGCAATTTCTGTTGCTTGTAACATTAAGACGTAAGAAGTTATGTAAACTATAGGGGATTTGCACAGCTGTTCTCGAGAATTTTTAATAATAGATATAGCCAGGGGAGCAGGCAAAAGAAACCCTCAGCTCTCAGGTGAGTGTTGGCTGTAGAGCTGGCCTTGCAAACCGCCCTCGGTCACAGACAAGGCCTTGGAAGGCTGGCGAAGTCAAAGAAGTTGGATATTTTGATCTGAGTGCTAGTTGTGGAGCATAGCTTCCAAACCTGAGAGTCTGAGTGATGCCTTCCATTTCGGGGTACTTCGGTTATGTAGGGTGTTGGAACTGATGGTTTCTACATCTCTCTCTAAGTCTCGGTCTCCTCATCTGGAAATTGGGGTTAGGAATGTTGGATCCAATCATCATTCAGAAGATAAAATGTGTTTCTGGTTTTGTTCTTTTCTTCTTGTTCATTAGAGAAAAGGAGGGATGGATGGAAATTGAGGCAAGAGAGAGACTGCTTTTCAATCCCAGGAAACTCTAAGATAAGACTCCCAAATACCACACATTCTGAAACCTGCAGGACCCCATGCAGTTGAGCGGGGCAGGCGAGATTCAGGACTACTGTGTGGAACCACATAGAGACAGATTTCAACTTCAGGAAAGAAAAAAGACTGCCTAAGAAACTGAGCCCTCTCCTCCTGCCCTCCAGCAAAAGGGACTGTCACTGCAAATGGTGAGCTTCCTGTTACTGGGGGTATGCAAGCCAAGGGTAGGGCTCTTCTGGAGGTAATTCATGCCCAGATCAGATGTTAAGTTTGATGAGCTCCAGAGTCCCCATCATTGGTGAATATTCTTCATCCTAGGAATAATGCTAAGCTGTGGGCACTGTTGTGAAGACAGAGCTCTGGCCTGGAGTCAAGCAATGTGGGTTCCTGGTCACCCCACCCCCACCCCCACCCCCCCACTGCTGTTTGGCTGCTGGGAAACTACAGTCAGGTCCCACACCTGCTCAGAGCCTCGGTCTCACCATCCGTAAAACAAGGCACCAGTTTCCACATGCCAGTCCATGAAGCCACCTCTGTCAGAGAACTTTTCCCTGGTCCTTGGGAAAATGGAAACCGTAAAGCAATACAGATCTTTTTCATAAAGCGAAATCTATTCAATTTGCAGGACCATCTTTTATCCTGAGATTGTGTGTTCCCTATCATTTTGGTGTTTAAAAGTCTTCTTACGAATTGATATGTAAAAGATGGAGACAGTTTTGTGGCCTTCCATGACAAAATAAAAAGTTAACAAATATATAGTAGTTCCCTCAATTATTTTGGAATGTACATAAAATTAAAAATATGGGAGTCACTAGATTAAGTGATTCCAAATAACTTCCAACGTTGTTTCCCCCTCTTTCCCTCCTTTCTTTCATGAACTCACTCATCCATCCATCATCCACCCCTGAAACATATATCGAAGATCTACTATACACCAGATACTGGAGCCACCGCCCACGTGAAGCTCACGGTTCCCAGGGAAGACCAACATAAAGACATGTAAACAAATGGATATTTAGGTTACTTCATATTTTTCTATCATCAAACTGCTGAATTAGATGTACTTAGAAGTGTATTTTGTGTGCATCTCTTATTATTATTCCCTTGGAATATGTTGCAAAGGTGGAAGTTCAGAGTCAGAGCGTATGCCCAGCTTACGTCCTGAAACATTTTGCCAACTCACCCTCCAAAAAGATAGCACCAGCATCAATTTTCATTGACTTTGTACGAACGTGCTTGTTTCTGCACATTCTTACAATATATATCGCCCATCTGCTTAATCTTTGGTAACGTGATGTGCAAGTGATATATAGCTCACCGTTGTTTTAAATCACATGTATTATTAGCAAGATGAACATATTTTCACATATTTAGTAATCTTTTGTGCTTCTCTTGTGAATTACTTGATCATACCTTTTGTCCTTATTAAATTAGTGACCTTGTGCATTTCATGGATTTGTAAATGTAGTTTCCATATTAAGAATAACAAAAGCCTTTGTAATATATAATGCAATTTATTTTTTCAATTCAGACATTTTTTTGCAAATTTATTTATGATGTTTTTTGCTAGATAGAAATTTAACTGTTTTCTGTTTTTTCTTTATGGTTTTGTTGTCGTAGAAATACCTTAAGAAAATTAGTAAAACATTCTTCTAGACTTTTTTCTAATTTTCTTTTGTTTAAATATTGGATCCACCTAGAAATTATGTTGGTGCAGAACATAATGTAGGAATCCGACTTTATTTTTTTCCTTAATGGATAGCTAGTTGTCCCAACACACTTATAGAATAATTCATCTATTTCTCATTGTTTTACAGTGCCATTTGTATATCATGTGATAAATTTTCATGTCACCATATGCCTATTTCTTATCTTTCTGGTATGTACTGTTGATCATTAGCCTATTTGTACAGTTCCAATCTGTTTAAATTACTGTAGCTTTACAGTACATTCTAATATTAGTTAGGGCATAGCCCCCACATTCCCTTATCTTTTTATTTAAATGAACTTGGTCAGCTCCCTAAAGGTGGGATTTTAATTCTTAGCTGGTATTCACCTCCATATTCTTAAGTTTTATGCTTATGTTTCTAGCTCTCGTTTAATCCATTTAAGACATTTTCTATTGATTTTCTGACATGGTAGATGAGAGTCCTTCATTCATTTATGTTTCGTTCTCCCCGACGCCCCTTACCTACCACCACCATAGGCTCAATCTCGTTGGGTCTCAAATTGGGTTGTGTCTTTACTCAGTGTTTTCATGATAATGGCCATGTGAATACTGTGAACTGCTGAGCCAAAGACACCCTGTAATTAAATTTCCTCTATCTTACAGGAGTTTTTTTTTTCTTTCTTAGAATTCATAATGGACTCATCTTTTTTCATTTGCTTAAGTCGTTTGTGAACATCTGAGATTTTACATGCCTTCCAACACTGTGGAACGCTGTTCACTACAATTTTCAACATTCTCAAACCTGTTAGATGATGTATCAGAACCTTTTGTTTTTACCTAGAGACTTTTTTTTCCTATAGCAGGGATCAGCAAACTTTCTGAGAAGAATCAGATAGTGAATAGAATAGGCTTTTGGGCTACATAATCTTGGTTTGGGGGTTTGGGTATGGTTTTTTTGTTTTTTTTTTTTACAACACTCTACTCAGCATGTTTTGAAATTTATTTCTATTATTGCTTGAACCAGCAGTTTGTCCATTTTTAGTACTGAGTAGCATTCCATTCCATTGATATACCACAATTTCTGCTTTTTTATTGTACTTTCTGGGTGATTTCCATGACCTTATCTTTGAACATTTAAACTTAAAAAAATAAAACGCTCTCTTATTTTACATTTCCATCAAGAAACAAGACTTCTTATTCTTGGTTTATTATAGCTTCCTTTATTTTTAATGGATGCAATGTTTTCTCTTCTCCAAGAATATCGTTTCCCTCCATTCTTTGTTTTATCTGCTCCTTCAAGTTTTTTCTCAAGATTTTTCTCAAGTTTTTTCTTTCATGTTGGGGTTTTCTTCAAATGTCCGGTGATCCTTGGCTACCTTTTCAATTTTGGGGGTGAGGCACTAAATAGGCCATGTTTGGGCCTGAGCGGGTGGGATCTGTAGACGGGGCTCACTAGAGGCTGAGGCTGGCCAAATCCCTGGGCATGTGTGTGTCCCAAAGGGCGATCTTTACAAAGAACCAGCCTCACTCTCCTGCCAGTGGGTGTGTGCATGAGGGGTGGGACCAGGTGGGAGTTGGGGCTGATAAGTCTAATCCTGAGCTGACTTCAGAATGATGCCAGATCAGAGAGACCTCTAATTTGGGACTTGAGTGGAGGAGAAGCTGGACGTCTCCATACTCATGTTTTCCATTCAACACTTTCTCAACATTCCCAGTGCCTGGTGAAGCCACGCTAGGTCGCTCCGGTGTCCATTTCTCTCGGAAAGGCATCTCTCTAGTGGGCGGCAGGGACAGGAGAAGGATCGCCCCTTGACCGCCATGGGCGGGGTAGGGATGGGCAATCTGGGAGTCTCACTGCTTCCTGTATAAGCTTTTGAAAAGGATCCCTATATTGTCACCACAGGCTTCACCTCAACATTCTAAGGGGCCTGGTCCCTCCTATTCCTGAGTTTTTCCTGTGTGCTGGGTGGGCAACTGTCTGTCCTTTCTCATCGCCCCCACTGGTACTCAGACTTCCCTGCGAAGGCATCCCTCCTCGACTGCCTTCCCTCTCACACGGTGATCTGAGGTTTTCACACCTCCTCCTTTCATCCAGGATGGGTTTCGTGTTGTGTTTTTTCTTCTCCTTGTTTGAGGCTGATCTTTAGGATGGGAAGAGACGGAGGGCTTTTCACCACAACTTAGCAGGCACCCATTAATCTTAAAAAGAAAACTGAGTCCTGTTGTCCAGTTATTATTCCAGGTAAAATTTAGAACAAAGTCAAAAGTTTCCCCTTCTTTGCACCGCCCCCCTCAAAAATATCCCATTGGGATTTTCTTAGACTTTATTTTTTTAAAACAGTTTTCGATGTACAGAAAAATGGAGAACATACTACAGAGAGTTCCCATACACCCCTCGCCCAGTTTCCCCTGTCATCAGCATCTTACATTAGTATGGCACATCGGTCACAATTAATGAACCAATATGGATACGTTACTATTAACTAAAATCCACACTTTATTCAGATTCCCTTAGTTTTTTTTTTAACCTGAAGTCGTTTTTCTGTTAGGATTCCATCACATTTAGTCAGCATGTCTCCTTAGGCTCCTCTTGGCTGCAACAGTTACTCAGACTTTTCCTTCTTTTCGATGACCTCAGTTTTCAGGAGTATTCGTCAGGTGTTTTGTAGAATGCTACTCTATTATAGTTTATCTGATGCTTTTCTCATGGTTGGACCGGGATTATGGGTTGAGGGGTGAGGGGAGAAAGCTATTGGGATTTTGATGGGATGCCATTAAATTTATAGGATAATTTGAGGAGAACTGACATGTCCACAATATCAAGTTTTCCTTTAGGGATGTGGTGTATTTCTGCATTGTAGTCAAGGCTTCTTTTATGAGCTTCAGTGAAGTTTTATCGTTTCCTTCTTATACACCTGACATATTTGTTGTTAGGTTTCTTTCGAGGTATTTTGATAGCTTTTGCTGCTACTGTGAGTAGGATCTTTTTCAATTACATTGTTTTTTTTTTCTAAATAGTCCTTGCTGTTTATTCATTTTTATAAATTTATATTCTGACTAGCTATCTTACTAAATTCACATACTGTTTGTAATAGTCCTGAGTTGATTCTCTCGAACTTTTTTTGATAGATAAGAATATCTCATGCAAGTAATGTTGCCTTTCCTTTTAAATATTTATGAATCTTACTTCATTGCCCTCTATTATTGCATTAGTTAGAAGCTCCAAAACAATGGTGATTAAGAGTGGAGACAGCAGGCATCTTTGTTTTATTAGCGATGCCAGCTTTTCACTTATTTTTATGATATTTGCTATAGGTTTCTGACCATCTCTCTTATATTTCGGAAATGTCCTCCTATTCCTATTTTTAGTAGGAGGTTATATTAGGAATACAAATTGAATTTTATCAGTGCCTGTTTTGGTACCTTTCAGAACCAGCACCTATTTTTCCACATTAACTTCTTAATGCAATAATGAAGCTCTGTTTTGTTCTCCTGCAGGCTGCCAATCCACTTCCTGGCCCAGGCACCCTGTAGGGGAGCTTCTCTACCAGCCTTTGTCCTGTGCAGCTGGGGTAAAGCTCGCCTAAGACTCACTACCCTCAGAAAGCAAGGCACACAGGTGGACATCAAATACTAAAGATCGAGATGGAATGCAGACCTCTGGAGGGGATGCTTCCTGGCCAGGGCTGGTGTCTCCAGAGCTCAAGGATGGGGCTCAGTACAACTGTCACTTAGACTTCTGGGGAGAGGGTCTGCTAGTGGCACCTCAGGATCTCAGAAGAGAGTCTCATAAAGCTGGGACTCTGACCCTTAAGGAAGGGGCATTACCCAGCTGGTACGAGCACCTCCGAGGAATGTAACGAGGCAGGTTCTGGGACTGCTGAAGGAAGCTGGAAAAAGGAGCCAACATCCACTGGAACCCACTGCCACTGCCAAGGTCAAGAGCCATTGCTGGGGTTACACTGACAGAAATAGACATAAGCAAGAAGGATTGAGTCCCTTCTCCCCTTTTCTTGACTTTTTCTCTCTCCTGCTAGTCACCCTCAAATGGCAGAGAGCCAGTTGGCAAGTGAGAAATGAAATTTTCGGATCGAGCCCAGTATCATAGAGCCGAGCATAGAGGAGTAGGCATGGAACTGTTTCAAATGAGGAGACACATCGTCCGAACATCGTTTCCAGCTCTGGGGTCACAGTCACAATGTTTATCTGTGAGCGATACTAATTACTCCTCAAGTTGAATCAAGGTCTCACTTAAATATTTTGTAACCTAAAGACTAAATTGTAAAATTAACCATCATCGACAATCCTTTAATAAAATCATCAGGGGAAAGGAAGAGATAATGAAAAAGAAATTAGTAAGATATGCAAATATAAAGTACATATACACATAAGCAAGAAGGAAATATATGTTGTTGCAACCGTCCTTGCTTCCATCACTGGCCACCAGGCCTTGGCCGAGCTTTACAATTCCCTTCTACCGCTCACGCCTCGTTCCTTTTCCTTCAGCCGAAACCTAAGTTGGTTGTGGTGACTCAAATCCTCATTCTCTAAGAGTCTGACATGTCAATGGTCTGGGTTTTTTTCTTGATTACTGTAGCTTTACATTAACTTTTAGTATTGGACATGCAAGAATAGGAGGTACCCCCAGATGGCCCTCTGGGTTCCAGATATAGTCCACCCATCACAGAGCAGCAGCCTAATCTGATCATCAGGATCGATCGCACCAGACAGCAGATGAACCTCCTCTTGTGCATGTTGGTTCATGGCAGGGGAACCCAGATTCCCAGATCACCCACTAGCTGAACCGTATTACACGGTGGAAGTGTTTCTATCTTGAGAACAAAGAGCTCCAAATTAGTAGAGTTCAAAGTTGTGGGAACAAGAAGCACAAAAATCTGGAAGTGGTTATTAGCTATAATAGTGAGAGAAGCCACTTCCCCTCCATGTTTTCTGGCCCAGTTACTGTGGATATCAGAGGAATAATGCCTTATATTGGTTGCTGAATGAAAGCAGATTCTACACCCTATAAGACGGAACTTCAATTTCAGGATGAGCATTTAACCAAGTCTTCCAGAGGCCATTCCACTTCCAATTAGGCCACCTACTGTGAACGATGGAGTGGTCAGACTAGTGATTTCAGTGGGTCCAAGTCCATTGAAATGAGTATCTTGGTCAGAAGCAACAAGAGGTGGAAAATTATAATGGCAAATAAGGTACCGTCAGTCCAGAGATGACGGAAATATTGCAGGCCCAAAAGGTAAGTAAATGTCCAGAATATTGATTTAATCAAAAATAGTGAGATGATTACACTGAGAAGGGATAGAAAGTGTGTGAGTATGTGTTTGGGGGAGAAGGAGATGGGGTACATTACAAGAAAGATAAATCCTCATCTTCTATAGTAAGTCAAAGATGATGTCTAAAATGAAGGAATCAAGAAATAGTACTACGAGCAGGTTATTTGGAAAGATGGAGATGAATCGGCGGAAGAAACACCCAAAGCAGTTTAAGTGGTTGCATGTGGGGAGCGAACGAGGGCAGCTGGAAGGAGAACGCTGGGTTCTGCAGTGGCTTAGAGAAACATTTCACATATTTCTCACAAGTGATGTATTATTTTGATTAAAATTAAAGTTACATAAATAGAGAAAAGAATCTTACTCTTAGTGTCTGGAGAGCTGATTGTCATTTCCAAGATTCCTGCTGCCTAAGCAGCGTAACGGTTTCTGAGCAAATCAGGAAAAGGCGCCTCTTCCTTGAAGCGCTTTACCGCCCTCTGCTGGAAAACTGCAGTAATACCACTACGAACGTGGGGTGATTCTGAAGTTGAACGTTGGGTTATACAGTGCACTGGGTTATGAAGTCGTGACCCAGCTGCCAGACAGCCACCAGCCTGGGGCACTTTGAAGGGGCCCTCTGTCTCCAAGCTGTTAGGTGAGGTCGTTGTGTCTGAGCAGCCAGAGCAGAGTGGCCTGTCCTCCCTCTGGGCGCTGTCACCCACAGATCAGAGAGGAGCCCCTTGGCTGTACCAGCAAGCCAGCTGCTTGGAGTCAGGCTGCATGTGGCTTTCCGGGGCGTTCTCCAGCATGGCCTCTTCTATAACATATTTAGAAGGAATTCCTGA
Organism: Pteropus medius; assembly: GCF_902729225.1. Taxonomy (NCBI): domain Eukaryota; kingdom Metazoa; phylum Chordata; class Mammalia; order Chiroptera; family Pteropodidae; genus Pteropus; species Pteropus medius. The sequence continues at coordinate 18,311,446 of NW_024340696.1, read as the reverse complement.
GAATCTGTAGTGTGCACTTGACCCTTTTCCTCACTCGGATGCCCCTGCAATCCCCACTCCCCCGCCCCCGCCCTGCACTGTACATTTCCTTGGTGAATTCCGGCAGGGCTGGGGTGGGATGTGGGGAAGCCAGCTCTCCACAAGGACCTTTTACTCGGACCCGCACTTTCTCAGGCCTACCCTTGGCCTCCACTTTTTGACTTTTGCCTTAGAAGCACTCGGTGTTCCTGGGAGAGAAGTTGCCCCACTGGAAAGGTGACGAGCAATTCTTTATGCTAAGCTCAGCGTTGCTAAGATTTTATGTACGGCCCCTCCCAAGGCTGTCTGCATGCAAAGAGTGTAAACCACAGCAGTAATAGAGAGATTCAGACATGGGTCTCTTTGGGTCATTGAGTTTTCCTATTTGCTAGAACCCTGACTTGCATACGGCCATTGCTGAGAGCAGGTCTCCCAAGGCCCACGCGCCCACCTGCTGCCCCCACAGTGCTTCCAGCTGAGATAGGAGTGGTGACTTTAGGCAGGCCTAGTCACTGGAGCAGGGGGGTGAGAGTATCGTGGCATCAGAGACTCAGAAAGGAAAGCAACTTTATGAGACAAATAGTCCACACCCCCCCCACCCCCCGCCATCTAGTGCCTTAATCCCTCTACCCTTTCCATACCAGGAGGTCATCAGCTTACACGTACATGTTCCACAAAACAGGGAGCTTGCTATCTGCTGAAGCAGGGCCTATGGTTTTCGGAAAGATCTGACTCAGAAAGCCCTTCTTTAATCTCCCATTCTTAATCTGCCTCATTCTGTCTCCTACGTCTCCTTCTCGGTTCTGGCCCATGCTCCGTTCTTCCCACGATGGCCTCCAAGTGCTTGTGGGTCCCCCCACCCCACCCCAGTGGTCTCCTCTCCAGGGAACGTTGATTAATTAGGCTTCTTTTAGCTGTGAATGATAAAGCTCAGCTCTTACTAGCCGCTTCGGCAGGACAAGAGGGATTTATGGGATAGCCAAGGTGTGCTGGGCCCAGGAGAGCCGGGACGTCATTGGGGCTCCGCTCTGTCTCGGGGCTCCCTTTCTCCTTGGCTGTGCTGCTTTTAACACAGGCATGTGGGTTCCTGGCACTGCGAAGCCTCCGTTCTATATGCGAGGAAAGAGGCCGTCTTTCCTGGTGGCCCCAAGTCACTGGCCACAGTTTCAGAGGGACCGAAATTGAAGGAGGGTGTCCGTGCACAGGTAGGAAGTGAAAGATGAGAAATCCAGTCTACCCAGGGGGTGAGGGCCAGCATTTTCACATGTCCAGCTTGAGCGCCCAGAGGCACATGGCGGTGAGCTGGGGTTTCGACGAAGTCACAAGATGAGCTTGTCATCTTCCTGGAGAGTCGGTTTTCTTCCATGGAAGTAATTTAAAGCACTATTTTTAGATTTAAACAAAAATGGAAACATCGTGGAGCAGAATGCAGAATGTGTATGTCATTTTGAGACACAAAACGCAAGACTTCAAAGAAATTTCACACTCGCGTCAGCGGCTTTGGGCTGGCTGCCTGGCCTGCTAGGTGAACGTGCTCATTCTCGCATTAGCAGACATCGCAGGGGGTAGTTGAGAAGTGCTGGATGGAGGCCCTGGGCCTCACAGCTGAGGGGCACTGGGCCAGCCTGGGTCTTCACGCAGCTGCAGGGCATGTCGGTGCAAAGATGGGTCTAAAGATGTCAAGGACAGCTGCCTCCGATGGGCCCTGTGCTCTCGCCTGGCATCAGCTTGTCCTCATGCCCACTCCTGGGTGAGCCAAACTCCCAGAAGGACAAAACTGCCTCTGGAACCCAGCCCTAAGGCAGGAGCCAGAACCTAGGCCAGGCAAAGAGTCTGGGGCTGCAGGAGGACATGCCACCTGAGAAGTTCAGGAAGCAGGTGCCGGCTCCTCCTCATAGCTTTGCATGGGGCAGCAGGCACGTGGACAGGGTGATCCCCTAGAAGTTCATGGGATCAACCAATCGCAACGGACTGCAGCCTGGTGCTTGAGCACGGTCCTGGGGGTCCTGCTGGACCAGGGTCACCCCTCAGAGTGCTGGATCAGGGGGAGATTTGGAGATCCCAAGTAAAAGGCTGTGACAACTAGGGTCGCGGTACACTCGGGGGAATTGGGATGACGCTCTTTACTAACAGACTCAGATTCAGCCACATTTATTGAGTACCTATTATGTGCCAAGAACTGTACTGGCAGTTTTCATGGATATTTGAGGTTCACAAGAGCACACATATTTACAAAAAATTATTAAGGTCATAGGGGATTAATATGGAAACAGAAGAGGGAGAAGCCAGTCGGCAAATCTGACACCTCTATCCCGCACCCCGTTTCCCGCCTCAGCTAAGGGCTGGATATTTTTTTAAAGGCAGATGGTGTGAAATCCATCCTCCTGCTCCTGACTTCCTTTTTGCCCATCTTTATTCTAGCTCGTCGGTTCTCCAAATTTAGTTTTCATTAGAATCACTTCTCACGGCTGTACCCATGAAAGCATGTGCTACATGTTGGGGGGCGGAGGGAAATGAAGGGGCTCTCAAGGGTGGTTTTGTCTGTGCTCGATCTTTGCCGTACTGATTTAGAACTTATGTAGCTTATGACTCTACGAACAATAATTATCCCCACTTTGCAGGTGAGAAAGTGGAACTTGGAGATGTCATCTGCCCAAGGTCACACAGATGGTGGAGACCAGGGTCAAGCCAGGCACGTCTGACCCCACGACCTTGTGCCTGGCCACCTCCGCAGTGCCTGGACTTTGAGTTCCATCCTTCCCGAGATGTTCGTTTGTGTCCTGACAAACTCGAACTTGGTGACCCCGGTGCAGACCAGACGGAGCGCCACGTCTCTCATTTGGTGCTTACGCTTCTATGTCTCATGCTCAGCTGGTGCTCTTGGTCACTGGTGCCTACGCTGGACTTCCTTCAGTCAGCCCAGCACTTACCTATCTGACAAGCCCAGGTATTGCCAGCCGATCACCATACTCGGAGACCCTGCTTTCCTGATCTGGGTCAGAAACAGTTTTCTCCTGGCTTTGACAGACCTGCTCCACTTCTCCCCGGAGCCTCATCCCCAGAGCCTGGACTCTGCCCTGCACAGGCTTCCTGCTTGTGGTAAAGCTTTTCCACTCAGAGCTCAGTCTTCAATCTCTCACTGTGGCGTTTCCCGCTCCACACCCCCCTCGCCCTCACAGGGTCTGCAGGTAGCCCAGCTCTGGGCTGCCTTGCTTCTGGGAGTTTAGGGTTGCACATGGGAAAGCACTGTCTGGTTGTTGTTCTCTGAAAGTGTCACCTCCGGGCCGGGTGACGTGGCAGATCGACTTTCCAAAGATGGTATCTCCCATCCACACGTTCTTCTTACAGTGTGGCCCTGATACCACTGCCATCGAGTGGTGTGGCCTCTGTCCCCTCCCTTTGTCCTGGGCAGCCCTTTGTGCCTGCCTCAGCCAGGAGAGGATGGTGCAAGATGCTGTGTGACTTCCATGGCTGGATCTGAAAAATGCCAAGCATTTCCACCTCACTCTCTCGGGACAATTACTCTTGGAATCCAGCCGCCATGCAGTGGGGAAGCCCAGAGTGACATATGCAGAAAGTCCTCATAGAACAGACACCCAGTGTCCTAACCAACAGCCAGTGTCAGCTGCTGAATCTGTGAGTGAAGACACCTCCAGATGATTCCTGCCTCCACCATCAAGTCACCCCCAGCCTCGAGTCCGCATCCGAGGCCCTCCGGCATAGTGGCGCACAGACAATCTGCCTCCATCATGCTCTGCCCAAATTTCTGACCCACAGAAGCCATGATCACAATTAAATGGCTGTCTTAGGCACCCAGTTTGGGGTTGATGTGTAACCAGCAATGCTGACTGAAACAGGTAGATAGTGACCGAAACAACAAAGAAAAGAGAAACTTGCCCCAGGCTGCTAAGGAGCCAGAGGCGACAGGACCAGAAAGTAGCTGAAAGCCATTCCCTGCACCCTGGTCACCCCAAGAGCTGGCAGGGTCTCCAAGGGGAGTGACTTCACAGTATACCGAGGGAGGCCGGACCTGGGCTGGGGCTGCCAACCAGGGCAGAACACCTGAGCCCAGGCTGGCCCAGAGCACGAGACCTCCTGCCTCCGTGGGCTAGGCTCACCGGGTCTGCGGTGACCTCTCCGAAGGCCCTTTCCCCTCTTTGAGGCTGTGGAAACCTTCTCTGTTCTGCGTGATTCCAGGTGGAGAACGTGCACTCGTGAGTAAGCCCAGGAGGAGGAGAAACTCAGAAAAAAATTTGGAAGAAAACTTGAAATGGGTGACTTCTTGCGCATCTGAGTTTGGGGAGTAAGATCTTGCTCAATGCCATGGGCTCTGTGTTGCCCCAAAGAAATTGCTAGAACATTTTGTCCAGAGCCAATCTGACTTCGTGGTCTCAGAGATGTATGACCCTGACCCAGAAGATATCTTTGTCCCCTTCACTCTGTAGACCTGGGGCTTAGATACAGGCATCTTGTAGAGAGAGAGAGCTCAGAGATGCTGCCCACCACAGAGGAAGGCTTCAAGCAGAAGCTGGCACAGCCCTGAGGGAGTGGAAGGCAGAACCCGAGACTGGTGCCTTGTCCTGGCAATTCATACAGTGGCCACTAGGTGACATACTAGAGCCATGCTGGGCTGTTGGGACAGGCCGTCCTATAGGAGGAGACCTGGGACTGGGAGGCCCAGTTTCCTCCAAGGGCTCTGGTGTCACCATGGCTGGGAGGAGGGCCACTGGATCAGCTGCAGCTGTGAAGGGCATAGCTGTGAACCCTGATCTGAATTAACCAAAAGGCTGTCACCTGTTCCAGGGTGCCATGCCCTCCTGTCTCTTTTGGCAGAATACATCTTCATATTTAATCCACCGCCCAAGGTTTCTGTTCTGGCCTTAGGACCCCTCACTCCCAGACGTTCACTCCTATTTCTTTGTTTCATAGGCTGTATTTATACCTTGGGTCAACTTGGGGCTGAAGTCTAAGGTGGGCGCTTGGGAGGGTCTGCAGCATTTAAGCCTCAGCTTCTTCATCTGTAAAATGGACAGACCTTGCTTGTCTTTCAAGGTCAAGAGGACCCAAAGCGTCTTCACCTCCACGATGGCGCTCAGCTTTCACGCCTATCCTCACCCTCATTTCACAAATGAGGAAACTGTTGCCCATGAGTGAGAAGGGCCTTCTCCCCAGTCACCAGGCAGAGCCTGGACTTGGGCCCAGCTTCGCCCCGTTCTTTTCCCCTGCCCCACACTCCCGTGACCAACACCTTGACCTGGCGCTTTGCTGGGCACAGTGGCCCCCAGGCCTGCCCGGACTGATCCGAGGACCTGCGCCCTGCATAGCCCCTGCTGGCTTGAGGTCAAGGCACAGGAAAAAAGGTGTAGGATATGAAATTAGACAATCCGGAGCCCTTTTGTTGCCAAACCTCCATTCTTCAGCTGTAAAACGTCCGTCGACTTATGGGATTGTTGGAGAACTGAAAGCATAGATGTATTTGAAAATACTCGGTGAAAACAGCCGTCACTGTCACCCTTGAAAACCCCCTCAAGCTTCTTGGTCAATACCTCACCAAAGGTAACTCTGTGTGTGCGTGCGTGTGTGTGTGTGTGGAGGGGGGTGTATTTATACCCATTTTACAGATGAGTAAGCAGGCTTAGGGAGGGCTGTGCATAGCTGCTAGAAAGTTACACCAAAATTAGTCTGTCTCTCACAAAAGCACATGGTGATCCATAGAGGCTATAAAACAGTTATTTCTTCTTCCCCTTCCTCATCCTTCCTCTCACCTTCCTCCTCTTTCTCCTCCATCATCATTCCCCAGCCCCAGCCTCTTCTTAAGGTCCACTGTTGTCATTTCATAGATTTCCCACCAGATGGAGCCAAAGGACCAACCGCAGAACAGAGGCAGGGCTCTAAGACCTTAAAGGCGGTGAGCCTGCCAGCGGTCAGTTTTCCAGCTTTAGAGGGAGGGGCGGGGGGAAGTCGCTGGAAGTCATCCTGGGCCCTGCCCAGCAGACACTGTAGAGGTGACCCTACCCTATGCCAGGTCCGCTGACACCCAGACAGACAAGATGACAGAAATGCGGGCTGGAGTTCAGACTGAGATGAACCCCGGGCTGGAGCAAAGAAACCTGGGTACTAGAGTTACCCCTGTCACACACTCTCTGCGTCAACTACCAGACCGACCTCAGTGGGCGGTCATCTCCATCTACAAGGCAAACTCGGACCCACCTCAGTCTCTTTGCCCTTGTTATTCCTTTCACCCAGCATGTTCTTCCCTCCACAGTTGGCTCATTCGGTCCGGTCCGCCAGCCTAAGAAGCCCAACTCAATTGCCGCCACTCCCAGGAAGGCTTCCCTGGTTGTGTAGTCATTAAATTGATTATCTTGGCTGTTCCCTTTGCGGTGACTCAGTGAGAGGGAGACTCGCCCAGGCTGTCGGTGGTCCTGGATCCCTCTTCCTGCGAATGGCTGGATTATTGAGGTCAGTGGGCATGCCTGGGCCCCCACTGGGGTGCTCCCCCTGTGCCAGGCTCGAGGGAGTGCTCAGAGGCTGGCCTTGTGTCTTCCTTCATCTGCATCCAGCTGGCATCTGCCGTCCACAGTCCCTGGAAAGTCAGCCTCGCAGAAGGCAGGTCAGGAAGAGCCATCAGGGCTCATTAATCACACAATAGCCCAGGACACAGCACCTGGGCACCAAGACCCCAGCTCCATCCTGGTTTGGGCCCCCAACTCAGGGCTCTCCAGGAGGTAGCCCCCTCCCCAGATGGGAGTTCCTTGCCAGTCCCCAGCTCTGATGGAGCAGACTCACCAGGGACTCCTCTCAGCCAGCAAGTGTGTGTGGGGCTGGAACGAAGGATCTGAAGAAGCTGCTTTCCCAGGCGAAGCCCTGAGAGGCCCCACTCAAGCCCTAGTAAATGTCCACTTGTACCCTTGTTGGAGGACACTAGAGCTGTGAAGAACCCAGCATCTGGAGTCAGACACTGCTGTGTTCTACTTCCTTCTCTACCACTTAGCATCTGCAAGAATTTAGCTAACTCCTTAAGCTTCGGAACTTCTTAATTTGAGAAACGGGAATAAAACCAGTTCTTAACTCGGCCAGTTGTTGTGCACATTCACTAAGAGAACACATGCAAAATTCATAGCACAGGCCTGGTGATAGGAAGTGTCTGGACTCAGTCCCAGGGAGAGGGCTTGTCCCATACAGAGAGGAACAATCTGCCGGAGGACTGTTGATTGGCTGACAGGTATGTAAATAGTCTCTGTGATGTCACCACACTGAGACCCATGAAGGTGAGGGATGCTGGTTAGGACCATCTCACCAGCCAATCAGCAGCAGCAGGCGTTGAGCACCTGTGGGTTGGTGTGTCCCTCCGTCCAGGAAGGAGAAGGGGGAAAGGGGTGCCAGTCAGGAGACCTGGGCTAAGCTTGACCCTGAAGATGAAGAGCTGTTGGAGCAAACTGTGCAAAGCCAACATGAGTTTTTCCATCTGTGCAGTGGGGCTGGTCCCTCTGCCTATTTTCCTAATGGGGCGGGTGTGAGGATCAGGCGAGCTGATAGATAGGACAGGATTCTGTAAGATTCTGAAGATGCAACGCACAAAAAGGTCTCAGTCCTCTGGATCCTAGGGGCAAATGGCTAATCCGTGTACCTGGAGGCTTGCTCTTTTGCTTACTGAAACTTTCAATTTCCTTTTAGCATTTGTATGGAAATAGTTTTGAAAATATGACCTATTTCCCTACTTTATTAAGTAGAATATCTTTGGATGCTTTTGAAATCTACCACATGATATCACTTTATGGTGCTTTAAAAAAGTTTTGGTTTCTTGTCAGCCGTCCTTCCTCACTGCTATCAGGGTACCTGCCTCTTAACAGTTCTCCCACCCCGTAAAACTTTCTGCTCCTAATCTGCTGTGGATTTAGGAGACTGCTGACACTGTCGGAATTGTATGGAGAGTAAGAGTAACTGTGTCCTGAAGAGCCAAGTTCATGAGCTTTAAAGTAGGCAGTCTATGGCAGGGCCTTCCTCATGATCTCATAGTCTGTGGTAATGGTTTAAATCATGGATTGTGGAACTCGATCACCTGGGTACAAATCTCAGTTCTACCTCTTCATCACTGAGTGACCTTGGGGCAAGTCAACCGACCTGTTTCCCTCACCTGTAAAATGAGACTAACAACAGTATTTAGCTCATTTACACCAGCATGTGTCAAGCTCCTAGTGCCCCGCCTGGCACATCATAAGCACCCATTTAGGGCAAGCTTTTTTTTTTGCGTATATGTCTTGTAATTATTGGTTTCCAATCTCCCCCACTAACCCTGAGCTTTTTAAGGGCAGGCCTAGTCTTCATTTGTCTGTATTCTTCCTCTCTGATATCTGGTGAAGAACCAGGCACACAGCAGCTGCTCAATTATAGCCAAATGCATGAATGGAAGTCAAGTTCAACATTGGCTGGGAGGATCCTTCTGCACCATGAACGAATACCCAACACTGTATGAGTGAGTTTTCCTTGCATGTCAGTCTTCTCCTTGAACCAGATAGCAAGTTCCTAACTACGAGGGGAGCAAGGCCATCCCTTTTGTTTTCCGTGGTGCCAGTCACTGTGCCTGGTACACTGAAGCCTGGATGGGAACCCGGAGGCTGAATTCAGGGTACTGTCCACGGTGCTGAAGAGAATGGCCAAGTGACTAATTCCTCTGCCAGAGATGAATGTAGGGAAGTGGAGGAATTTGCTTCCGGGCAGCCAGGAATGGATTTTCTTTTCCAGATCTCAGCCAGCACATTTTGTTCTGACATTTCTCTGGCACCTTTGCCAATGACGTGATGTTGCCTGCACGGCTCTTTTCCCTGCCTTCCAAATTTTTTGGAGAACTGTCATATTCCCCACCATCCTCTCTCACCACTGCAAGCATCTCCAGACTTGGATGCATCACCCAGAGACCTGGATGAAAGAGGCTGGAGCACACCTGTCCTTTCGTTAAGAAGACTTAGAATTTGGGATCTGGAAGAGACACTAGTCCAACCCCTTCCGTTTACATACAAGGAATATGAGGCTCGGCCAGGTGAAGGGATTGTTTAAGGGCACATGGCCGGGAAGGGAGAAAACTCAGGATAGAGGGGGATCTTCAAATTCATGAGCTATTGATATTTTATGACATTAAGATGTCGTAGTCAGAGATATGAGGGCCACCCACAGGGTATAGGTCATGGTGTTTTCTATTTAGCTGCAGGAAATGTTCTTGATTTAAACCTTAAAACCAAATTCCCTTGCCCTGCCTTCATCCCATTTACCTCTCAGCCATCCCGCAAGGATTAGTATTGTCATTATCCCCATTTTCCAGATAAGAAAACTGAGGCCCAGGGAGACGAAGAGACCAGCACCAGGGCACACAGCTGCCTCCCTGCTGGGGCTGGTGTGAAGATCACGTGCAATGAGCAGGCAGTTCTCGGAGCAGGCCTGGCACAGGAACCGCTTGGAAGTGACAGTGTTCTCTTCTCCCTCCTGAAGGAAACAGTCCTCACATTTCAAAGTGGGAAGAAGCCTATCTGTTCACGCCACCCAGTTCCTCTGGGATTCCGCAGCCATGGAGCACAATCTCCTCAGATGGCAACGGGAAAGATGCTGAAAACCCAAGCCAGTGAAGTGGCTGCTGGGGGGTGGGGGGGCGGTGATGGTGAGTTGCTTAGCAAGAGGGATGAGAGGAAAAGCTAAACAGAGGCTTTAGGGACATCTAAGGATGACTTTTATTTCCTGAAAAAGTGCATCCAGGTCTGGCTAGAATAATGAAAGCCAACTGGACTCCATCCAGAGCACCTGGTCTGACATACCAGTCCCACTGCTTATAGCTCTGGTGGCTGAGATGGGGTCACTTAGGATCTTGGAACCTCAGTTTCCAGATTTAAAAAAATGAGAATAACAACTCCTAGTTTTAGGAAGAGTGAATAAGATGATTCACATAATGCATCCAGCATGGTGCCTGGCACATAGTAGATGCTCGATAAATGTCTGATAAAAAGGTCCTTGTCTCATCAATTCTCGTCTTTCCATCCTCACCTATGCTTTTTCATCAAGCATTTATACAGCACTTACTTACTCCCTGCCAAGTGCTACTCTAAGTCCCGCTGATCTGGCAGTCGACATGGTAGGTGCCTGCTCTCATGGAGTTTTTTATATTTTACTGGAGAAGTCAGAAAAAAAAGAAGCGAATAATAAACAAGAAAATGTTAGCTATAAAGGACGTTCAACTCTATTGTAATAGAGAGTAAAGGGTGGAAACGTTAGACAGTGGAGTCGGCGGGGCGGGGGGCGGGGGGGCTTTCTGAGATGCCAGTGAGCAGAAGCCTGAACAAAAATCTGGAGGGAAGAGCATCCTGGGCAGAGGAAACAGCAGGCAACGATACTGAGGTCAGCACAAGCTTGGTGCCCTGGGAAGGAAGCCACTGTGGCTGGAGTATAGACAGTAACAGAGGGGGCCACAGACATGTGGTAGGAGAGGTGAGCAGGGCCCCAGTCAGCTAAGGCCTCGTGCTCTTTGGTGAGACACTTATTTATATGACCTTTTCCTAGTCTTGATGCACCTTCAGCTCTTGGTAACTTCTCTATTTTTCAGAGTCTCTTGTTAGGCTGTAAAGTTGGTTCATGAGGCAAGGCCTTTAACCTCAGCAGTGAACCCCCCCACCCTGGGTTCTGACCTTAAAATATCAGAACAAAAAGTGTCCTTAGCGATGCTCTACAAGTCCAAAACTCTCATTTTGTTCAAATGGATCAACTGAGGCCCAGAGGCAGAAGTGACCTACCCAAGGGCAGACCACAAGTTAGACGCTCTACCAGTTAGAATTATATACTTCTGCAAGGGACAGAAACCCCCCAAATCAGTGGTTTAAGTTTATTAAAGTTTATTTCTCTCTCCAGTAAATGAAGAGAGGTAAGCATTTTGGACTGGTATGAAAGCTCCATGATCATCAGCGACCTAGGATGCTCCTAATTTGCTCTGGCATCCTTAACATGAGACTTCTACCTCACAACCCAATATGGCTGTCCCAGCTGCAGCCATCACGTCTGTAGTCCGAAGTGGAAAAGTATAAGGGCTGGAAAAGAACATGCCCTTCCAAAAAGGATGTGGCGCAGCCGTTGCAGTTATATTGCACCGGCCAGAACTTAATCACATGGCTACATCTAACTGCAGAGGAGGCTGGGAGATGTAGTCTTAGCTCAGGACAGCCAAGCACCCAGCCTACATTTAGGAATGCCATTCATTAGGACATAAGAGAGAACAGATAATGAGGGACAGCTTCCCACAATGAAAAAGTTGAGACTGAAACCCATGTGTCCTGACTCCCTAGTGCCTTCTGCACTGCCTTTCCTCTTGCCTGCCCCCAATCGTGATGAGCAAATAGCAGACAAATGTAGGGGAGCCCCTGGGGAGAGTGGCCTGGAGGATGCAGAGGGAAGAGAAGGAGCATCAAGAAGGGCCCAGCTGCTGCCCGCCCCCCATTGCTTTCTCTGGGCTGGCAGTTGGCCTTGAAGTCCAGGGCCGGAAGACATTGCCGTCACCTCCTTTTGGGGAGGCAGCTGGTGACACGGCTCCTGACAGCCCCCATTACTCTCACTGGACAGAGTGGCAGGTTGGTAGGATCCCGCTGTGGCAGCAGGTGGAAGGAGGAGGGAGGTTGTCACGCAGCTGGCGAGGCCAGCCGCTCAGCCCCGCCCCTCCGCATGCCCGTGCTGGGGGCTGGGTAGAGCGTGAGCAGGACTGGCCTGTGGTCCCTGCCGGGGACTTTTTCTCTTCTGGACACTAAGCACCAAGTGCCTCTCGCTCATTTTCCTCCCTCTCCCCCTCCTTCCCTCCTCTCTCGTCATTTACCCGTCTTCCTTCGCGTCCGTCTTTCCTCGCGTCTCCTCCTTCCTCCCCGTCACTCTCCTTTCCCATTCTTCTTCCCACATTTGTTTTCTTCCTGCCTTTTCTCCTTCTTTCCCGTCAGGACTCCTTCCCTCTCCTTCCCTCTGGTTCTTCTCTACTCCTGCGCTGCCCCTGCCCCACCCTCAGGGGCCCCTCCTTGCTGGAGGCAGGGCCGGGTCGGAGGGCATTCAGGAGCAGCCTGGGTGGAAGGTTGCACCTGCTCCGGGCCTTCCTGGAAGCTTCCTGTTGCCTGCCCGGCACTGGGGGTCAGGAGAGGACATGGCTACCTGCCGACTCGTGGCTCTAGCCCTTTTCCAGATGCAGAAAGGTACACATGCCCATGGAGCTCCAAGTATATGCTAGCTACTTGCATGGCCATTGACTTAATCCTCACCACAGCCCACTGAGGCTGGTTATAATTATTCCCATTTTATAGATGAGGAACTGAGGCTCACAGAGGCAAAGTTGTTAGCGCCACTCAGGAAACTGCTGGGAGCCAGCACAAGGTGGATCTGAGCCCCTGCCAGTCCAGCTCTGTTCTGACTCCCAGTTGCCAATGGTCGTCCAGCAGCCCAGCCCCTTAGCCTCCAGAGACTGAGGGATGAGGGGAGAAACACAGCAGGAGGGCCCAGACCTTTGCAGCCAATCTTGGCTCCTTGTGGCTGCTCAGCCTCAAACTTTAAATAGCCTCCTCTCCCCGCTCCTTCTACAACAACCTGTCATAAATAAGATGCACACCCCCACACATGAAACACCCAGAACAGATGTGACCTCCCACTCAGGCTGCCTGTGTAGGTGGGTGAGTGTGTACATAATAGTGGTGGTGATGGTGGTGGTGGTGATCGTGTTGATGATGATAAAGGTAAGTGATAAGTGGTAATGGTAAAGCGGTGGTGGAAGGTGATGCTCGTGGGGTTGTTACAGTGGAGGTGGTGAAGGTGGTGGTGATGGTTGTTCTTAAGGTGATGGTGGTGGTGGTGGCGATATACAACGTACTGTTTAGTCATACAGAAATATATAACGTGCCTCCTTTACATACATACCACAGAGAAAAGCCAGGACATGGTTGATAAAGATGAACTGGAACTTTAAGCAAACAAATCAATTGGGAGGGTCTACGGGAGGAGCTAGGGCTTGTAGAAGTTTTCGCGCTCTGTGAGAACCCTACATGTGAGGGCCTTGCAGGAAGAACTCTGTTTATAATAAAGCTCTATGGTTCTTACTTCCCCTTTCCTTAACTTCCTTTTCCCTTCTGCAAATCCCCCTCCATCCTGGCTCACAGGCCAGAGTGTGCACATGGCTTTTCGCGTCTGCAACCCTTTCCTTTTTTCCCAAATAATTCCTTTTGGGCGATGAAACACCTAGTCGACATTATTTTTCCTTCGACATGATTAATGTTGAGTAATGAGACTCTGTTGCTGACAAACAGACAACGTTTCCCAAAAGCCATAAACTGTGCTCATCGTAAGACGTAGATCAGGCCGATCTGCGCCCCGGCGGATGCCGTGGCTCCCTCTTCCTTACCGCTCCTCTGAGTGAGAGCATCTCTCTTACCAGGGAAATGCAGCCCTGCATTTGCCCTCGGCCTTCTCGGTCAAAATGCCCACGCACCCAGTCTCTGGACAGTGCTCAGTCCAGAGCTGGACTCACTTCCCTAGTCCTCCTTGGAATCATCCAGCACAAGCCCAGAGCCCGAAGGGGTTTTCTCTGATGCCCCTCACCGAGGCACCCCCAAGTTTCCCACGGTCTGCATGCTCCCTTGCAGCTACAAGCTTAAGAAACCTAACATTTTCCTACTATGAGTGTGTTGCTAGTCCTTGGTGGGCGGCTGCAACAGCTCAACAGCCCGGTGGTTAACTTGGGTGGGAGGAGTGAGGGGTACGCAAAGGGCAAGGAGTGAGTATCAGGACTTAATTTGTTTATTTTTTATAAATAAATTATTTTTAAGTGGATATGTTACATATATTATTAGATGCATATAATGTGCATCTAATTTCACAGTAAAAAGTACAAATTAAAAAGTTAACATGTAAAGGGAAACAGAAGCCAGTTCTCTACAGAATGCCCAAGGAATGACTCTGGACTTATTCGAGGCACCAGCTGGACGGAGACCAGCCTCCGGGCCCTGGGCAGCCACAGCTGGTTTTCAGGGTCTAGGGCCAGGACCCCCTGGAGAGAGAGAGTACAGACAAGCAAACTGCCCTCCAACTCACCCCTCCCCACCCACCCGGAATCCCTGACCCAGGCTCGGGCACCACCCCACTTGGAGAGAAGAGGGTGACCTTTGAGTGTTTGTTTAGAGACGTCATGTCCTTAAATGGCTGGGTTCTTAAAAAATGCATGTGCCTGCTGCTAACTTCATCTCCCCAACAGCCAGGGTGACAGCAGCTGCACGACAGGCTGGAAGGGAGATGGGAGGGAGGACGGCTGAGCCAGAAAACGGAGGAGGCTGGTCCCGAACAGCCTTGGGACCCCTCTGCCCCCACTGCAGGAAGGAAGAGACAAGGCACAAACAGGGGACATGGAGCGTGTGGAGGAACCCACGAGCAGCCGGTATTTGCCCAGCATGTCAGTGACATTGTGGGGATCCCAAGCTGCTTGTCCGATTTTATCTCCATTAAATCATTTCCTGCCCCTGGGCCTCGGCACCTGCTAGTCCTGCTGCCCAGACCACCCTTTCTTTGGCTTTTCTGATGACAAACACCTTCTCATTCTTCAGGTCTAAAACCCACCTCCTGATCAAGGCTTTCCCTACCCACGGCTGCCTAAAGGAGGCACCCCGTCTCCAGGCACCACACTGACCTGCTGAATGAATGAGCTATGCTGACTGCAGGATAGACACATGTAGGTTTCCTTCCCACAGGCTTGCACGATGTCTTTTAACAGTAATTTCTGTTTTATGTTTACTTCTGTAACTACATCAGAAAATCAAATGGCACTATACAAAGTGCATTTACCTAAGCTATTTGAAGCAGTCCTTTATTTAGCCCGTAAACTATACTCCCTTCATTAGGTTAATCACAGCTATTGTGAACATTTGAGAATGATTTGCGAAGTGTATCCAAGCCAGACAAATGTATTATTTAACCAAAAGAATAAGCTTTGGCATTCTAGTTATTTTTCTTCAATGGAACAGTATTATTTTAATGGACATAAGCTTTGATTTTGGAATTGTTAACTTTTGGGGCTAGAAATACAAAATGGAGTCTTGTTAAAATAGAACTGAAATAGAAAGCTTGGTCAATGAGAAACTTTAAATTTGGGGGTAGGAGGTTAATTCTGTTTTCATTTTTTTTTGATTTTTCATTGCCAAGAAAAGCAGTACCCAATTTCCTGCTTTTTAATTTCCCAGATGATTTATAGATTTAGCACAATGTTATTTACAGGAAAACATCAAAAGAAAATAATCTTTCTGCATTAACAAAAGGAATTTCGAAAGACATTATTCAATTAATTGCGTCCATGGTCATGTCTCTCCCAACCTGAAAACTTTCAGGGGGTCCCCTGCTCGTAGGACAGCATCTGAATGCACTCCTTGAGCCCACAGCCCTTCCAGATCTGGCTCTCATCGTCCTTTGCTCATCTGCTGCCACCAGAACTCTACGTTTCAGTCCAACTGACTTTCTCGGGTGTCCCAAACAAAATCTGCCCTGTGCTCTCCCCCTCCTGGCCCTTTGCACACACTCTTCCCTCTGCCAGGCTCGCTCACGCTCCCTACCCCCTACTCATACAGATATGTGAGCCCATAAATGTTGACTCTCACCTCCTTTCATTCCTTTCTCCCTCCCTCCTTCCTCCATCAAGCCTCTTCTAAAAGACTTCTCTCTGGGTCAGGCCCTGTCCCAAGAACTGTTGAATCAGACCCAGATTTCAGCCCTGAAGATGCTGAGTTTATAGGGGATACTAAGGTAGGCACAAAGAATGAAACAGAAGGTGTGAAGTGGCCGTAGGAGAGGCCCAGATAATGTGAGAGAAGCGGGGA
This sequence comes from Pteropus medius, assembly GCF_902729225.1. Classification (NCBI taxonomy): domain Eukaryota; kingdom Metazoa; phylum Chordata; class Mammalia; order Chiroptera; family Pteropodidae; genus Pteropus; species Pteropus medius. Next base: position 18,295,568 of record NW_024340696.1, on the reverse strand, counting down.
AGACTGCATGGAGGAGGGGACGATTTAAATATGCGAGAACGAAGGGACAGCATTCTAGAAGGAAACAATCAAATGAGCTAAGGCACAGAGGTGCGATAAATCCAGGCAGGTCCAGGGAATCTGGCAGGCTGTGGGGGAGGCAGAAGCGGGGGGAGGAGTGGGTGGGAAGGTTAGGGAGAGGGCATGGGACAGATCATAGCCCCAGACTGGGGGCCAGGTGGGAGTGACAGATCAACTCATCCAGGTATTATTTTGGCACTTACATTGCCACTTTACAGCCCCTCGCCTCTTCCCTGATGGGCTACAGTAGCTCTACTTGGCTCCAGCCTCATCTGTCCTCCCTGGATTCCTGGGGAGGGAAGGGCAGACAAAAGCAGACCATAGATGAGGTGGAGTGGGGTGCCTCCACCTCCCTACTCCCAGCCCCTTGCGTCCCCACAGGCTGGAGGGGGCCGTATGGTGATAAGAAGCAGCGGCCATCACAGCTTGAAGGCGTGAGGTGGCACATTGCACCTGGGAGGTCTGGTAGTCTCTGAGGCTGCCTCCAGGTGGGAGGAAGTATCTGACAGGGGTAGAAGATGAGGCAGGGGCACTGGCTAAGCACAGCCAGAGTCCACCCCCCTAGTCTGGGCAGGAAGGCACCACCCATTCCTAGTCTGGCCAGGAAACACCTTGACTTGGGACTCTGCATTTGTTTGGCCCTTTCTTCCTTCTTCTCTATTTATCTTTTCAGCTAGCCCTGCCTGGGGCTATTTTTGCTTCTTCCTTGTTCAGCTGCCTGAGCAGCCTTGTGGCTTTAATTGGCCCATTTTCTGCCTGCTGGAAAGACCTTTTCCTCCTTGTCCTGCTGCCCACCCCCAGCGGCCGTGGAGCCTGAGAGTCAGAGCTACAAGTGAGGCTCTGGAGAGAAAGGCAGACTGAAACAGCTCAGGAGAAGGAAAAAGGGAGGGAAACAAGAGACTGACAGAAAGACAGACAGAGTCAGACAGAGACAGAGAGAGAGACAGGGTCAGCAATACAGAAGAAGAGTGGGAGCCCGGAGGAATAAAGACAGAAATAAATAATTGAGGTAAGAGGAAGGGAAACACAGGAAGAGAAAGAGAGACAGAGAAGTGAACAGATGGATTTATATTCATATTGAACGACAAGAGAAAGAGACAGGCAGCCACCGAGTCCCAGGAGGGAGGCGGCCAGTAGCCAGACGGCGGAGGGCAGCAGTGTCTCCAGGGAGTCTGGGGGCTCCATGCACCGAGGTCTCTAGCAAGCGTCCTACTTCTCAGGGCCTAATTGCTGCACGGGGATGATAGATCACAGATTCCCGCTCTCTGCAGGAGACTGTTGGCAAGGATGTCAGAGTGCTTTGTAAATGGTAAGGTCTCTGCAAATAGGGGGAAGGGAGAAGTCATTATTCTGAGGTGTGGGGCTTCATTCGTGTTCATCTTCCTGTCTCTTGCATTTGAAATGAAGGTGGGAGAGGGCAATGCTTACCGCACTCATTTGTTGTTTTTTCCTGTGACAAGCATTTACCGATCACCTACTAACTGCATCCAGCCTCCTTTCGGGGCTCTGAAGATGGAAGGTACCAGGCGGTGCTGCCGCCCTCCTGCTCAAGCCCTGCCCTGTATATTAGGCCATCAGTGAACGTTTAATATTTATTGAATATATTATAAGAAGGAGAAGCAGCTGACACAACCATCTGCACCCGGCATTTGCTGTAGCTGAGGGGTGTCCACAGGAGGAAGTCGCTGCCTCCACCTGGGGGCAGTCAGGGACGGCTCCCCAGAGCAGGCTTCCCCCGTGGAGAAGGCATGGAGTGAGGGTGCGGGAAACAGGGAGATGAGGCTGGGAAGGCAGGCAACGTCTGGACTGTGGGGGAGCCTTGAATGCCAGACGAGGAGTTGGGGCAAATTGGTGGTGATACTCAGCGAAAGAAGAGCACGATCCAATCTGAATGTTTTCAGAGAAACTCCACTGACACAGCCCAGATAGGAACAGGGGCTGGGGCCGGCCAGGGGGCAGAGCCTGGGGAGGGGAGGGGGGGAGGCTGCGGGGCAAAGTCCAGAGGGAGGAGGAGGAGGGCCTGGACTGGGGAAGGAAAGCGGGAGGTGCAGGGTTCTGCCCTGGGCCAGCCAGCCTGGGGCATTTGGCCTCTTGTGCCTGCCTGGCTGTCTCTCCCTGACCGGCCTTGTAACCCATGTCATGGAAACTCAAGGGTGGCAGACTCAGGTGCCTTCAGGGGCCGGGAGAGGTAGCTGGGGTGAGACAATAAAAAGTGAAAGTGGTAGGGCCTGGGCCAGCCTCCGGTGTGCCTTCAAATTGCAATTGTTTGAAAGCAAGATGTGGTCAAACAGAGTAGCTGACCGGATTTGTCCCTCAGGCTTCACTAGTTTCCAATCGCTGACTTCACCTCTCCCTCACATTTTACAGGAGGGGACTGAGGCCCAGACTGGGCAAGAAGCGTGTCTAAGTGCGAACCCCTTGTGCTCATAGTCCAGCTGGGTTAACACCCCCATGTACAGATGAGAAAACCGAGTCACAGGGAGGGGAAGTGGCTTGCCTGAGATCACACAGCTATGGGGGGTGGGGAGGGAGGTGGAAGGAAGAAGATGGGGGCAGGCTGCTTTCTCAGGCAACAGTCCTTTCAGGAAAATGACTCAGCCCCTTCCATCACCAGGGACTGAGGAGAGGAGAAACCTAGGAGTAGGGAGCTGCTAATTGCCTGATGAGAAATAATTGGTGGTGGGAGAGATTCAGCTTAATGAGAGGGAGGCTGGGGGTGGAAGCAGCATGCTAAGAACCAATAGGGGGAGAACGAGGCATCCCCAAGAGGAGGTGCTCTAGGTCCTGGTCGCAGCTGACTGAGGCCCACAGCCACCAGCCAGCTGCTGGCCAGGGGCCTGGGCCAAGGCTGGGGGCAGCTTAGTCTCAAAGGCCCAAATCACCCCAGCCAGGGGCCTGCTGAGGTGCTGATTATCTACGAAGCTGGACCTTAGAGAATAATCATCTAATCATCGCAATCAATAATAATGTCTCCCACCTGCTCTGAGCTTTTAACTGTTCAGCCTCCAGTAAGGTAGCCTTGTCTCACTTGGAGAGAATGGGCGGTGGGGTTTGCCACTGGCCCTAAGACAGGAAAGAGTCCACAGAGGTTAAGGGCAGCCACTTTTATCCCCCTGAGTCTCAGGTTCCTCAACTGTACAATGAAGATGTTGTCCTCTGCCTCTGTTTACCTTTTCGGCCTCATCTTCTACATCAGACCTCCTCCATCCCTTCCCCCCAGTCCCAAACATACACACTCAGCGTCACAATCCAGACCCACAGAACTGCTGGTTGACTTCTCTGAGGTCTCTGCCTTGTGTTCTGCGTCAAATGCCAATCTGCTCCTGGCTGGCTCGTTTCCACAGTGAACTCATCGTCATGCTGCAAAGCCCAATGCCACCTTCTCTGTAAAGCTCTCCCTGATTCTCAGCAGAGTTAAACACTCCCTTCTCTGGGCTGCCACTGTTTTGCGTACGTTATAGCAAGACACTATACTTATATCTTTGCCTATTTCTTTCCCCTCTAGTCTAGAACTTCCTCGAGACCGGGGAAACTAGACTTTACCCATCTCTGTATTCCCAAAGCCCAGCACAAATCAACCACACAGTAAGTACTCAAGAAATAGTTCTTGAATCGAATGATCGATCACACAAGCTTCTGTTTGTCGTTTTCAGTGTCTGTTTCCTCCACTGGACTGGGAGCCTCCCGAGGGCAGGTCTGAGCTCTATTTATCTTTCTCGAAGACCTCGTATTTCCTGGCACAGATGAGGTCCTCAACAAGGATTGGCTGGTGGGTGAACACAGGAAAGCCCTTTGTTCATCATAAAATAAGATTTATGGGAGTGGAAAGAAAAAGAAGAAAATCCCTGGATGGAAGAGAAAATGGGCATGACATCCAGAGTGTGTGTCCTTAAGGCGGGGGGAATGTTTGTCTGCATGACCGTGCATACGTGTCTGCATATGTGTACCTGGGTGTCATTTGTGGCGTTGTGTGTGCAGCTGTGTAAGGATGTGGGTGTTGTTTACTTTGTGCGTGGATGTGTATTATTGTGTGTAGTGTACCGATATTATTGCATTACTGTGTGTGTTATATCTCTAGAGTCTTTGGGTAAGTCTGCATGTGTATAACTGTGTATGTGTCTGTGGTTTGTGTGGAAGTGTGTGCCTGTGTGTGTGTGTGTGTGTGTGTAGGTGTAGTGTTGTGTACGAGGATGGAAGATAAAGTAGAAGGGAGAAGAAAAGACAGAACTTGTGACTGTCAAATGCCAAGTGCAAAGAGCAAGAATGCACAGGTGTTCCAGGCAGAGACCTAAATACCCATCGAATTTCATTCCCATCATCAACTCCACTCATTGTTTCCTTCACTCACTGAAGCGCCGATGCTGACTCTGCTGGGTCCTCTGCTGGTTGCACAGGATCTGACACATCTCCTCCCTCTAGTAGTGCCCAATTTCCTGGGGGGGATGGCATGTGATAAATGGTCACAGAAGTATGCAATCGGCATTGTGACAGAGGGACTCAAGGGATGTGGGAGTGCTAAGGAGGGGCCCCTAAAGCAGTTGGGTTGGGGGCAGAGCAGGCTTCAGAGAGGAGGCGCCATCCCCATTGAGCCCTGGGACAATCGTCCTGCCTGGTGGCTTTTCTGGGCATCCAGACAGGCTGAGGCTGCTGTGGATCTCTGCCCTGGTGGGGCTCCCTGACTTGGAGGCTCGCTCCTGTCCTCCAGGTGCCAGCTCAGCCGAGTACGCTGAACTCCCCACCTTTGCTGTCTCCCTACCCACTTCCACTCTCTCAGCCAGGCCCTGAGGAGAAGAGTTCTATTCTAACTGAGGAGAACTGAGGAGAAAAGCAGCAATGAGAAAGTGAGAAGGTTCCTGGCACTTCCCCTTCACAGCCACACGACCCTCTGCCTCTGGAGTGTAGGTGGGTATGCGGGTGGGTGCGCAGGTGCGAACTTATTTGTGAGTGCCCAGCCTGTGTCAGTCTGGCGATTTTTAGAGGACAGAGAAACATTTTTCAGTCTCTTTCTCACCCAACCCACAGGGCTGTGTGACAGGAGTTTCAGACCTATGTGGCTGGACCGACTTGCAAATTCTACAGCCACGTGTGAACCAAAAAAAATACCCCAATTTGTTTGACAAAGGAAGCTGGTCATCAGACCAGACTCTGGGAGAGAAAAGATTGGACTCTTGAGACTAATGTGATTTTAAATCTGTATTCATAGGCAGGCCTAGATTTATTTTTTTTTTCCTTTTTCATTTAAGAAAAAACCTTGATAGAATAAATGAGGTGGTGATTGAGCCAGAATTCTGAAGACTTTCAATTTCATGTAGTGCCTCTGTCCCTATGGAGCACCCGTGATGCACCAGGCTTCATCTGCACATGCAGAGCTGGCAAGCTGTGGCCCATGGTGACATGCTGGGGCAAGGATGTGATTCAGGCCCCGACAGAGGAAGGGCAGAATCTGGAAGAGCCTCATGGAGGAGGTGATATTTGATATGTACTCCGAAGAGACCAGCATGTGCAAAGGCCCAGAGGCAGGAATGGGCAGGCATTTTTCAAAGAGTAGTAAGCAGCACCAACCCATTGACTTTAGACCCAAATACTGGTCAGTCCAGGGAGGCATGAAGTGGCACAGTGAACTCCAACACGAGGACCTCGTACCAGCCCCGGGCTCCGGTCTTCATGACATGTTGTGTGGCCTTGCTCCATTCACATCCCGTCTCTGTGGGCTTGTGTATGGGTGAAAGAACCACAGACTGAAAATGTGGCAGCGGAGACAAATGAGACTTGTGCGAGCTCTCACATGCCTGCCACCCTGTGCCCATGGCAAACACTGGTCATTAACTCATCATGATGAGCTTTTGCCTCATTGTTTTTCAAGAAGCACCATGTGGTAGATGAAATCACAGACTCTAGAGTCAAACTGCATAGGTTCGAATTCCAGCTCTGCCACACACTAACCGAATCCTGGGGCAAGGTCCTTAACCTTTCCGTGCCTTAGTTTCCTCATCTGTAAAGTGGAGCTAAGAATACCTGCTTCTTAGTATTGTTGTGTAGGATTGAATGAACTAATAGGTGTAAAGTACTTAGAACAGGACCAGCCGCACACTCTGTGAGGATGTGATTGTTTTCTCAAAGCCCCCCCACACCCCAGTGCTCCTGGAGACAATGCTCGAGACAGCCACTGTCCATCCCAATCTCCTCACTATAGATCGGAAAAGTGAGTCCAAGTGTCAGGGAATTCCCTGCCTAGGGTCTCAGTGACATTGCAGAGCTGAAGTTCACTGTTTCCTGAATCTGAGGCCAGAGCTTGTTGCATTACAGCAGTTATGGGAATGTGCTTACAGAAGAAGCCCATGATTGCTCATGATCAGCATGTGCAAAGGCCCAGTGTGAGGACCTAATCCATCTGTGAAGGGGCTGCCTGATCTCCAGGCCTTCTCGGCTCTGCTGGCTGTGACCATCACCCGTAGGGGACTCAGCACTGAGGACGGGGGACAGCCAGTAGCCCTCCTCTCTGGCAAGGCCTGTCACTCCTGGGGGCCCAGTGCATCCCAGATCTCCACTGCAGGCCCCCTCCCCATGCTGTCCCGGCCTTTTTCTTTCTCTGTCCCTTCTCAGGAGCTCCAGCTCCAGCTCCAGCTCCAGCCTGGGGTCTGGCACATCTCAGGGAAGAATACATGGCCCCTCAGCTAGCCCTTGAGGAGAGGGGCTGGGAGGCCAGCTCAGAGCCTGGGTGGGCCCACTCCAGGGGCCTGCTCCAGCCTTCAGAGACACTCTGGAACTGGGTTACCTGGGTTACCTGAGGGACCTCAGGCAAGAGGGAGGGGCTTCTGGCAACCAGAACAGCTTCCAGATAAGCACAGGTGCTTTCAGCCCTTTGGGGACAAAACCTGAAGAAATGCTTTTAAGGTGTGATTCAAACTCCATCTGCACCAGCATCCCTTTGGTGGTGGGAGCAGAAGATGTTCATTAAAATTGCAAATTCTTGGGCCTTACTCTAGACCTGCTGGATTACACTTGGGCCTGAGGCCTGAATACCTGTGTGTTAGCAAGCTCCCCAGGCGAATCCTTCACCCTCAAGCTGGAGAACTTCGGGGTCAAGGGGACACCAGAGGCGAGGAAGCCCTTAATCCAGGAACCCTTTGTACTGTCTACGCCTGTCACTACACTCCCTGAGGGATACCAGAGAGTCGGTTTGTCCAAACCCAGCCCCGAGCCTGCTCTCCTTTCTCCCCAGCTTCCTACACTGCTCACACATTCCCCGCAGTTTCTAAATTCAAAATGGGGGCAGTTGTAGCTGTGTATCAACTCCCCTTCCCTGGGCACTGTGCCTCAGGATGCTGCCTGCTAAGGAGGGCTCTGGGCTCCCATTCCTCAGAGCCTTGCAGGAGGAGGACCAGGACAGCATCGGAGGGCCCTGCTACAGACCAGGGTAGGGGGGTCCTGACCCAGAACATGCCTCCGACTCTCTGGACTCAGCCAGTCTCTGAGCCTCTCCCTTCTAGAAGTCCCAGCCTTTTCCATTCATCCCCAGCGTTGAGCCATGCTCACCTGCAGAGGAACACCTGCTGGGCCCTGGCTGGCACTGGGGAGTCTGACACCCACTGGCCCCAGAGCACATGCCTCATTTGGTCGGCGAGCATTTGTTGAATGCCTGCTGAGTATGGTTGCTGTGCTGGGTGCTGGAGGGGGCGGGTGGGGGATGGGAGACCGTTTGGGGGTGTAGAAAGAAATAGAAGACTGGGGGAGTGGAGAAGCCCACACATGGGTTTAGAACAATCACTGAGCAACATGCCAGGCAAAGCGAAACACACTCATCTCAATACAGTTGGCACACGCTTCTTGAGCAGGCCCCAGGCTGGGCGTCTCAGAAGTGTGGGGTATGTGCTGGGATGGAGGGGCATGAAAGAGACAGGGGTGAGCAGGACCTGAGTTCTAGTCCTGAGGCCACCATAGACTTGCTGTGTGGCCTTGGGTAAGTTGCTTACCCTCTCTGAGTCTCAATCTTCCTCCCTCTCATGCTCTCCCCTATATAAACACCCTGGAAAATGGCAGACTTGAACCAAATTTGCCTGACACTGAGCAAGGGATGTGGCTTCTTGGTCATTTGAGTAGATTCTCTGCTGGAGGTCTGCTATCACCTCGACAGACAGTCGAGGGTAAGGGTTGGAAACCCTGTGATTTGGGTCACAGACTTCCATCCTTTACGGGTCAGTGTCCCCCTCTGTAGAATGGGCAGATCTCTAGCATCACTGGGAGAGGATGCTGGCCGAGGAAGGGCTGCCTAGATGGACACTCAGGGATGTAGTGGGGGATGAGCCGCTCACAAACAAAATGCTGCTTCCCCCCTTGGCTTTTACTCATTGTTAATTGCATATTGACTTTTGAGGAGTTCGCGTCTATGAAAGACTGCTTGAGGTGGGAAAGCTGAGGAATTCCAGGATAGCGGGGCCCAGGCAGTGCCGGATGGGTGCTAAGCTCTCATGGCTGTTGGAAGATGCAGCTCTTCCCTCTGATTCCTCTCTTTAACATCCTTCCCTGAACCTCTTCTCATCTTTCTCCTTCTCTGCCATGTTTGCTCCTAGAGACAATGGGAGACTTCCATTTTGCCCAGTGTTTAGCTAGACCTCTCCCATAGCAGGTCTTGGGCTAAGCCTGGTCCCTTCCCTAATAGGGTGGCATATAGTTTAGGGGTTACACGTACGGGGCTTACAAACAGAGACTTGTGTGTCAGTTCGGGTTTGCTATTCACAGGCTGTGTGATCTGGGACAAATTACTTAGCCTCTCTGTGCTTCAGCTTCATCTGCCATAAAAACGACTAACAAACCGACATCATAGGGCTCTTGTAAAGATGAAATGAGCCAATGTGTATAAAATACTTAACATATACTAAGCACTCAGCATGTTGCTGTTCTCAGGTTAAAGCCACGTGGGCTATTTAATGCCTTCTATTTTCTTAGCTTTCACAGCTGTCTCCTGGCATGGACCAGTCACGCTGGAAATGGTAGGAGTGAATGAGAAGGATCCATGTGAATGCGTGGTCAAAACAGAAGTGGCTGTGGAAACACGAGAGATGAGGTGTCCAGGGAGAGCCTGTCTGGATGTCGTCAGCTGGGGTGGGCCTACAGGTTGTCACGGAATGAGCTGCTCACTGACACTCACCGAGCGGCCAGTCTTCCTGGTACAAGGGCCCAGGGCTGCAGGGGCACGTTCCGCGAGCTGTGGGGGGACTGGGTTCAGCAGGGGAGATGCTCAGAAGGAGCAGGGCTTGAGCTGGGCGTAGGATTCTGGCCAGCGTAGAGAGGAAGCGCGGAAACTGAGTGAGGGTCTGAGCAAACTGATCTTAGCCCTGGGGCTGAGGAGGTTTAAAATTCTTCTCCCCACCTCCTCTCTTCCCTCGTCTTCTCATCCTCCCTCCAAAAGTGATCTTATCGTGACCAAGCAGGAGAGAAAATTCAATCTGATAGCATTTTACATGTCTTTAAGTGTTACTGCATCCTAAAAGTGCAAAAGAAAGATTTTTTTAAAAATCTACTTGAAAAAATCTTTACTTGAAAGGGTATAAACATGTACATATGGTCAGAATTGGAACATGTAAATGTAAGGCATCGACAGATGAATTAAAGAGTATGTGTATTACCAGAATCCAGAGACTGGTAGAGAGATGGGTGGACAAGCCATTTTTCTTTTTTTTTTTTTTAAGCCCATGACAGCAAACCTGGAAACTGTGCAGGGAGACCCTCCGTGGCACCAAAAAGAGCCCAATTAATACCCCAGAAGAAATATTCCACCCTAAGCAACCTTAACTAACTGGACTCGTAACTGCCCCTTGGGGGCAGGCAACCCCAGTTAACTGGGATGGTGGTTCTCCCTAGTGAGTGTACATTTTTGAACTCCAGGATGATTTGGGGTTATATTTAGACAGACCTATGGGTGTTAACCTAAAAAGAATAAGCCAAAGTGGGAGGCAATAAGTATTTATTTGGGATTAAGAATTGCAATTTGGGGAGCACAGATTCAAGCAGAAACCCAAATAGTGTCCCAATTTCGGGGCAAGAGCAAGGGGTTTTTAAGAGAAAAGACAGGAAGTAATTACGTGGGTGGAAGAAGGAGAGCCCGTTGGAGCCGACAAGCTGAGTTACTCTTTAGCTATATACATGGCTCGTTATGATTCTATCTTCAGAAAGAGAGTTTATAATATCAGTCCTTGTGGTCAGGATGTCTGCTTTCCTGTTAGCTTTACAAATAACTGTTTGTAAAACAAAGCTGGTTTGGCCCAGTCCAAAGGTTGTTTTATTCAGCTCAAACATCCCAAAGTTGCAAGGAACAAGACGCGGAAGGCAGTCCCTCTGGTATGGTGGCTCCGACTTCCTTTTGAAATGGCTCCACTATGTCAACTGTTACATGGGAATCAACCACAGTACTTTATTTTTCTGTTATGTACTTACTCGTAATGCTAAGAAATTTAGGCCTATTAAAGTTAGAGTCTAATCATTCTAATTTAAAATGTAATTGAGTAATCAACTTTGATGTGTGAGTTTAATTTGAAATCTCACTAAGCTCTGCTCGATAGTAGAATATTTAAGAGAATTTTAGGTTCTCCACATATACACATTTAATTTACTAAGTGTAAAAGAATGTTAAGTACCCAGAGAGATTTTGTAAACAACAGGCAAATTAACTAAAAAGAAAATCTAACGGATGATGATGATAATTTTTTTTGAGATATACCGCACACTCAGAAAAGTATCCAGATCACATAGTAAGCCAGAATCAGATTAAGAAATCTAACATTGCTGGAACTTCAGAAGTGCCCCATCCCTCACCCCACACCTTCTCCACTCACCACTCCCCCCTCCAAGGGAAACCACTCACTCAAAACATTAAATTTATACGTAGGGTATGAATTGTTTGAGGCATGCGTAATTAATTACTTACATTTGTAAATGGGACCACATATCATTCAAAGACTTCTTAAAAGTGGTTGCTAAAGTCTGCTCAATATAAACAGAAAAAGATTTGTAAGCAGACTTAAAAGCTTAAGAGAGAACTAGAGTTAAGGATTTGTCAGTTTAATAAATTGAACTCTAGTTAAACTCCAAGAAAACTTTCTACACAGTCTTTTCTGCGCCCAACAACCACTGGTGAAATCACCACAAAAGTTAAATGAACAAGCATAAAGTCTGGTTTCAACGTCATAGTTCAAAGTCCTGAAGGAATTTTCTTTAAATTACACATCATGCGTATGTACTTCCCTTAGGTGGAGGGTCCATCTCGGCTCCTGGGACTCGCTTCCAAAGCCACAGGCTTTGTATGTCACTCTTTCCCTTAAATGACATTAAGTTAGTTGCCTATATTTTACTACAAAATGTTTCAGATAGACAATGTGGCACATCGTTGATGTTACTTGTAATCCATACTCTTGAGCAAACAGGAGTTCATGGTCCCAAGATGGGTTGGTAGCATTTGAAAAGCTAATCGGAAGCCCGCTGTTCACAGGGACCATTGCGAGCCTTTTAGTTGGCACCAGAGGGGGTGCTCCTTTGCATATCGGATGCAGAATGGCTTCTCATTGGTGAGTACAGAAGTGTAAGGCGATATATGGATTAGCTGTAGAAACAAGCCAGGCACCGTCACTCTGCAGGAACAGGGTCTTAGAATCCAGTGGGTCCTGCAGAAATGCCCTAGGTTCAGAACATCCACCTGCTCTTGGGCACAGCCCATCAGTGGAGAATTCCATTGCTGCCTGCCTCTAGGATCTCAGCTGAATTCAGCACTAGCATACTGTTGACTCTGCCTTGGGTCAATCTTTCATGCAAGGAACGTGCAACAGGACGGAGACCTGAAGCTTTATGGAGTTTCAGAGCAGGCAGTTTGCGGGCCTGCTTGCGAATGTATAATGTGTGCTTCTTATTGAAAGTAAGAATGTGAGGCCACATTTGGGGCAAGGCTTCCTTTCACTGTAATTTACAACCAGGTAGCCAGGCTGTGGGGGAGGAAAATGAGAGCCCTCCCCACCTCTACCTATAAGAAGTTATTGAAATTGACTGAAGTGAGTCTAATGTTTGTGGATAACCTAGTTGCTTTAGCTGAGAAGTCCAGTGGCAGTGGGGTAAGTGGGATGCCATGGAGCAGGTTGAGAGGAATACCTTTGGGTGGGAATGTTCCTGGACCCCCACCGCCCGTCTACTGCTGTCATCTCCAGCTCTGAGTAGGAACATTTGGGGCTCAGTTCCCTCGGACCCTGTGAAAACCCACCCAGGGGTTCTTGGCCTTACCTCTGGCCAATCCCATGCCAGGATCTGGAAGTCTGAGTGGCAGTGGGAATTACTCTGCCTTCAAGTGGGGTCTGGGGCTCCTATGAGATCCTCTCTCCGCTCCTCCTACCCGATGTCAAGTTGGCTGTTCCATCAGCACTCTGACAGCACCCCACAGCCCAGCTGCTGACAGGTGTGCATCTCGGTGACAGGATCCTGGCTGGCTTGAAAGGTAAGTGACTTCTCTTTAAAGTGCTCCTCGGAGATGTCTTTGAAAAGAGCTCTTTTGAAAACAAGACGGCAAATAGTGCGCACAGTGCCTCCCCTCCCCACCCCGCTTCCTTTCTTCCTTCCTCCTCCCTCCCCCCTTCCTTTCTTTCATCCTGAGTGCAGAGCTCTCTAGGCCCAGCTTGAGTACAAGCCAATCATATGTACATTTTATAACTTAATTCTGCAAGAACCAAGCTCCGCTTTAATGGACACTGACTTTTTCTTTGACTTCATGCCTCTCCCTTGGCTTCTGCCCGCAGCAGAACAGCTCAAACCGGGGCCCTTTTGGTCTAAACCATCAAGGTGACTCCAGGCAGCCCCCCGACCACACCAACAGTAAATCCTCCCTCCCTCCCAAAACATCTGGGCACATGAGGTCCCCTGGAACTTCCAGAACATTCCAGACTCTGCAGCAAGAGCAGCCCTTCCTTGAGCAGCCCTCCCACCTGACCCTCAGAGGACCCCTTCCACTTCAGCACCCGCAGGGGTTCTAATGGCCTCCTTCCCCCAGCTGAGCTCTGGTCTCCCACTGGCAGGGAGGCCTGTATTGTCTTCACATCCGTCCGCTGGTCTCCTGTCCTCTGGGCCAGCCAGACAATCAAGGTCATGACGCCAGCATTTGCTTACTTGAAGGAAAACAGCTCACGCGATGTGGGGAAGGCAGCTGGATGGGAAGGGAGAAAAGTAGCCCAAAGTGGGTGGTATTTTTGGAACAATTTTTAAAGGTAATATGTAAATATGCTGCTCATCAGGATCCTAGTGAGAGACATTGAAGGAAACGCTGTCAGATGGTCCTGGTGTCTGACAGCTGAACTCTCTGTGAGCCGTAGGAAGGTGGTTAAAGGCCTTTTCTTTATGTTCAGGGCTCCTCGCTGCACCTTTGCCTCCATCTTCCACCTCTGCCCCCATCCATGCTCTCCCTGACCTCAGCACCTAGCTCTGCCTCTGCAGGTGAGAGCAGACGCCCCTTCCTCCGCCTCTCACACACGCAGGGTGCCCAGTGACCACCCGTCATGGCAGTTACCTCCCAAGAGCAGGGGCCACTCTGCCTACAACACCTGCTTTCGTCCTGCGTCTAATTAGGAACTGGGGCCATCTGAACCCATCCAGATGGGACTCAGACTCCGCACTCGGACATCTCTGTTCCCTCCAGGTTCTGTGAGTGTCCCTTAACCCTTAAGGATGTTGCAGGGTACGAGGTCCTGTAAAGAACATGGGTTTGGAGTCAGAAAGGTCTGAATTTGAATCTGATCCCTTGAACTCACTATTTGTGTGACTTCTGGCAAGTCACTTAGCCTCTCTGAGACTCCATTTCCTCATCTGAAACATCCTGAAACATCCTGGGGGTTAGCACGGTCAGGGACCAAACAAATTACTTGGCACATCCTAAGGGCTTAAGAAGTAGTGGTCCCTGCCCGGATATGGAGGAGAGAGATGGCCCAGGGCTGCACGGTGAATCTGAGCCCAGCTGGCTAGCTCTGGTGCATGGGCTGCCTAGCGAAGCACATCTCAGCATGGTCTCTACCAGCCATGCAGCAGGCTGTGTTTCTACAGCTGGAGAGGCCCCAGCCCCAGAGAGCAAAGAGGTCTCTGAGTCTCCGTCTCACCCTGGGAGGCAGCCCAACCCGGGGGGTGGAGGAGGCAGGGTAGAGGTGGGGGTAGGGGTAAGAATTGCAGTCAAGGCTATCACCCTTCTGAGTCAGGAGCTGTCATTAGTTGTCCTGGCACATAATTGAGCTCTAATCACCCTCTGGCCCAAGATGAGTTTTGGCGCCATGATTATCTGTGATTAGCCTGTTCGTGCCTCAGAATGCTGATTTCATTCTGTACCCCCCTCTCTCACCCCAGCCCTTCTGGAGGGCCCTGCCAGAAACACTCAGATAAGAGCTTCTTGCTTGGAGAGACCGACACGGCAAACTCTTTCCTCCACTTTGTGATGTCCGTGCAAGCCACAGCCTGACACCAGGAAGTGCTCTGGTTCTGAGAGGAAGGTGACAGTTCCCTTCCTCTCCAGCTAGTGAGGGACATAGCCTTATAAAAAATAAAATCCAGCTGAGGGCAGGTGTAGGATGCACACTGAAGTCAGGCCGGCCTGGGATCCCACACCTGTTCTGCCACTTACTAGCTGTCTGGCCTTGGGCAAGTGATGAAGCCCTTCTGGGCTTTTCTCACCTGTACAGAGGATACCTGCCTCATGAAGTTGCAGAGAGGATTATATGGGTCAGCAGGTCATTAAGCTGGTTAGCTAGTCACAAAGCTTTCACTAAGCACCTCCTATGTGCCAGGTAGGCAGCTACAGATACAGGTGAGCAGGACAGAGACTGCAGGCTCCAAAGGCTTCCATCCTGGGGAGACAGAAGAGAATTGAACATTAATAAAGCAGTTTGAGGTGCTTAAGATGGAGTTCAGCAGGTAATGTGGTGGAGTGTCACCCAGAGGGGCTGCTCTATCTGGGTGGCAGGGAAGAGCTCTCAGAGAAGGCAGCATCTGATGGGACCTGAAGGGCGAGCAGTGTCTAGCCATGCAATGGGGGAGCAGCTAGGACAGAACCCTAAGAGGCGAATAAACATGGCTTGCTTGAGGTCAGAAGGGCCCCTGGGATGGCAGCATCCTGACATGGGGCAGGGGACCATCGTACAAGGCCTTGTTGGCCACCATGGGGCACGTGGATTTCTTTGCAATCACAGTATTTGTAGGACTTTAGAGGCCTTTCAGCAGGGGTGATCAGATCAGTTTTCAGCTTTAGAAATAGCTCTTAGGACTTCTGTGGTCTCCCACCTGCAGCTTCAGAAAGCAAAATACATGCCACTTGCCTTCGACAGGTGTTGTCCAGGCATTGCTCAGAGTGTCAGGTGATTGGCTGACTTGGTAGGTTGGAGGTTGGAGGGGTCAGAATGATACTAAAACCTTGGCCAACTAAGCCAACTGCTCACCTGATGCTCCAATCTCCTCTTCAACATATGTGCTCACACACCTGCAAGGATGAAGAACTTATCACCTTTAATAGTATTGTAAGAACTGGAAAACACCGTCTCAGAAAGTATTTCTTACGATGAGCTGAACTTTGCCTCCTCTAACTTACACAGAGAACCCTCTCAGTCTTCCTATCTCTTTAGAGATGCAAAGTGCTCAGCTCCTGCTCTGTCTCTGGCTCCTCCCTCGGCCCGAAAGCAGATGAGCAAGTGCTTCACCCCTGCTTCTGGCAGCTGTGCCAAGGAGAGCCCCTGACCCCACAGGAAATATCTGACTGGTATTCTCCCTTCTGAGGTCTCAGGGTGTCCATAAGCCCCTCCATTTTTGGCTTCTCTTCCCAGCTCCTCCGAGAGGGCTGAGGACACAGGACAGAGCCTGGAGACTTTTGAACCCACTGCCTTCTGCTTCATCTCAGGAGACTCCCAGGGCAGTGTTCTCTCATGAAGTTGCATGAATGGGTGCTACTTAAGAGCCTCTGGGCTTCCTGGGGCCTGGGTGAGCAGAAGAGCCTCTTTGACCTTCTTCTCTGCCTGAGGCGAGTGCTTCCCAGGAGTTGAGAGCTTGCTCCTTTTTATCGAACAATAACTCTTTGCCAGGCACAGTGCTAGGCAGGGCTGTCAAATAGAGCTGCAGAAGTTGTGCATTGCTCGGCAACCCGGAGTTGCGCAGTGCCCAGCTTACACACTCATACCTGGTGGCCCTGGAAGCACTTTGCCTGCTTCGTCTCATTCATTCCTCACAATAGCCCTCTGAGGGCATGCTATCAGGGTGTCTATTTTACAGATGAGGACATGGAAGCAGCTCCGAGAGATTATGTAACAAGTCCAATGTCAAAACAGTTGAGGTAGTGGCCAAGTTGGGATCCAAACCTTCAACTCCAGAGCCAAGGTCTTTGTTGCTGTGCTCTAATTGCAAGGAGTCACATAGCAGAGTGTTCCATGACACAGATTTTGAAGTCGGCCTTCCTTCAGACCCTGGCTTCATCATTACTACCCACTCTATCTGACTGTTGAGAATGTTACTCTGAATTTTCATCTTCTTTTCTGTAAAAGGGAAATAGTGAATCCTACCTCACAGAGCTGTCAGCAAGACTCAGAGACAGAATTGCTGGCACAACCTGGCACCTTGTAAGAGAGAAATGAATGATGGCTTAAAAAACCCTACAGTGTCCAATGGTCCATAGCAGGGCACCCAGGAGCAGCACTTGATACCCACCAGCATGGAAGATCAAAGCCACCAGCCCCACTCTATTGCTACATTTGACTTTCCAGCTCCATCCTCACCTGAGCCACAGAGGGACTTATTTTGGAAATGGCCAATTTCAGGCCAGCAGCAGGACACTGCAATCTTACCTGCAGCGAATTGCCTCCCGTGCAGCAGGATCAAGCCTCGTCCAGGGAAAATGTAATCATCACTGCATTCGGTGCCTGCACGGTGAGAAGAGAAGAGTGGGAGCTGCTCCTTGGGGGCCTGAGCGGAGGAAAGCGAGGGCACAGTGATGGGTAACAGGCTGTTGATTGGGGCTTTTCTGTTGCCTTGGAATCGCTACTCAAGGGACAAAGCTGAAAGCAATGGGTGCTGAGTGGTCCCATATTCAGAAGAGCAGGCCAAACAGACTTACTAAGAGAGGGCTAAACAGCCCCCTGGACCCCCACACACATGTAAGGATTCATCAAGCCTGTATAAACAGGGGCCTTAGGAGTCAGGAGGAATTCAGAGAACTAAGTCTTCAGCCAGGGTGGGGTATGATGTGGCTGTTCCTGTCCCCTCTCCCCGGTGGTCCTTCCATCAAGTCTAGTGAGGTGGACCCAAGAAGACATGGTAGAAGACAGGGGTCCTGTAAGAGACCTTTAGAGTCTTGGCTTTCTCCGGGTGTCAGCAGAGACTGTTCTGCTCTCGGTCGAGGAAAGAGGCAGAAAGCTAGAGAGAAGGCAGAGGGAGAGGTGTCGATGGGGAGAGGAGTGTTGCAGGTGTGCCCGCCACTTGGTGTGGCAAAGATGCAGGGGTTTGGGTGGGTCCTTGGCTTGAACCATCCTGCTGAGCTGTATATGAAAGGGCTGGCCCCCAATGAGGGGGTCTCTGCAGCAAGAGGTGAGGGGGCACCCCCCACACACAACAGGGAAGAAGTCTCCTTCTTCTCCTTCCCCAGGAAAGGGAGGAGGGGTAAGAGGTGACTTTTCTGTCTCCCTACATGCCTCCTCTTGGGGCAGGCCTTGGGGCCCTGGGCCTGCCCCAAGAGGAGGCATGGGAGAAAAATAAAACAGGTTCCTGATTGTATAGACTTAGTTCAGACTGTTCAATGGAACAAACAATTTTTGACTCTCTTTTTGGTCTATTTTCTTTAAAATAGGCTGTGTTTCAAAGTATATGAGTATGAGCATGTGTGTATAACAGAGAGAGGAAGGAAGGGAGAGGAGAGGAACAGACAAGAGAAGAGAGAGAGAAGAGGAGAGAGAGAACACTTGGATCCTAAAATTCTTCAAAGGAGGGTATGGTTGTTGTACCCCTGGTCATGTAATGAGGCCATGGAAGAAGGTGGTAGAGCAAACAAAAGCTCCAGTGTGATGCGCTAGAGGCGAAATCTGAAAAATTACGGGAAGAAGAGGCAGGTCGATTGAGTGTTTCAAAGCATAGGTTTGGGAGTCATGCTTGGCCACCTGCGAGCTGTGTGGCCTTGACAAGTCACTTAACCCCCTGGGTCACCTGGAGACCTTCTTTGCAAAATGTGAAATATAAAACTGACTTTCTAGAAAGGTCATTGTGAGAATTTAATAAAATAATCTATGAAAATACTTAATTCAGTTTCCTGACAAGAAAATACAAAAGGAACAAGAATAAAGGAGTGATGCTCTGCCTTATAAAAATATTTATATTTAAGAAAAGTCACTCTCTCATTCACGGTCCTTTGGTATATGCACCATTTGTGCATTTGAAGTTAGGACAGTCTAACTTTGACTTACAAGCTCCTTTTCAAAAAAGCACGGATTAAACTCTCATGGAGAGCCAAATTCTGTTCTAAGTGTTCAACTTGTATTAACTCAATGGCCATTGCTTAGCATGAGCCTACCTGAGTAGGGGAGGTTTATTCTTCAAGACTGACCCCATACGGCCTCACCTGGACTCCTCCCCACTACAGCCTCACCTAGACACTTGACAGGAGAGCAGGCAACCACGAGCCAAGGGGAGTGCTTGTAGTGTGCATGTGCTCGGTGGCATGGCAGCACGAGTGGAGATGAGTGTGTGCCTGCACGTGGGCACTGACACGAAAGGCCACCACCGCGAGAGATGAGCACAGATGTTTAAGGGTCTGGGCACCCTTGCCAGAGCATTGAATTACCAATCGCTGTGTGAGACTAGGTCTTTTACTTAATGTGATGGACAGACACTAAGGTGGCCCGCAGTGATGTCCTGCTTCCTGGTGTCCATGCCTTTGTGTAACTCTTGAGTGTGGGCAGGACTTATGACTCGCTTCTCATCCATAGAACATAACAAAGGTATTGGGATTTCACTCCTGTGATTATATTTCACTATATAAAACTGTCTTAGTGAACTAGAGAAATAAAAAGGGAGACTCTTACTGGCTTTGAAGAAGTAAGCTACCATTTGTGAGAGAGCTTATGGAAAGGACCATATGGCGAAGAACTGTGAGTCACCTCCAGGAGGTGAAAGTGGCCCCCGATTGAGAGCCAGCAAGGAAACAGGGATCTCAGTCCTTGAGCTACAAAGAGATCTACACTGCCAACAACCTGAATGAGCTCGAAACAGATCTTTCCCCGGTCGAGACTCTGATGAGACTGCAGCCCTGGCCAACACCTGATTGCAGCCTGGGAAGACCCTGAAGAAGAGAACCCAGCTAAGCTGTTTCCAGACTTCTGACCTAGAGAAACTGAGATAATAAATGTATGTGCAGTGTTAATCTGTGTATTTGTGGTATTTGCTATGCAGCAATAGAAAATGTTAAATTCTGCTTTTGGTGAGGCAGGGAGAGTAAAAAACTTGGCTTCTTTCTTTTTCCAAGATTCCTGCCCACCAGTCTCACAGGAATGCAGGGAGGTGAATTAGATAAATAGCCATCAATTGTTCTAATATCCTGGAGAAAAAGCACGAATACAAAGTGTTGTGATTATACCATCAAAGTAGCTTCTAAATTCGTCCAAAAAGCAAATTTAATGAATTGGATGAATAGATGTTTTGGGGAAGCTTGCAAATATAAAGTGCTTGGTAAAAGCTGGCTCTCAGGAAGACTTCCATTAGGGGTGCTTAGTTCCCACGATGGGTAATTATTGAGGCAGAACAAGATCTTCAAAGCAGCCCCCTTCTGGATCCTAACAATAGACATAAAAGGATGAGGTTAATGATCACTAATGAGGAAGATAGCTGAAGTTGGTGTCCCATAGAGTAATTGTCATCCTCAAGGACAGCAGAGCCTCCTTATTAATGTTTCATCCTGGAACCCAAAGTTCAGATGGGGTGCCTTTGAAGATGGCACGGCATGGGGCAGCCAATCTTATTGCTTATAGGGAAGGTGTTAACTTCCACATCATTAGTATGAAATTTTTCCACCTCGCCTCAAAGCTTTGGGTGTCAGAAGAATTTGGATGTAATCAGTAGACTGTAATGGCAAAGAACTCTGACTTCGGAATCAGATCAGAGAGACTCGAGTTCAAATCTTATCTGTATCTGTATCTATATCACTATGTCAGTTGGTTCCGGCTGCACGACAACCTCATATTTAATAATTTAATAACTTAAAGCAACAAGCATTTATTTAGCTCACCAGTCTGCAGATTGACCTGGCAGTTCTATTGCTCTGAGCTCAATTTGTCTGATCTTTGTTGGGCTTTCCGATAAATCTACCCTCAGTGGCTCGGCTGGGGTATGGCTCTTTTTGGATGGCTTCAGCAGGGAGAACTGAGCTGACTTGACTCTGCCCCTCATGGCCTTTCATCCTCCAGCAAGGTAGCTCCGGTTTATTCACGTGGCAGCTGGCAGAGCACAAGAGAAAAAGCAGAAGCTTTGAAAGCCGCTTGAGGGCTAGGCTTAGAATAGGCACAACTTCAATTCTATGGCATTCCATTGATCAAATCAAGTCATAAAGACAGCTCAGATTCAAAGACTGGCAGAACTGACTTCACCTATTGATGGTAAGAGTTTCAAAATCGCATGCAAAGAGTGTGGATATAGGGAGGCCATTAATTGGGGTCATCAATGCTCCTTTCCAGGGCAACGCTGTTCCAAGATCAGCAAGAATGGGCAAACTTCAATGTACAATTATTTTTCAAACCTCATCCTGAGTCATGTTTGCTAAAGTTCATTGGCCAAAGCAAGTGGCATGGCCAACCAGATCAAGGGGAGGGAGACAGGAATAGACTCCACCTCTCCATGTACGGGAGAGAATTAGTGGCCGTTTTTGTAGTCTTCCATATTACCCTTCTGAGAGTTACCTGGGAAAATCTTATCCATCACTAAGTGAATGAATCCCAGAGGAGGCAAAGGTGGCAAAATCTTGATAATTGTCAAACCTGGGAGGATAGCAGTCAAGGTTGGTGAACACATAGGCTCCCATTCCCGCAGGAATCTCTGTTCCCCGCTCTGTTCACGCCATCGCCCAAGTCTCCTCCAGGTCCTGCACAGCCGAGTCCCCTGCCCTGGGTCCCATGCTTCAGAGCGGCACAGTGCAATAGAAATCAAGTGTGAGTCACATGTGTAGTTTTAAATTTCCTAGTAGCCATGTTAAAATAAAAAGTAAAAAGAAAAAGATGAAATTAATTTTAGTAACATATTCTTTTGAACTTAATATATCTAAAATATTGTCATTTCGATAAGTAACCAATAGAAAAAGTATTGCTGAGGTGTGTTTTTTACATATTAGGTTTTCCAAATCCAGTGCATTTTATGTTACACTTGTGGCCCATCTCAATTTGGACGACCCGTATCCGAAGTGCTTGGTGGCCACATTGGCGAGTGGCCGCCCGCTTCAGTAAAAACCTCACCCTTCAGTCCTTTCTCTAGCATGGCCACCCCACGAATTTCCTTCCTAGTGTTTATGGTTCACAATGCAACAATTATCGTGTTACTTGGCAGGTGTTGCTACTGGACTGTAACATCTTCAAAGGCATGTTGGTGTTGGCTTTATTCACCATAAGCCTTAAGGCCTACAACAGTGGCACACAGTGCACGCTTGTTGAATAAGTGTGTCAGTGACCCATGGCCGAGTGGCCTGATGAACTAACTCTTCCAGCCCCTTGGAAAAAAGAGTCTGTATGAACAGCTCAGGTCAAGAGCCAAAGTTCATGCTCACTTGTGTGGCTGCCTGTGCATCCTGCAGATGCTGCTTCCACCGAAAGTCTCCCCTCGGAGCAGGCTTTGCACCATCCCTTGTGTTACAGACAACTCGTCCTTCCTCCGGGCTTCGGAAGCCATGTTTCTGATCAGAAATTCTTGATATCCAAAGCCTTGGCAGCTACAGGTCCTCTTGGCATTGCCCAAGTAGCCGATCTCTCACTGCGAGAAAACCCATAGTCTTAAATTTAGAAACCCATAGGGCTTTGTGATTTCAAATAGCACATCCTTATAATTTTGAAATCTTAGCATCTCAAGGGTTCCACCCAAGACATTGATCACCCTCTTATTCTCCAAACCCTCTTTTAGGTAAGCACATGTTTTTATAATTATGCAGCTGCAGGATTTCATGGTCCACCCAAGGAGCTGACCATCCTTCTAAGTCCCACTTTTGAGCAAAAACCACGTACTCATGTTTATGAGGCCACAGACCTCAAGGGCCTCACCCATGAGGACGGGCCTCTGGTTTTCCTGAGCGGCTCTTTAGATAAACACCACAGTCCTGGAATGACAGAGTTCATGGACCAACATAAAAAGATGTTTTTGGTATTATATGCAATTTGAAATAAAAACACAAAAGAAAACAGAATATCCCCATGGCTCATACTTTGTGCCTATAATTACAGGAAGACTCGGCCTGGGCCCGGCCAATTATGTAGCTGCAGGATGGGTGATGCTTCATCCTCTACTTCCTAAACTTTCTGGAATATTTGCCTTTATGATAAAAATTGTGACAAAAAAAAAAAAAAGCTTTGTTCCCCCTGCATGGTGATCAGGATGATTTATTAGAGTTTAACAGCTGAGTTACCTCTTTGCCCCAGGCCTGCTGACCTTCTGGAAAATCACTGGGATTTATCATTATTATCAAAATTGATGCCTCCGGTCTCTACGTGGTACGTGTTTGCTCTGCACAGTAATTGATGAGGGTGAGAGTAGGTGCGCCTGGGCGAGGGCGGTGCATCTCTCTGATCACAACTAGGCAATTATGGTCCATTTCCTGGCGGGGACCAGCTCGTCCTGGGCGAAGATGTTACCCCAGGATGAGAGCTCTGTCTGTTTTCTGGGGGAGCCCATCACCTCAAGTGAAGTGGGGAGGAGAGCCGCTCCCTGGGAGTATGAGAGGATGCTGATCTGGGGGAAAGGATTCAGGAGGTCTTGCCTGGGGCAAGGGAGGGATGCTCTAAAGCAGGAGTTTTCAATTGAGCATGGTTTTTCCCCCACCAGGGGACACTGACACTGTCTGGAGACATTTTGGTTGTCACAACTGTGGAAGGAGTGCTACTGGCAGAAGTCAGAGATGCTGCTAAACATCCTACAGTACACAAGACACACATCCTGCAGTACACAAGATACGCATCCTATAGTACACATCTTACAGTACACAAGCATTACCCAGCCCATCACGTCAACAGAACTGAGGTTGACAAACCCCGCCCTAGAGTAAGGGAGGGTTTGTCTGAATGGGTAGGGACCTCACGTCTCAGTCAAGGTCCCAATAAGGATGTGGGCCCAGCACTAACAGAGGTGCTGTCAGTGACAGCTGACACTGAGCAGATAGGGTGCTGGAGTGGCTTCTTCTCAGCTGATTCTATTTAAGGCTTCAAGGGCAAGTCTTGTTAAGTCTTTGTAGCTTTGAATGACTCCCTCGCACCACCCCCACCCCATTCGATTATATGACACCAGAAGGACCACATAGTCCCTACACTCTGTCCTCTGTGCCCTTTCATGCTGTTCCTCTGCCTTTCCCTTCCTCCAACTCTACCTGATTTAATTGGACCCATCCTTCAAAGCCACTCCCTCCATAGAGCCTGCCCCGATTTCCTCTTCCTATGGCAACATCGGTAACCTTTCCTTCACTGGGTTGAGGTAGGGAATTACCTCCGGATGGGGGTTGGGGTTGCAGAAAGGTATCATGGTTAAATGTATGGACTCTGGCTTCCCATGCAACTGGGCTGACATCCTGTTTTTGCTGTTTCTTCCTTAGTTGGTATTACACAGGTCATTTTAAACTTGCTAAACTTGATTTCCGTATATCTGGAATGAAATCAATCAAGGGTTAGTGGGAAAATTCGATGCATGAAAATGCGTTTGCAAAGCTCGATTTACAACAGGATGGATAAAACCATCGGAGCTAACCTTTACCGTGCACTGCCAAGGCCTGGACCTTGCTCTCAGAGCTTTGTCTTTATTGTCTCCACTTTCCAGATGAAGAACTGAGGCCCCAAGAGGGTGAGCAGCTTGCCAAGGTCACCCAACCAGGAAGTGGTGCTGTAGATGCGTCCCTTTCCTGGGCTGCACAGGCACAGGCTCCCGGCTCATTCAACGCGTTACATTCTGAGTATCTAGTGTAAACTTGGCTGTCTCTTTTGCCTACATTCCATTCTGCCCTTCCATTCGAAGGCAAACAGGCCTTCAAGATTGTGGCCATTTTACAGATGAACGAGGCTCAGGGAAGCTATATGACACGCTCAAGGTCACACGGCCTATAAGAGGCAGAGCCAGGTTCAAACCTAGGTCTCCTGTTTTAGTAATAATCACCTAGTAACAATCACGAATCGGTAATGATAGCTAACATTAGCGTATACTATGCTAAGTACTCTACAGGTATAATTTGCAGGTTTCATTGTTGTCATCAGTATACAGGATAGGACACTGAGAGTGGCAGAGAGAATGACTTTCCTAAGGTTCCCAGTCACTCCAACTCTTAGACCCGATGGCCTGCCAACTTCCCAGAATCTCTCTGTCCCATGTCAAGAGCTCTGCCCACAGCCAGGCCCCTGCTCCAGAAGTCCTTAGCAAATTGCTCTGGCCACAGCAGCTCATCTCTGGCAGGTCTGGTCTTGCCCTTGAAGGCTGAGCTCAGCTGGTCTCTAATGAGCAGCTCTGAGGACAAAGGCAGCTGGAGCTCCTTGTTCAGGGCCTTATTGTCAGGACAAAGCCATGAATTGATTCTTTTGTACTAAATAATTGGCTTCAATTAAGTGGGCTGGATGGAGTGAGACACTTGGTAGGGCAAGAACAGGGAACTTATGAAAATGCAGATCTGAGGGTAGAGAGCCAGGGGGAGGGGGCTCTAAGGGGCCCACCAGGGAGCCATGCTCCCCCTGCCACCTTGGGAAAGGATCATAACTTCTCTTGGCTCAGTTTTCTCCCTTCTAGAATGGAAAGAGGAAAAAAGAACCTCTGTCAAGAGTTTTCAAATTGCACTTGGCAGAGCCCTGGTGGTCTGTGGAGGTCTGGAGGGTGGGCAGGACTCTGAACAGGGCCCTCCTGAACTCAGCTAGAACAGCTCCTGCCCTCTCTGCCCGCTCCACACATTAGGCTGTTTCCATCCACTTCAGTATGAGCCAAAACGACGACGACAACAACAACAACAACAACAACAACAACAACAACAATAAAACAACCGTGGAAGTAAAAAAAGGAAGGAAGGAAAGAAAGGAAGGAAGGAAGGAGAGTTTAAAGCCACTAGAGAGAGGTGATTTAGGGTTCATCCCAGGTCTAGTACTTCCCAAATCACACCTTGAGGTCTGGGGACAGAGGGGTGGCCCAACCGTCATCAAGGAAGGCTTGATCCAGGTGGCTGCTGTGGCCATGCTCTGTGACCTTCAGCCAGCCTTGCCTCTCTCAGTCATAGTGTCTGAAACTGAGAGCAAAGGAGATGTCGATGATACTGACAACAATGACAATAATTGCTAACTTCCGAGTGGACCCCATGGGCCCTGTGCCGAGTGTCTCCCTGTGCTGTCTCAGTGAACCTGAGCCCCAGTGAGGCGGGTTTCTGGAGACAGAAACCTGACTGAAGTAGGCCAGAGAGAGATCAGGAGGAGTGGAAATGGAGACGCAGACACAGCCTGCTTCACAGATGTGGCCCAGCAACGCTTTCAAGTTTTGCTATAAAAGACGACAGAAAAAATAGATGTTCATTTACATGGAGGAAGGGGTCAGGGTTTTTTTTTTGATAATTATTTTTTTATTCAAATATAGTTGACATACATTATTATATTAATTTTGGGTGTACAACATACTAATGCAATATTCACATACCTTACAATGTGATCACCATGATAAGTCTAGTAACCGTGTGTCACCTTATAAAGATATATTATTGACTGTATTTTCTGTGCTGTACCTTTCGCCCCCATGGTTATCTATTCTATAACTGGAAGTTTGTACTTATTTCCCTTCACTTTTCTCACCCATCCCATACCCACCTCCCCTCTGGCGCCCATCGGTTTGTTCTCTGTATCTATGAGCCTGTTTTGTTTTGTCTGTTCATTTGATTCCACATACAAGTGATATCGTGAAGTATTTGCCTTTCTCTGACTAATTTCGCTTAGCCTAATACCCTCTAGCTCCCTCCACATGGTCGCAAATGGCAAGATTTCATTATTTTTTATTGCTGAGCAATGTTTCATTGTGTGTGTGGATAGACAGACAGACAGTTAACTTCTTTGTTCATTCATCAATCGATGGATACCTAGTCAGTTTGACAGCAGCTTCCCTATTTCTAGCAAAAAGTGGCACATCCTCCCAACTCAGGTAGCTCTCCAAAGCTGCCAGTCCTTCACCAGCTCCACTTCGTAACTGGGTGGGGGGGGCTTGAGAAGTGATCATTTAGATTCTAATTTTTTAATTTTTGAGGAGGGAGGGAGTGTTCTGGATGGTCCTTGGGGCTGCAGAATCTCTAAGCATCCAGCATGTGGCACCTGGTAAACCGAGCACTGTCAACAGGCCGATGGTGACAAACAACGTCTCTCTCTCCTCTCCCCTCCCTTCCCACCGTGGGGCCCAGCCCATGCAAATGCCCAGAAAGGTCTAGAATCCAGAGAGGCAGCACAATCCCAAAGGACTCCTTCTGTGAAGCGGGCTTCGGGCCCAAACATCAGTTGGCGGTGTTCCTTCCTTCCCAGTTTTTGCAGGCAGCTCCCCTGAACTGGCACTAAGTGTTTAATTTCCTTTCTCCAACAGTGTTGATGTCTTGCAGACTTTGGGGAGAAGTTGCAACATCCCCTCTTCATTTGGGGCTTGGCCAAGCGTTTCTGGATTGGCACTTTTCTCGCCCACTGTCTTCTCTGCTGTCCCACTGACGGGCATTTCCTTGGCAGCTGGAGTGAGAGCTGGTGAGTGGGAGTGACAGCTCCCAGCACAGCTCTTGGCTCAGGGTAGACATTCCCTAGACAGGAGGAACTGAAGTTGAGAAGGCTCTCTCACTGCAGGGACACCCCATCTCCCACGGCATGCTGGAGCATTGGGGGAGACGATGCCAACCCTTCCTTTCTTTTTCTCTCTGGCGGATGATTGTTTGAGAGGAGGGATGGCACGGATGGCGGCCTCAGCATGGACCTGTCCTCCTCGTCAGCAAGAGTATGTCCTGTCCACCTGAGATACCCTCCTTATTCTCCGGCCATGATGCCTATGCTAACGGCTGATATTTATTGTGGTGGTGGATTCTGACCTCGATTTAAAGATAAGGTACAATCCATGTAATGAAATATTATTCAGACTGAATTCTGACATATGCTACAACGTGGATCAATGTTGAGGACATGATGTTAAGTAAACGAGCCAGTCACAGAAGGACAAATACTGTATGATTCCACTTATATGAAATACTTAGAGTAGGCAAATTCACAGAGACAGGAAGTAGAATGGCTGTTGCCAGGGCCTGGGAGAGGAGGGAATGGGGAGTTAGTGTGTAAAGGGCTCTGAGTTTAAGTTCCCCAGGATGGAAAAAGTTCTGGATATGGATGACGGTTGCACAATAGTGTGAATGTACTTAATGCCACCAAACTGTACAATTAAAAATTGTTGAGATGGTACATTGCATGATAGGTGTATTTTACCACAATAAATAAAAGAAGAAAATGGTCATGTAAAACTCAGAGGAGTTACTTGCCCAAGGTTACACAGCTACTAGGAAGTAGAGCTTCCCAGTACCGCTGAACCCACACAGAGGGGCTCCAGCATTTCCACTCATTACCTCTGCATCTTTCCCATGAACAACTGGGATAAAAGGAGGGAGAAACACCTTGGCAGGCAAACGAGCCAGGGGCTCGCACAGCACAGTGGGCCAGGGACGGAGCTCCATGGGCTCAATCCAGACAGGAAGCACATCTCTCAGCCTCTCCGAATCAATGCCTCCCTATTGACTAAATATTGTAAAGATACCGCCACAAGGGGTGGGTGTGAGGATGAAGTGAGACCGTGCTCCCAGCATGATTAAGGACATGCAATGAGGGTGTAGACTCAGTGCCACCTCATGGGCCCCATAAAAAAAAGTTCACGCAGTCCACTGTAAGAGTGACAGAGGAATTAATGTGACTGCTACATCGAGGATCCTCCTTGAAGTAGGTCTCGTTTGAATGAAAGGTAGTGTAGGGTTTAAACAGGAAGCTGTGAGGTGGGGATGGCATTCTCCGTAGAAGTTACAGCTTGAGTAACAACCTGGATGTGGGGGTGGGGTGTGATCTGTTCTGAGAACTTGCAGCTAGTCTCCTGTGGCCAAAATGGAGGACCAAAGATAATTAATCAGTTCTTTGGGGTACGAATTACAGAAACTCAGCTCAAAGAGAATTTTTTTGCTCATGTTACAGAAGAATGTGGGCAATGAGCTTCAGGTGCAGCTGGATCCAGGTGCTCGAGGGATGTCATTTAGTCTTTCTTCCATCTCCTAGTTCTGCTTTCCTTGCACTGGCTTCTTTTTGAGATAAATGAATGTCTCATGGCTTTTCTCCCTCCTGCTTCAACCCCAGGTAGGAAAGAATGGATCTTTCCCAGTAATTCCAACCAAAGTCTCATGGCTGACCCCGACTGACCCAGCTTCCGTGTCAAGGCATTCCTGAGCCACACCAGGCTCAGAGCTATTGTACTAGGCTGGGGCTTGGGCCCACCCCTGGATTTGGGATTGGGGGAGCCCTGCCTGGATGACATGGGCTGAGAGAGAGGGCTGGGCAATTCCTCAAAGGAAAATCAGGATGATGTTTCCGGGAGGGAAATGAATCCAATGAAAAACACCAGATGTCCTCTACAGGTAGCAAGAGCCCAGAATGTGAAGAGAAGCTCTAATTCACACCACTGCGCCCCCTCCTCAGCTTTCTCCACCTCTCAACTTCCCCCTTGGCTCCAAGATATACTCATTTGCACCTCCTTGGTTTCTCTCTGCACCTGTTCCCAACCTCCCGAGATGCTGGGTGTAATCTGGTCCTCCATCAGAGTGTCAGCAACGCCTTCTGGCAACACAGCACCTGCCAGCTGCCAACCCCCACTCGGGCTGTGGCTACATTTATTGGGTTTATGAGAACTGGTGACTGGGGTGCGAAGGTCTCAGGCTGACCTGTTCCTCCCCGCTGCCCCGCCTGTTCGTGAGGTCCCTGGCTGTCTGGCGGAACACGCGACGTTCTGGCCCAAACCAACCTTAATCAGGTTTTGAGCACAATCCCAGAAGACTCTTGCTGGCTCTGCTGATATGCCAGTACCGAATATAGAACAGACCCAGACACCCCCACCCCTTAATTCTGTAATTTGTTCGAAATCAGATGATAACACTAGCCTGGGGAGACATTATCTGTAATAACTCAGCCAGCCCCCCTGGATTTGGTCCAAGATGACATCGCTGTTGAGAAGCATGCCTGTGGCCTCAGCCCCCTTCTCAGCATCCTCTTCCCTTTTTTAGCTCTCATTCCTGGTCCCAACGGCCATCTGCTATTGCTGCTGCCTCTCTCCCCTTCCCTCAAGTCCCTGAAAAACTCATGCGTGTGAAGGAGACAGGCCGTTTACTCATTCATTCACCCTACAGATAATTATTGAGCTTATACTATGTGTGCAGACACTGTGAGGTACTGGGGACAGAGAGAGGATGTTGCAAACCAGCCCTGGGCCCAGATTACAGCCTAGTGGAGGAGGGGAGGTCGACATCCCTCTCAAGAGGATTAGGAGTCTTCGGTGACAAGCCTCTTAGTGGAGCAGAGCCAGGAGGGGTGTCAGGCCTTATTTAAGGGATACTAGGGCCTCAGACAGGAGTAGAGATTTGCCCAAAGCGAACAACGGGGTGTGCAGAACTGAGTCCCACTCTCAGCCTCCTCCAGGAGCTCTGGCTCCTTGACCATGGCCATGGCCATGGGCTCCTGTCCTGTCCAGGTTTGCAAATGGTCTGAGGAGAGATGGGAGCACATGGGTGCTTCTCCGCCTCTTCCCCACTTCCAGGAATATTCCCGTTCATTCACATAACACAAAGGGCTGCAGCCCCTGCTAAGGCCAGGCCTGGGGCCAGCTGCTGGGGGCAACGGCGAGCCAAAGCCACCAACGGAAATGAAAAAGTTTTACAAGTTAATGTTGAATGATATCTGCCTGTAATGAAGGAAAGGTTCAAAGGCTGTGAGAAATAGTAACAGAGCAAATTAACTCCTTGGAGGGGTCAGGGGAGTGAGAACTGAAGGAAGTCCTAGCAGGAGAGTTGGAATTAAATTGGGGAGATGAGGAAGGAGCAAGGGGGGTGGTATAGAACCGTGCTCCTGGCCAGGGCATCACAAGGGCAAAGGTCTGGAGGCTGGAGCATGGGGGTCGGAGGGATAAGGGGCATTAGATACTGGGTGAAGCTGGGAAGTGGGCGGGTCTGACCCCTGGCCCTTGAACTTCACCGGGGAGCAAAGATGGCCACTTCGAGGGGCCCTGGTTGGTCTCCTGCCCCGTCTGTAGGTACCCCACCTGGGCACCTCCATCTGAGGTTGCACTGCCAACCTGGCACAGAGTCTGCACGCACGACGTCCAGTTATCGTTGAGTTTCAGATAAACAAGGCATAATTTTTTAGTATAAGCATGTCCTGGCTTCTCCATATTTACACTAAAAATATTTCTGTTTATCTGAAATTTAAATTTCATTGGGTATCTTGTCTTGTTTTATTCTCTGTTTTGTTTTTGCATGTTTCTTTGCTAAATCTAGAAACCCTCAGTGGGAAGATGGAGAACACTCCTGCTCCTCCTCAAGGCTGCCAATGTCATCCCTCAGGCTGACTAACTAGACCGAGGGCTCCCACCCCTGCGCTTTGCTCTGGCCCTCCTTTCTCCGCTCCCTTCATCCTGCTCTGGAGATTCCCACTGAGGGAGCCATGGGGAGGAGGTAGAACAGACTGCCTCCCAAGGTCACAGTCAGGGGCAGGGAGAGAATTGGAACTTATCAGTTGCGTGGCACAAGGAGGGCCCCTCAGTCCCACCTCTGAGCCTTTGCTCAGGCCGTTCCCTCTTCCTGGCACTCCCTGCTCACCTCGCCTGCTTGTCAAAGGTCCAGTTTGTCACCAGCACAGAAGAGTCTTTTCTGACCTCCCTATCTCTCCCAGCACCGGGAGACTGATGACAATCGTAACATCCGCTACCACTCATTGTGTCAGACGCTTCGCATGTTATTCTCACATCACTCGTGGGGTGGCTTCCTTTCTCTGCATCGGACAGATGAGAAAACTGAGGCTTGGCGAGGCTTGATAACAAGGATGCAGACTCAGGCTGTGAGGCCTCGGAACTGCATGCCCCTCCTCGGTCCCAGGGGACCAGGGCAACGCTAACCTCAGTAGTGTGGGCCGTTCATGCCAATCGCACTTTCAGGCCACAGAGACCCCTCGCTCACTTCCCCTCCATACCTTTCTCTTTCTAATTATAAACCCGTTTCCTGTTCAAACCAGCAGGAAGCAAAGTATCCTGTTTCCTTTTAAAATTCTCAACTAGATTTTTCTTTGACCCCTAATTCCTGAGGCCGGTCTAACAGAAATGCATAAAGAGTTCTCGGTTTAAAAAAGAATCCATCTCCGTCTCCTGGGCTTTCGTCTTTCTCTCGCGTGTTGTCATCACAAGCAATTTCATGAAGGCCTCAGCCAGTGACTCACACACCTTTGTGGATCCCCCGCAGCCCGTGGCAGCAGCACGGGGCCTCTGCGTTTGCTTGCTAGCAGTCTCAGCCCGTGCCAACCTCTGCCTAGAGCTCGGCATCCCAGGCTCTCTGGGGTTAATCAGGTTGATTGGTTCTAATCAGTTCCCTGCTGCCAATAAATCACCAGGAAATAGAGTAAGGACGGACAGGGGAGGGAGTCTGGTTCAGTGGGCAGGGACCGATGCGTGTGACTTGCTAATTGATTACCCTCTCTGGGCCCGAGTTCCCTCATTCATGGAAATGGGAGAAAGAATATAATTCTATGATAATAGAGGTGTTCATTCACGAGGATTTTTTTTGAACACCTACTACATGTGCCAGAAAATGTCTTGGGCCCTGGGATATATTCATGAATAAAAGAGACAAGCCTCTTCCTTCGTAGAGCTTTATTCTTTTGGGAGAGACTGAGGCTACAGCCTGCCCTGCCCACTCTGGAAATCACTAGCCCGTGTGGAGATGTTTCACATGCTGTTGTCGATTTGCGTCACCAGGGCTAGAGAAATAAATGTGGGCATCATCAGTCCACAGATGGTATTTCATGACCAGCGTGGTGTCACAGAGCACTTTCGGGCTTAATAACAATTATAGTCATTCAGTCCTACTTGACCACAGGCATAATATTATCTACCTTATCTTATTCAATCCTAAAAACAACTCTGAGGTCACCTCTAATTTATAGCTGAGGAAACGGAGACTCAGAGACGTTCAAGGTCACACAGGATTTGATCCAAGCCTGTCTGATTCCGAAGCCCTCATTCCCTCAGTGGCCCTGGGAGGCGGTGGGTATGTTCTGACTGGAGCAGGCTGACCAGTTAGTTTGGGCTTGGCCGTAGAGGGTCTCGGCCACCAGCCATGGAGCTCAAATCCATGTAGAGGCAATAAAATAAAGGTTCCAGCAAAGGACCGGGGCCCCCTCGCCGACTTCCCTGGGCTATGCTTCCTCCTGAGGCCTCATCCTCACAGACTTTCAGCCCTTTTGACATCCTACCTCCTCTGGGTCAGGTCACCAGACAGAGCTGTGGCCCTGGAGAGTGAACAGGCCTGGGAGTTGCTGTCAGCTCCTCCACAAGTAAGTAGAGGGGACACAGAAGGGCCAGGTCCCCTCTCCTGCTGCAGAGACATCCCTTCTCTAAGACAGTCAGACTTCTTTCTTCCTAAGTGGGGCTGGTGACAACTCCCCATGCGCCTCGTTCCTGTCCTAGACTGAAGACTCATGGGACCTCCAAGCAGAAAGGGCCCCCGATAGCAACAGTGTTCTCCCTCGCTTAGAGATGAATGCCTGCGGACAGAGAGGTGAGCCCGAACTGAAACGTGGGTCTCCCGCCTTCGTCTTGTGAGATCACACAGTCTGGAAGCCTTGCTCTTCTTTCCCTGTCTCAGAACTCGCACCAGTGGTTCTCAGGGTGCACTTCCCCTGGTCAGCAGCGTCATAGCAAAAATGCCATCCCGGGGCCTGGGGCCCAGTGACCTGTGCTTTCTCAAGCCCTCCAGGTGATTCTGGGGCCACCAAAGTTTGAGAACCACAGAGAAGTTCTCAAACTTTGGGCCGATCTCTCCACTTCAAATCCTTCAAGCCATGCACTCTTCATTCTTCACTGTGTTTAGCAAAATCACTCTAAATACAGACACGATCACAACACTTTGCTGCCCAAAACCCTTCGATAGCTCCCGAAATCACACAGCTTTGGGTACCACTTCAAATCCTCGTGTTCCTGCCTCTCATACCAGCTGCGGCCGTGATGCTCTGCTCCATGCAGGTTTGTTTGTTGTTTGTCGGTTCTGACCAGCTTCAAGAGCAACTTGCCTTCCCTCGAGCCTGCCTCTGTCCCTCCTGATCCTTCTTGGCCTGGGCCTTCCCTGGCACAAACGCATGCACAGGACAGAAGTGCAGGAGAAGAAGTTGCTGCCCCATAAGGCCGCCTTGGTCAAGGGGAGACAGAACCTGTGCGTAAATGCGTCCTGCTTTCTTCCTGCTCTAAGTCCTCCTGAAAGTTCCATGAGACAGAGCAACTCTGCTTGGAACCCACCGCCTGGTCCCTGGATCACACTCTCCAACTAAGAATTCACACTTAAATCTTTGGCATAGGCTTTGCTTTCCGCAGACCCTTGGGTTCGGACATGCTCCATTACCTATTCACGTCTAGCCGTGGAACATTCAGTTCATACAAGGCCGGAATCTAGGACAGAAGTTCTACACTGAGCAAGACAAACTGCCCTCCTCTGGGCCCCAATTACCAATGCATCGTGGTGTTGGGGAAGGTAGGACCCCCTCCACGAGGCCTTCCTTCTCCTTTAGAAGTGGGGTCACTGTGATGTTAAATCTGACCTAGAGGGGGGAGAGTGTCATGCTTTCTGGAAGTGGACAGGTTCCCTACTGTGTCCTTTTCTTAGACTGTACCCTCTCCCAGCATTATTAAATGGGCTCCTCTCCACTCCGCCCCCCCTGCAATCTCCAGATCCCCAGAACTTCTGTGTAATGACACAAATTGTGACTACATACTGAGCATTTACTGTGGCCAGGCTCTTTGTGTCATGGTAGACAATGACGTGGTTTGGGGAGCAGCTAGATTCTCTGGACTAGAGTCTTGGCCCTGTTACCTATCATCTCTGCAAATTTGGGCAAGTCACAAACAATCTGTGCCCCAGGGTCCTCTTTTGTAAAATGGGGACAAGAATATCTCCCTCATAGAATTGTTAGGGCAACAATGTTAACATGTGAAGTGCTTAGAGCCAAGCAGGGCACACGGTTAGTGCTTCATAAGTGTGGCTATTATAACCATTAAATCTTTATTCTTACTACCACCCTGTCATCTAAGCATTATCGTCCATTTATTCAGAAAGAAACTAAAGTTCAGAGAGGTTAAGTGACTTGCCCAAGGTCACGCAGCCAGTCAGAGCTGGAGCTGGTGCTTTAACCCTGGCTATTCCAGTCCAGAGCCCTTGGCACTGAGAAACTGTTTCCTGCTGCTCAGGTACCGAGTTGCAGCTTTAAACCACTCTCCATCCTGAGGAGAGGCCTGGGCCCTGCTCGAGCCCCTGCCTGTGCATGGGCTTAGATTATTTGATAAAGGAAGACCATCAGGAGAACGAAGGACTTCCGGGGGCCCCTGGGGTGCAGATCAGCCTCCATTCTCCCTTACTTGCCTTTCTCCTGAGTCCGCTCACCTTTTGTCCCTAGCATGAGTTGTGGCCGAGTAGTGACATTGGGCTGCTAGGATTAGGGAAGGAATTTCTATAAAACCGTGTTTCCAAAGCCGCATCTCAAGGAAAATTCATGCCCTCGGAGGCCTAGTGGGGTTAAATGAAGAACAGCTCTGTGGTGAAACATGCCTGGAAAATGTCTAGTTACATCAAGTGAAAAGGCCTTTTTGCCCCAAGACTTCTGGGAAACTTTAATATGTCAATATGGATTGTGACTCTCCAGAGGGGAATGAAGCATGCATGTTTCCCAAACGAATTTACCCAGGGAACTCTCTTTCTTGAGGACGATCTTTCAGAATTACAGAACTTGCTTTGGGCATAGCTGCTGTGGTGTTTGGCACACTTCTATCCTCTTCCAGATGGACAGATTGCCTTAGACAGATGGGGGCTTCCCTGAGCTTACTGCTCCTGCCTGCGAAGTCTGTTCTCTGCTTTTGGAAGAAGCCATTAGTCACCCATCTTGGGCTTTGGGTGCCAGCTCTGGGATGTGAAGAACGCTGTGCTCAGTGAGGCGGCATGAGCAGTATCCTGGGCCACAGTCCTGTGGCCTAGAAAGTGAAGGCCACCTCTAAGGACAGACCCAATACTGGCTAAGGTTCTGCCACACAATGCATTGCCTATTATGGTCATGATGGTTATTAAAATTGAAATGTTTTCCATA
Organism: Pteropus medius; assembly: GCF_902729225.1. Taxonomy (NCBI): domain Eukaryota; kingdom Metazoa; phylum Chordata; class Mammalia; order Chiroptera; family Pteropodidae; genus Pteropus; species Pteropus medius. Next base: position 18,259,899 of record NW_024340696.1, on the reverse strand, counting down.
CTAGTTGTTTAAAAGCTGCTACTCTGAGTCCCCAGGTTTCACCACAGCTACTGCTGTCCCAGTCACCCTGGATCCCTCACATGGGATTCTCTCAACCTTCCTATGATCCAGCAGCCAAGGTGTCAACGCTTGGCATAGGCTTCAGCAGGCTTAGGTCTATTCCAGCTGGTCAGAACCCTGCCATATCGGATGACAAATAATTTGAATATCATCCTTGGTATCAACCATGAGTACCTATCAGATGCTCTACCATCTGAAGATGACATGAGCAGGTGAAGAACATAGGACCTATGGTATGCTAGAAGAGAAAGAGCACAGACTTGGGGCTCAGATCTTTCAACCCCTTTCTCTGCCGTTTCCTGGCTATGTACCCTGGAGAGGTTATTGTCTCTCCCTGAGTCTTGGTGTCTCATCTGCAGTCTGGGCGTTATGAGGGTAAAGGAGTCCTGTGGTCAGCCGAGGGCCTGGGCCACAAAGAATGTTAGTTGCTTCTTCCTTCCCTATGGTGCCCCAGCCAAGATGCTGGTAGGAGGCGGGTTCCTGGAGTGATGCTTCTCCTAAGTGTGCCTCACCCAGAGCAGCCTCCTCATTAAGGGATCTGCTCCCTATCTACAGTTAATTACTCTCTAACTGCCTGCTCCCCGCTGGGCCCCGCCTGCTCTCTGCCTCCTGCTTGAGCAGGAGATGGTGTCTAATTGGAAGTCACTCTACTGACCTGGCAGGACGCCATTCCTGCTGGGGGAGGCAGTCTGAGTCCCTGCTGGGCTCCTGCGGGCCACTTCCAGATGAGGTGCAGGGACAGCAAAGGCGTGTCTGGCCTTTGGCTGTTACTAACCTAGTGCGAGCAGGACAGGAAGAGTGTCAGCTGGGTTCGTGGTGTTGGAGGCTCCACATTGGTTTATTTTTCTGTAAAAGCAATCTAGAGTAGTGGTTAGGGGTGTACACTTGGAGCCCGACAGACTTGGTTCGAATCCTTGCTTTCTGCTTACCAGCCCAAGACTTTATAAAAGCCTCATCTGATCCTCAGTTTTCCCATCTGAAGAAAGTGAATGCTATTATGCTGAAGAAAGGAGGAAAAGACATGCAGGGTTTAGCACAGAGCCTGGCCCGCAGCAAGCCCTCAGTCAATGAGGCTGTTGTTACAGGTGCACGCTCTCGACTCTATCCCACCGTTCGAAGTCAAAGGCCCCATCCAGAACTTTCCACATATATCTCATGTAATCTTCACAACAACTCAATGAGGTTATTCGATTTTTTTCACAGAAAGAGAAACTAAGATTCAGAGAGGTAAAGTGACTTGCTCAAGATCCAACTGGTAAGTGAAAGAGGTCTAATCATACTGTTCTTTCAGAATCCACTCCTGACACTTGTTCATAAATAAACACTTATTGGGTGTCTATTATGTCTCCCACTTGAGTCCAGTAAGGACTGGCCTCCAAACTTTTGGTTACCCTCTCAACTGTAGTAAGTCACTTCCCACCCCTTTTTTCCGGCATGCCTCTACTCTAGAGGTGAGAGAGCTGCGTACTCAATTTCCCAGCCTCTTTTACAGCTAGAAATGTATCTGACAACCTAGTACAGGGACTAGGGGTAAGCAGTAGTAGGAAATGAAAAGGTCTTTCAAAGAAATTTTTTAATTTCTGCTAAAGAGTTCAAATTCCACTAGTATATAGATAACTTCTACTCTCTTCCTTCTTCATGTCTGTGAGTTCTGGAGCCACAGCAGCCATCTTGTGACCATGAGACCTCAAACAGAAGGATAAAACCAATATGCTAAGGATGTCCAAGAAGACAAACTGGAATTCCTGATGGCTGACCCTGGAACTATTAGATTGAGGCCTGAACTACCACTCCAATAGCCCCCTCGCCATTTGTTTGAGGGCTAAATTCAGGTCAATCGTTATCAAAGCACGATACCTATTTGAATAGCAGCATCAGGATCCATAGAAACCTGTTAGGAAAGCAAATTCTTGCCCTTCCCCCACCACCCAGGCCTGCTAAAACAAAATCTCTGAGCAATCTAGGTTTTTACAAATGCTCCGAGTGATTCTGATGCATATTGAGCTATAGAAACCACTGGCTTAAGCGGTTTGTTAATCTGATACTTGTTTATTTACATCTGAGTGCAAGTCTCATTAAAACCATCTCTCTGAGCTTTTGCTCAAAGCTTTTTCTCTGCATAGAATGCCCAATTTCTCCTTTCCCTGCCAGTCTTTTTTATTAAATACATTCGTTTTAATCATAGAAACCCAGAATGGCAGAAAATTCAGCTGCTGAGATTTGGCAGGGCGCATGATTATTTTTCGGATTTGGTCTCCGCCGTCTCGGAGGGCTGAATAGAAGCAAAAAGCTACACGATTGCTCAATTTTAAACAATTTCAGGTTCCAGCTGGAAAACCCAGAACCAGTGTTTGTCCTCTGCCTTTTACATTAGATGAGGGGTTCTGCGGTCTCATGCTCTGGTGCAGAAGTTGTGCCCCGAGGGGTCTGGAAAAGAATATTTCTCTGATACTTCAAAGGTTTGATGCAAAAGGACAGCAGGCGGGCTCACTGAAGGTAAAGATCGACTCTTGTTAAGGAAGCTACAGGCCTAGGACGTGATTACCCGCCAAGACCCACTTCCTAATTTTAGTTAGGAATTTTTATGTTCAGACTATCCTATGTGGTTACTTTCAGTCTTTGAGTTTGTAAGGCCCACCCCACAGGCTTCCCCTGAGCTTGTCAGGTTTAGTCTGTGGGCCCTTTTTGTCCTCAGTGGGGATGGAGAAACAGGCTTCAACTACATCTGGGAGACTCAGCATAGGCACACTGCAGAGAGGCGGGCATACTAGGACGGGAGGAAATTACAGCCGTTAAACAATTTACCATGGTGGCAATCTTGCTCGCTTCCATTTTGCTTTGATCTCATAGACGGCTTCATGTTTCCTCTGAGAACTTCCTATTCCAAATCCATTCTTGGTTACTATTTTTGTGTTAGTCAGAGATTGCTTAGTTGCAAGGAATAGAAACCACTTAAAGCAGCTCAAGTAAGGTCGGCGAGGGTACAGATAGCATGGAAATGAAATATGGTCTCAGACCTCATGGAACTGAGCTGCAAGGGACTTTGAAAATATCCTTTTCTTGTGTATTTCCTCTCTCTCCTCCTTCCATATGGTCTGTCTTCTGTGCCTCTCTCTCTCTCTCTCTTTTTCTCTCTTTTTTTTCTGTCTCTCTCCCTCCCCCTTCTTCTTGTTTTTTTCTACTTACCCTGCATCCTTGTGGCTTCTTTCCTCCCCTGTAATTTTGGTTTAAGATACGCAAGTGAGAGTCTGTCGGTCTGCGGGAAGAAGGGTGCAAAAAAGAAGCTTGCCTACTTTGACTTGCTGTGGTGTCCAAACTAGCCCCAGTTCTTCAGTGTCTCACTGACCCAGAAGCCACCACTTGTTAACCAGACTTCCTGCCTCTTAGTTCTTATTTTGATGAAAACAACAAGAAAACCAAACAAAAACAGGTTCCTGGCCCCCCCAGTGGGCTGGCTTCCCTGGATTAGCTGTCCATTCTTGTCCCATCAGCTTCAAATGTCCAGGAAGACATGACATAAAATTAGTTTCCCAGCTGAAGCGGGCGTGGGGTTCTCCAGGGGCGGCAGGCGGCTGGAATTCCGCCATGGCTTACCCTCGGGCCCAGTGAGAACTCTCCGATGTCTCTTGTGGAGACCAAGGCAAAAGAATATCAGGGGACACCCCTCCGCTGGTCAACCCACCACCCCTCCCCACAAAGACCTTTCCTTTCCGAGGTCTCCTCGGGAACTGACCTTTTGCTCCCAGAAGGGCAAGCCATTACCTGTTCTCACGTGCGAGGTGCTCTCTGTCCAGCATGGAGCAGGAGCTCGCGTGCTGCTCCTGCCTTTTATGAAAGCGTGACCGTCTGTACATCTTTCTGAGCTTCTGGTTCTCCCTCTGCTTCCGGTTCTCCCTCTGCAGGAGGGGCGTGGGATCCATACCTCGTGTGTTAGGGGAGGGGCCAAGGTAGCAAATGTCACGTGCCTAATGTAGTTTATGGTACTGGAAATCCTAAAAAATGATGGTTGAATAACAATAATGATAATGATAATAAGTAATAGCACGTGTCACTAATAAATAAGCTCCCTTGGCCAGCATGTTTTGAGGGAATGAATCTCCTACTGCTTGAAGAGAATTAGGGTCCCCTCAGCCCTAGGGACACAATAAATGGTATCAGGGTTCGATGTGACCCAGTCAAGGGACACTTTGGGTCTCTTTGATGCCTGGTGTGTGTGTGTGTGTGTGTGTACAGCAGGCCTCTGAGGACACACAACTCCCAACATTCAAGCTCTTAAATTAGCCATGGCCTGGGGTAGAGGATTCTTACAGCAGGTTAGATCAGTATCTCTGGAGCAGGGCTCCCCAAGACCTTTCTACTTATTCCAGAGGTCAGCTAGCTGCCTGTGAGGTCTAGAGCCCAGCATGCAGAGTAAGTCCTGGGTCACTCTGTGAATTCTGGGGACAGATACCCACTGATGGATTTTGCAGACCTGCCTTCTCTTTTCTCAGCTTTCCACTTGGTGGCCACAGCTTGCTTGGAGCACCCCAGTTGGAACATGGGGTCAGGACTGGGTCAGGCAAAATGCAAATTTGTAATTCAGTTCCCAGACAGCAGCCAGGACTGGAGAGCCAGGCACCTGTGTGCATGTGGGGGCGGAGGTTGGCCCCCTGCTTGCTGACTTTAGAGATTGGGTGACTCAGATGACAGCTGCTGGCCATCCTGCCTCTGAGATCTAAATGAGATTATCTTTATGGCTTTTGTTCCAACACCTAGTGAAGTTCAAAGCCTTTTCCTGTACGTTTGCTAATTCCCAGCAGCAGCTGTGTGTAGCAGGAAGGGGAGAAGCTTACTTTTTTTGAAGGTGCAGCCTCTGAGCTATGCCTCGCTGATCCTGACTCGAGCTCTGCCTGATTTCTAGAACAGCAACAACAATTGCTTGGATAAACTATTCGCGAATGAGTATCTTCTACTAAAAATCGTTTTGGAAAACCCGGGGATGGGCGTCGTCTCAGGATGCACAGCCTCATACCTTTCCTTGGTGCTTCCTTTGCTAGCAGTGTAGTGTAGTGGTCATGAGCACAGATTTAGGGCCAAGCTGCCTGGGTACATATTCCAGCTTTACGGCTACTGACCAGTTAGCGCAGCCCTGGGCACTTTTCCTCACCTCTGGGCTCCTCTACAATGATACCTGTCCTACCATTGTTCTGGTGCTGGAACAAATCACGAGTTGATTGTCCTCGGATAACATCCTTTCATTATAACGTTGATGAAATGCCTAGGAACTTAACACTGTTTATGTCAATTAGCCTATGATAAAACTGGTTTGTTAGGCATTGTTTCAAGAACGCTGAGTGAGGACTTACTATACTCAGGGCCATGCCTAGCTCATAGGAAGTGCCACAGTCACAACTGGTAAATGTAACCCCTTTCACTTGAAAACTGGGACTTAACACGGTACTTATCTCAAAGGGTGGTTATGAGAATGAATGATATTACACGTGTTATGGACTCTTTTTTTTTTTGCGTTTTGGTGGGTGGGGGGGCATGCTGCCATTAGCATGACCGTGGCTGTGGATCCTGCCCCGTGGCCACTTTTGGTTCTTACCAGTGTTTTGTGCATGATCCCCTAGCCTTCCCGCCAATCCTGTGAGTTCCTCAATCTCAGTCCGTGGCAGACTTCCGCTCCCTGCCCCACTCCTGCAGCGTCTCCCCTGCTCATGCAGTAATAGAATATTTCACTAGGGCAATGGCTGCCCAGAATACAGCCACATTGCTCAGTCTCCTGCACTCCAGGTGCAGCCCTTGAGCAGGCTCTTGATGATGGGGTGTGAGCAGAGTGACGTGTGTACCTTGTCGGAGGGGGGGGGGGGATGCTCCCCTTATAGGGAAGGGAAAGGCCAGACCCTCTCTTATTCTCCTTCCTGCTGGAACTAGAGATTCTATGAGAGCCTTGCTGGACCACATGCTGAGGGCCTGAAAAATTCATGGAGCAGAACCACCATAACAAAAGGAAAGACAGATATTTCTATCTTACTTGAGCCATTGTTATTTCTGGTCCTCTTTTTCCAGTAGCCCTGGGCCTTCTATAGCTCATCCAGCTCACAGATTTCCTCCACTGCTAGACCAGAGAGATTTCTTTGTCTTGTCTTCTCTGTTCTTTTTTCTTCTGTTTTTTCCTTTTTTTCCCCTTTTCTGTCTTTTTTCTCTCTATTCTTTTTTGTCATTAGGCACCTTGATGGCTGCAAGATGCTAAGTGTGCACATTCCTTAGTGCGAATCAAGATATCAATAAATATTAGCTATTATTCTATTATTCTTCATCATTCCTCACCCCCACTGCTCTGGAGGCCGTAGGAGCCGCTAAGTCTTCCTCATCACAGGCCAGCGCCTCCCTCACTCTGAGACTTTGGAACTGGGCTCACAAGTTCTTACCTTCCTCCCAGCACTTGTCAAAATATTTTTTTCCAAACAATGTTACATTCCTTCCTATGAAGAGCTCTGATGCCAGCTGTTAAGTTAATAAAAGTTCCCTCGTTCTAATAGGTTTGTTTTGCTTTGCTTTGCCTGTAAGTCTGGCGTCCAGCATTTCTATTTCTCTGATCTCTAACTGAAAAACAAAGCTCAGGGAACCTGGGCTCCTGGCCTGTGGAGGGAGGCTGGCTGGGTCAAGGTCAGTGGTCCCCGAGCTGAATTATGGTGAAGGATGGCAAATCGGAGAATGTCAGGTCCGGAAGGGCCCCGAGAGGCCAGATGGGAAAAATGAAGCCATTGCTAGATGTTACACGGTGAGCCAAAGACCACACCAGGAGTCCTGCTTCCTGGTCAGTCATCACCTAGGTTGTTCCTGTGAGTATATGTGAAGGACACAAAAGAATCAGATATGGGTCCTGTCCTCTCGGGACTCACAGGCTCATAGTGGACCTGAGACAAGCTCCTCAAAGTCAGTGCCACGTGGCAGAGAGCGATCATGACTAAGCGTTATGGGTACTCAGGAGGGAGGGCACCTTGTCTCAGAGGGAGCACAGAGAGACTTCCTGGAGAAGAAGCATTTTAGTTGGTTCTGGAAGAATAGGGAAGTAAGGACGTGATAGCTTTCCAGGAATAGGTACCTTTCATATCACAAAGGTTTATTGCACTTTCATGAGCTGGTCGTTGAGCATGACAGAGATGGCCCTGCCTCCAGGAGCTTATAGTCTAGAAAAGAGACAGTGAGTGAGCATAATTACACAAGTCAATATCTAATTACAATTGCCAAGGACGCTGTAAAGGAGAGAATTCGGAAGCTACCAGACCATCTAGCAGGCCCTGACCGGGTTGGGATCAGGGAAGGGTCTCCAAGCAGCTGTCACCTCATCTGAGAGCTGGAGGATAAGCAGGAGTCATCACATCAGAGGTGGGCTGGGCGCTCAGTGAGATGTCCCAGCAGAGGCATAGCGTGTGGGAGGGCCAGAGTCAAGGAGGAGTGCAGGGCGCCCGGAGCCCAAAGAGGGGAGAGAAGGTGCTGGAGATGCAGGAAAAGGCAGCCATGTGTTCTCAGCAAGGGTGCGAGGATGCAAGGGGCGGCATACTAGTGCTAGTGAATTCAAGTGAAAACGAGTGTGGCCAAGGCTGCCACTTGCCTCTACTCTCAGTTCTTCCATTCTTCCCTGATCTCAGAACTCCATCCAGTTCTGCTGCTGGGCACGTAGCCACTGAGAATAAAGACTACATTTCCCAGCCTCCCTCTTTGCTAAGTGTTGCCCTGCGATTAAGTTACAAATGTTGGAGTGTAAACAAAATGGTGTGCACAAGTTTCAAGAAGTGTCTCTATATGGAATGGAAGAACCCGTCTTTCTAATGGCTGGAATGCAGACACGATGGTGGAAGCTCAAACAGCCATCTTGACCTATGAGTTGAGAGCCCTGTATTAAGGGTAGTGAAGCAACAGCTAGAAAGAGCCTGGGTTTTTGATGGTCATGGACCTTCTACGCCTGCCCTGGATTTGCCTCTAGATTTTTTTCACTTGAGAAAAATTAGAAGTTCTTATTCAGCATAATTCTAGCGCTTGGGTGGATGAATCAAGATAATACAAGATGCAAGTATTAAAGTATGGAATTAAAATCTGAAAGAGGAACCAAGAGTCGAAAGGACAGTCATTGTTTCTGGAAGTTGAGGTGAGAGCTAGGTAGGAGAAAGCAAGAGTTGTTTTTTGGTTTTTTTTGTTTGTTTTTTTTTTTAAGCACTATTTAATCGTATTTAATCTTTAATCAAAATATATGAAATTATATTTTGAAAATATAAAATTTAGGAAAGACCGGACTTGGATGTGGGTTTTCCCTCTTTTAAATCTCCAGATCATGTGGACAGTACTCTCCTAGTAACACACAGTCTTTATATTCAGAGTGACCAGACTGGTTTGCAAGTAGATCCACCACTTAATAGTTGTTTTCTAGGGAAGGGAATGACTGTCTGAACCTCAGTTTCCTCATCCTTATAACAGGCATATGAGTATCTTCCTCATGTGTTAATGCAGATGGAGTGCCTGGCATGCATCTGCCACATGGTCTTCTAGGTGGTCTTCGCTGTGGTTATTTGTATTGTTTGTTCTGGATTAAGAATTCATGGACTTGCCTCATCTCCCTACTGCAGTGGTTCTCACCTTGAGTGTGCATCAGTCACCTGAGGGCTTGTTGAAAGATGGCTGAGCCCCCAGAGTTTCTGATTTAGTAGGTCTGGGGGGAAGGGAACCGAGAATCCTAGCAAGGTCGAAGGGGATGCTGGACCTGCCACTGCTGGCTCAGGGACCACACTTTGAGAATCATTGCTCTATTGCAAAGCTGCTTTATGAGGGACCCAAAGTCAACCTTGAGAAGCAGACCGTAAAGAAGAGAATCAGAAGGGCTCTGGCGAGGAAGACTTCTTGGAGGATAACTCCGAGATGGGGAGCAGCCCCTTTGAGGAGGTTTGAGGTGGAAGGGGGAATAGGGGAAGCGATACTTGAGCTGAGTCTTGAAGGTTCAGGAGAAATTTGCCCGGTTGGCTAGACAAAGAGCATCCCCAGCACAGGGAAGTGCTGTTGCAAAGGCAAGAGCTCGGGAGAGAATGTGGCACATGGAAGCACAGTGTCTGTTTTCCCTGACTCCGATGGCTTCTTCAGAAGAAACAATGGTACAAATGGAGCTCTCGGCTGCTTGTCGTTTGCACATTTGAAGATCTCTTTGAAGGGCCAGAGTGATGAACAGCTCATCTAGTAAGGTGTGTGAGGGTCTGTGATGGGGAGACATAGCCGGAGCCTTGAAACTAAAAGGCTGCCTTTACACCCTCCAGACAGGATGTCTTTGATGATTCTCACGCATCGGTGATATCACACACACAGGGAGAACATTACAGAGACTCATAAAAAAGTCTTTAATCTCAGTACTGTCTGTTCCATGGATGTATTTTCACAACCTCAAGGGAGATGTAGCTTGGAGGCTCAAACGTTGGCATTTCCAGGGCAGACCGTGTAAAATGAGGTCTGGAAAACCTGAAAACCCAGGCTGCAAGTTCACCGAAGGGTGCAGCTTTCCTGCGTGGAGGTGTCTTCTCCCCCTGGTCCTCCAGTCCCTTCTCTTTTCCTGTCTCCATCTGGCCTGTCGCCTGGCTGTTTCCTGCTCTGCTGTAAATCTCATCCCAGAGAACACAGCTACTCACTCGCCTGCAATACCAATTACACGTTAATGGGGGGTCAGCTGGTTCCTAAGCATTCGAAGGTGCCCATGCTGAGCTCGGGGTCCCAGGGGGCTGCCGGGGCCCTGTACCTCTCCGAGGGAACTGCAGGCTGGAGGCCTCCAAATGCTACCACCTATGTCTATGTCCCATGTTAATTCAGTCTCAGCCATGTGTGAGACTCCAGGCTAGTGGCTACAGGATGAGGTTGTAGCTCTGTCCACTCCATCCAATGACCTTGCTTATCAAATGCCTATCATAGGAAGTCCTTGTGTTAGGGCCTTTTCATGCATTCACACTTTCATTTTGTCACCAAGAAAGGGGACATTTTCCTAATGTGTCCATTTCATAGAAGGGAAAAGTGAGTTTGAAGCAGCGTAAATGAGTAAGGCAGTCGAAACAGAGTATAGTGTAGGGGTTAAGTGTGTAGACCCTGGAACCAGCCTGCCTGAGTATAAGTCTCAGCTCTAGCTGTGTGACCTTGGGCGAGTTACTGAACTCTCTGTGCAGCTGTTTGCTTTTCAGTAAAATGAGGGTCCCTTTGAGGGTCATGGAAGACAATGTATGTTAAACACTTAGAACAGCGGCTGCACGTTCGTGCCATACGGGTGATAGTTATATTGCTATGTTAAATTAATTCATGGGCAGCAAAGGGGTTGACCTCTGCCGGTTCCAGTCTGTCGTCTGCCCTGCTGCCCCTAAGGCTGGTTTCTGAGAGGTGGGGGAATAAGGACTAAGCGATGATGCAATGTCTGCGTTCTATATTTTGGAGTCAGAGTGCCATGAGTTTGAATCCTGGCTGTGTGACCTTGGTTGAGTCTTCTGACTTTCTAAGTCATAGTTTCCTCATCTTTAAGATATTGTGTCACGAAGCGGTTGGAGGACTAAACAAAACGACAGCCTCTTCGTGTCGGGGTGAAGTGCCAGGCTTTGGAGCCACGCTGCGTGGGTTAAACCCCCCAGTGTTACCGTTTTCCAGCTGCGTGACTTGGGGTAAGTTACTCTCATTCTCTGGGCCTCAGTTTCCTCATCTGTAAAGAAGGGGTGTTACTAGTTCCCACATCATTAGGGGGATGACATGAACTGTCCTGAGCAGAGCCCTTTGAACAGCACTTGGTGCATAGTCAGCACAGCACAAGTGTGTGCTGAGATGACCAGGCACACAGACACCGCAGGCCGGGTCGGCGCTCAATAAACCACAGCAATGAGGAGCAGGGGGGAGGAGGTACAAAAGTCAGCCTTTCCTCTTACTGCCTGTGAAGTCTCTGGGCCAAGGAATCTCTAGCCTGACTGCATGTTAGAGCAAGGTGGGGAATTTTTTTAAAGACACCAGCACTCAGGACACATACCCCAGAGATGCTTAGTTAATTGGTCTACATAGGGCCTGGCATTGAATAATTCGTTTTCAAAAGCTCCACAGGCAACTCTAACAAGCAGCCAAGACTGAGAACCACTGGGTTAGAAAATGACTGAGGGGCCCCCTTGGAGGAGACATTTTAACTAGCTTGATCAGGGCAGGCCTCTCTGAGGAGGTGACAGGTGAGCTGAGATCTGAACGGTGACAAGGGGGGAGCCAGGCAAAGACCTGGATGGCGGGGGGTGGAAGGTGTTTCGGAGAACAGAGCAGGTGCAAAAGCTCTGCGACAGGTGTGACTTTGGTGTATTGGAAGAAGAGCAGGAAGGCTAGGATGGCAGAGAGGCACCATGTGAGAACCCAAACCCGGGATGGCAAGTAGGAAAAATTAGTCCCCCTCTGGCCAGAGGGACTAAGTTTAGCAGCTGGGGGCATCCGCCACTCATGCCCACAGCTGATTTAAGTCCCTCAAGTGTCCTCAGGTCAGGAAACTGGGAATCCCTTGGGAATCGATGTTGATCCAGACCTCGGACTTCTGGGAAAGTTGCGTCCTGTCCAATGGCCCAAGAAGGATCCTTTAGGACAGCAAGGTGGGGAGTCATTCCAGGGTCCATAGAGGGAGGAGGGGGAGAGAGGCTGGGCTGAGTGCCCCCTGGGGCCCAACACAAAGGCCACTTTGCCTGGCGGCTGGCCACTCTGGCAGCAAGGGGCAGCGGGGCTGCCAGGAAAATGCCAGCCTCCTGTGAAGGCTTAATTAATCTGCTCTCTCCAGAGGTAACGGCTTGGTGGGGAGCAGGTGTGTCTATTTTCTGGCACAATTATCTGGGAAGCGAGGGCAGGGGCCTCAGACGACGTGTTGCAGCTCTGTGTGTGTTGTAAGGAGTATCTGTATGGATGTGCATGTGTGCCTGTCTTGTGCCGAACTGCATGTCTGTGTGTCACATCCTCACAGGAGAGTGTCCTGCTGGGTGGTATGTCTATGTGTCCTTCTCGTGTCTGTCTCTGTGTCTGTGCGTCACAATGTCTTTGCAATTCTGTCTTACTCATATCAGAGCATGTTATGTCTGAATCTATCTTTATCACGTGTGGTTTTGTGTGGGTCCGTGTGCGGACATGTGCACATGTGCATACACACATATTCCTAAATGAAAGATGCTCTCAAACCACCAGCCTTCCAGAGCAGGCTAGTCCCACCTTTGTGGCCCATTCCCTCAGCTGTTGAGTGGGGCCACAGTTCTTGGCCCTAGGGCCGTGCGAACACTCTTTATGTTGAATGTCCTGAGAACACATCTCAGTCCAGCTCCTTTGTCCAGAGTGCAGACTAGTCACTCCCCACACCGTATCAATGTAGGTGCTTCCTATTGTAGGGCCAAGCGAGGCCCGGCTGCATCCTGGGGCCTGGGCTCTGATGTGGGCTGGAGCATGAGGCCTGGCCTCGGGCCACCTATTGTGTGTTATGTCTGTGCGTTTGCATGTGCGTGTGTACCATAGGAAGAGCCTTCCAGTCCATGTGCCTGAGCAGCCTCCCTAATAGCTGAGGGCTCAGGGTAAGGTGCAGAGGAAGAGGAAATGACCGCCCCCCCCCTCCATGGGGGCTCAGGAAACATTATCAGCCCAGGGCCAGCTGAGACCAGAGGATATGAGACCTTAGGGAGCCTCTCTAGTTATCAACAGGGAGCGCGATGAGTTTCCATAGAAACACTACACCGCTTATGCCTGAATCCTCTCTGACCAACCACTTGTCCAGCATGGGCTGGGCGTTTGCTCTGGGTCAGGCTTGAACTTGGGCTGACAGCAATCCCAACAATAGTAATCACAAAGCAGTGCCATCTTATATCGCTGGTACAGACTCCTTCGCCTCGCTCCTCCCATTGCCTCGCAGAGCCCCCAGCCTCCGTGCAGACCCTCTGGGCTCCTGAGTCTCACCCACTTTGGTCCCCCTGCAAGGCCTGTTGCTAGATCGGCCTTTCTCCTCATCTTCCAGTGGCTGGCTCTTTCTCATCTTCCAGGTCTTGACTTAGAGGTCACCTCCCGGAGAGGCCTGCCTTGATTTCCCTCCACATCTTGACCCAGTCACTTTTTGTCACAATGTGCTTCTGAACTTGTACAGCTATCTGCCATTGTCTCATTTTTCAGGTGTTCATTCCGTGTTCCCCAGCTTGAGCAGAAGCTCTGTGAGGGCAGAGCCCTGTGTGTCTTATTCAGCCCCGTAATTCCAAGATCAGTGCCAGATGCAGTAGATGTTTAATAAACATGTAGTGGTGGTTAAATTTACTGAACCCTTGCTATATGCCAGGTACTGAGTGTTACCTCATTTTGTCCTACTGATGAAGAACAAAGTGGAATGAGGGACCCCAGGGGGCAGCTATCCATGGGCACCTCAGGAACTGTCCCCCAGACCCCTGCAATCCTCTTGGAGGTCCATAAAGAAAGTTAGTTTTATGACTTCTATGGCTATCTTAGTCTGTTCGGGTTACTATAATAAAATACCACAGGCTGGGTGGCTTCTAAACAACAGAAATTTATTGATCACAGTCTGGAGGCTGGAAGTCCAAGATCGGGGTGCCAGCATGGTCAAGTTCTGGTGGCAGCTCTCTTCCGAGTTGCAGACCTCTGACTTCTTTCTGTGTCCTCATGTGGTGGAAGGGCCAGGAAGCTCCCCGGGGCCTCTTTTATAACAGCATTAATCCTCTTGGTAAGGGCTCGACCCTCGAGACTTAGCACCCAAAGGCCCCACCTTCTAAAACCATCACCTCAGGTTTTCAACTTCACAAATTTCAGGGGGACACGAACATTCAATCTACAGCAATAGCCTCAAGCTTACACAGCCAAAGACCGTCCTTGAGCTAATCTCCAAGGCTGGCCTTGTCTCTCCCAGTCATTCCAGGAGTCAGGATGCTGCAGTCCAAACCCCACTGTGCTCTCCCGCATGTCCTCCCCCCCCGCCATCCCATAGAAGAACTTGCTCAGGTTCCTCCCCTGGACAGCGACGGTGCCCCCGCCTGTCAGCACACCCTCACAGAGTGCTCGGCACACTTCGTCAGCTGGCTTTCCTCACACCTGACATCTCCCCTGTTTATGTTTTTTGTCATCTCCCCCGCTGGAATGCCAGTTTCTTGAGGGCGTGGGCTGATTTTATTCACAGCTGCAACTTCAGCTCCTGGGATGCTGCCTGGCACATAGTAGGTGCTCAGTAAAGATCTGTGCATGCCCAATTGTACACCACGGTGTAGTGGCAAAGATATTAGTTTAAATATTATTTAAATTCAGATCAGTCTGATCCCAAATCCACCAATTCTTTCTGCTTCCTTCCGCCTGTTTCTGCATCTGTCCCACGAGGATGGGACGAGAAGTTTCAGCAGGCAGGTCTGCTCAGCGTCTTGGCCTTGGAGTGCCCCCCGCTCTCCCACCGCCCACAGCTGCAGAACCACAGCCCTCCGGGGAGAATGCCAACCGACCGAAGTGGCTGCTTTTTCCAGACGCTGCCTGGCTGCGTGATTAGGGCTCATTTCCCGGCAGCAACTGGCAGGCATTTATTTCCTTTTAAAAGGACAATGTCAATGGCATATTTATGGTTTAATTTTTGTTTTCTCCTTCACAGCTCCCCACAAAACTGCTGGAAGAGAACACTTCAGTCTGCCTGCTGCCTGCTCTCAAAGTAGCAACACTGGCCTTTCTCTGAGGCTCGGGCGCAGCTGCCTCTTAGGTCAGCCTGTCTTATGTGCCCCAGATTCCTCTCAGAAATGGGTTGCAGGCAGTATCGGAACCTGGAGCCCCTGGGCCCACCAACCCAGACCTGGGCAGAAGTGGCCAGGAGTGTCCTCCCTGTACATGGATGGCTTTGGGGACAGCATATTCAGATGTTGTAACTGTTCTTTGTTGTTGTTTATATAACTTTTTAATTTGACATTAAGACTCACAAAAAGTTACAAAAATGGTTGACAGTTCCCACCCACCCTGCACCCAGCTTCCCCCAGTGATAACACGTAAAGTAACCAAAGCACATTGTCAAACTCAGGAAACCGATGTCAGCATGATATTAACTCAGACACAGACCCTTACTCAGGTTTCAGCAGTTTTTACATGCACTCCGACTGTATTATGTTTAATCTCCAAAGTTTAGCAGTTGCCCAAGCTCCTAGTTTAGAGAGTCAGCTGGTTTAGGAGGTGAGTTAAGACAAGCTGCAGTTTCCAGCCCTTCTCTCCTCTACTCCAGCTTTTCCAGAAACAGCCGCCTTCTGTTTCTTCGCCTGACCATTCCGTATTTAGCGCTTATGGCTACAGAGCGTGCTTGTATTGCTTTGTTTATTTTTCAGTGTTAGGCATTGTCCATTGCTACCCTGCTACAGGAGATGCAGTTTTAAATCTGTCTTCTCCTGCCCCAACCCCACACTTCCATTCCCCTGCCCACCCTCTCCAAATAGCCAAGCCATAATTTGGGGGAGATTGCACGTCAATGTTATAACTGTTACAAGTTCTTCATTTGCCTAGTTTTCTGTGCACTGATCACTAATGTTTTTAAGCTCAGACTCTCCGCAAATTGTACAAAGCTTTCTGAGGACTTCCATGCACATCCGACTTTCTATCATCTTGAAAGAAGTTGCTCCTGAGACCTTCTGGCATTTCCAAACTGAATTTGTTGCCCTCGGCTGCTGGCGTTCTGGGATCTCACCCCCCATCAGCCTGAGGATCCCTTCGTCTCTCTTCTGAGTTGGATTTCCTGTTTCCTGGATTCTACACCTTCCCGTTTCTTGAGTCACAGCCTCGTTTCCAAAGAGCGCATCCTCCAGCAGTTTCCTAAGAAAGAGTAGGTGGGAGGTAAATTTCTCAAAACACTGCATTAGAAATACTTCTCTTTCAAAATGTTAAAGGCTTTGCTCCTTTGTCTTCTCACTTCCAGAGTTTCTGCTGAGAGGTTTAAAGCCATTCTGATTCCATTTTTACCTCTCTGGAAGTTTGTCAACTTTTTTCTGTGCTGCCAACATCTTGAAATTTCCCATTGACCTTCCGTGATGGAAATCCAGCTTCATGCACCGTGCAAAGCACTTGTGGGGTCCTTTAGATCTTGAGATCCATGGTCTTCACTTCTGGGTAATTTTTCTCAACTGTTTTGATATTTCCTCCTCGCCATTTTCTTTATCTTTCTAGAACTCCTGTGATTCGAGTCTTAGTGCTTCTGTGCCAGCACTCTAATTTTCTTACCATTTATCCCCTCTTTTCAATGATTTATTTTGCTACACATTCTTGAGAAATGTCCTCAACTTCATCTCTCAAATCTTTGGCTGAGTTTTATATTTTTTTTCTCATATTTTTTTCCAAGAGCTCTTCTTGTTCTCTGTGTTCCTTTTTTATGGCATTATGTTCTTTGTTCATAGATGCATTATCTTCTGTTAGCTCTTTCTGGATTTAGAGGGTTTCGTTTTTATTATTATATACTTCTGCGATTTTTCTCTGTGCATACTGTCTTTTCCTTTCCAGTTCCTTTGTTCTGTGTGTCTATATGAGCTCTCATAACCTTAACCCGCTGTGTGCCAGCCATCACTAATGAATCATGACACTCTTTCCCACTGAACCTAGAGAAGAATTTCTCGTCTTGGCGTTATTACCACTTGAGCGGGGTCGTTCTTGGTTGTGGAGGGCTGAACAATCCACTATAGGACTTTAGCAGTATCCCTGGCCTCTACCCACTAGATCCCATTACCCCTACACCACCCCCATCGTGATAACCAAAAATATCTTCGGATATTTCTGCCAAATGTCTCCTGTTGGACAAAATTGCCCCTGGCCGAGAACCACTGACCCAGACTCAGCCTCAGCATTCTTGTTAACACAGTGCTCCAAGTAGCCACTGTCAACCTGATTTGGCCCATGGAATGAAACTCGTTTGGCCAATAGAGCTGGCCATCTCACATAGGGTCAGAGCCTAGTAGATGAACAACTTAATTTGGCAATTCTATCACCCAACTTCAGGGCCTTTTCTTTGAAGAGGACAGCACATCCAACCTACCATATCCTGAGAATAGACAGAAAACAGGGCTGGGCTTGAGGGCTCCAGCCCTGCTGTGCTAAGTCTCATGCTGACAGCTATGGACTTGGTCCCATGGGGCTCCCAGAACCACCTAAATGTACTGGGGGTGGGTGGGATGGGGCGGGGACAGAGTTGTTCTTTGCTTGATCTACAGAGTGTGAAGAGATGTGTTGGTGACCAGATGTCATCATGGTCCCCCTCCTGACCTCAATCTCTGCCACTGCTTGGGTCCCAGCAGGAAGGTGGAACAGCCTCAGGGCGATCTTCAAAGTTGGCCTCAGATCTGTATCAGATTCACCTATGATGCTTGTCAACATGCAGTTTGCTAGATCCCACCCCAGATCTTCTGAACCAGCCATTTAGGGATAAGGTCTGGAACTTCTCTTGTTAACCAGCTCTCTGGGTGAAGACTAGTACCACGTGTAAAGTACACAGATGTTGACTTTGATTCAAATCCTGGTCCTGCTCCTTGATAATATACAACCCAAATAGCTAACATTACTGAGAACGGCTAATATTTATTGCATGTTTATTATGTGTTAAGCACAGTGCTAAACTGGGCATTAGCCTAGTTAATCAATCTCTCTATGGTCAGTTCTATTTTTAACGTGTTTTAGATGAGAAACCGAGGCTCAGGGAGGTTAAGTGTGTTGCTCAAGTTTGTACAACTTAGAGGTATATAAAGCGGGGACTTGAACGGGGTCCCCGTTCTTTGCACCATTCTTTGCAATTACATTAGTGTCTAAGAAGCTGAGCACTGGCTCTGGCAGCAGCAAATGATCAACACACGGTCACGTTCTATATCAATAAAGAGTAGTTTTTGTTATTAACAACCGTGTGAGGCAAGAATCATTAGCCCCATTACGCAAAAGAAACTGAGGCTCAGAGAGCCTAGGTCACTGCTTCTAGAAAGTGGTAGAGTCAGGACTTGAACCCAAGTCTGTGTGACTTCCAAGTCTGCCTAGCCTCAAGCTTCCTAGGTTCGGTCATTCCCTCGCCCGCTCTTGGCGGGGCAGGCGTGATCAATACACAGCCTCTCACAAACAGCCAGGCGAGTTTGACCTTTAATCCTTCCCCTTTGAGGATGTTCTAATGCTCTGCCCAAGACTTCACTCCATATCATCACCACCTTGACCCACTCAGCCAGTCATAGACACTATGTGGCATGGATAAAGGGGTGATTTCAGCAAATCAGGTGAATTTTAGGGTAGAGAAGTTTAGGATTTCTCAGTTTCTCACTAACTCACTCATTCGACAAATCTTTTTAAATGCCAACCATGTGATAGGGCTGAGGATGCAGCCATGAACAAAATAATGAAGCTACACCCTACTGAGACGAGATAAACTATAAAGAGAATGGTAAGCATATAATTTAAAATAAGTTAGGGTAAGGAGAGAGCAAGCAGCAGAGAAGGAGTCAGGATGGCCTCTCTCACCGGGGTGACGATTGATGGAGTAAACTGCAGGAAGCCAGGGAGCCAGCCGCAGAGATATCTGGGGGGAGAAGCCTCAGAAACTGCAGGAGAGAAAGTGTGTGAGAGAGCATAGGGGTGCGCGCCCAGTGTGCCTGGCCGTCGGAATAGATGTCATTCCCGCGGAAATGGTCCTGGCCAAGTTCACTTGAGCTCTTCAGGACAATGAAGGGAAAAGGAAGACGCCAGCTCTGGCCAGACCAAAATTAGGTCACAGCCGAGGAAGGACCAGGGCCAGGCTTTCTGTAAGGAGAGCAGAGAGACTTCCTTCTCTGGTGGCATTGAGTACTTCTGGATAAGAGCAGGCACAGGGCCTCCCTGCGTGGCCCTAGGCACAGAGCACTGGGAGAACTTTCAGACCTGGAGCAGGCACTGAGGCCCTGCGATGTCCTAGGCACTCCATCAAGGGCTGTGCACACTGCCTTGCCAAATCCCCACAGTAATCTGGGGGTAAGAAGTACTGATAGCATTTTTAAATTGAGGAAACTAAAGTTAATCTCATCACTAGAATGTGGCAGAAAAGGAGTTTGAGCCCAAATCTATGCAGAATCCATGTTCTTTAATTTTCATGATGCTAAGAAGACCAAGAGTTTTAGAAGCAATTACCCAGACTGTAAGATTAGGAGGCCAGAACATCCTGAGCCTTCAGTACCTGTTGACTGCATGGATGAATGGATGAATGGATGGATGGATGGATGGATGGATGGATGGATGGATGGATGGATGGATGGATAGATGGATGGGGAGATGGAGGGAAGTGGCAAGTGAGGAGTGGATGGATAGTTGGATAGTTTGTGACAGACATAAATAAGCAAGTAGAACCCTTCTCTAACTTAAGTGCATATTTTTTCAAAAAATTTATTTCTGTTTTGAGCCTCAGGGTCTCCATTAGAGGGCTGGACTCGACCAGTTATTTTCAAACGTTTGTTTTAATAGTGAAATCCTGTCTTCAAATGCTACCTGATGGGAGAAGCTGGGCATGAGGAAAGAAGAATTGCTCTGGATAGGGTTGAGAAAAGAGGTAGCAGGGTGCCAGAAGAAGCTCAGCTCCTCATTTTCTATAGGAACATCAGATACACCATTGTAAAACTAAGGAAGACCTTGGACAAAGGTGATCCAGAATGTTCTGGTTTCAGAAACAAGGACAGACATGTTGGGGAGGGGTGGCAGAGGAAGGGGAGATCTTAGCCAAACCCCTAGCCTTTTCTGCCCACATCAAATATTGGCGCCTAGTGGGTTAGCAAGGGCCTGTGCAGCTAAGAGCACAACAATGTCTGCTTCTAGCTCTCCCGAGGAAGTATGGGTAGGGGAACTAGGTATTATCTGAAACCCTGCCATGTTGCTCACCTTAGCCCAGGGAGCCACAGAGAAGAGTGAGTAACTTGGGGCAACCTCTGCCACCTGCTGTGTCTCGTCTGTGAATCAGGCCACAGTGTGGGAGTAGATTGGTGTGGCCAACCTCACTCACTGGGTGATGGGCTTTGTTGGGCTCCCCAGAAGGTGAGAATAGCCAGACCAGGCAGGACGTTCATTTGGCTTATCTGGGATGCTTAGCCCAGTCAGGTTGGGAGATGCTGGAGCCACTGTAGCTTGGTGGGGGTGAACATTCTGTGTGCTGATGCCAGGAAACAACATTCCAGCACTCTTGGTTGGAGACCAGTCTCAGAAAAGTGGAGAAGTCCACAAAGACAGGACTCCCATAGAGTTCTTGGGAGATATATTCTAGTTTCTCTGTTGTACAACATTCTGCTGAAAGCACAGAGCTGAATGTTTAGGTACGTGGAGTCAATAAGACTTGGGATTGAGTCCAACTGTGCTGTTTATTGATCAGATGACTTTTAAAAAGTTACCCATCTTCTCTGAGCCTGAGGGCACGGAGGGGAATGCCTGGGGCTGTCTGGCCTGGTTACACCCTATTTAATTAGGATGGGATTCCAGCTGCTTACTATGGCTGACCTGGCTTCAAATCTACCGCCTGGGCTCACCTGGAGTCAGTCTCCTCTCTCTCTCCCTAGGACTTTTATACTCAAGATTTTCCCTGAAGTACTTTTCTCCCTTTCCTCTCTGTCTCTTCATGAGGTGTATTCTTTATTTCCTTTTAAAGAACACTAACTGCTGTAACAAATGAACTTCAAATGTCCGTGGCTTAAGGTAACAGAAGTTTATTTATTGTTCTCATAGCAGTACAAAGTGGGTGTCCCTGCCCTGTGGGCAGCTCTCTTCCACACAGACTCGGGGATCCAGCCTCCTTCTGTTCCATGGTTCTGCCGTCCCCATCAGCATCTGCATCCCGACAGGAGAAGGAGATACCGGAGAAGACACACCTGCTTCTTAAAAGCCTTAGCCTAAGAATGGCACATATCACTTCCACTCACATTCCACCGGCGAGATCTCATTAAAGCCCGCACAAGCAAGGAGAGGGTAGGCTGGAAAATGTAGCCCCCTTTCCAGCGACAATTCTACACCAGGGAAGGGGAGCATGAATTTTGATGGACAACCACCATCTCTAATCTCTTCTACATCTGGCTCGTTTCACCTCTTCCTTCAGGTGTCAAGTTAAGTGTTGCTTCATCTAGGAAGCCTGCCCTGAGTCTCCAGGTATGGGGATTAGGTGCCTCTCCTATGAGCATCCAGCATCTCTGTCCTTTCCTGTATCACATTGTACTGTCTTCTTGTTTGTATCTAGAAATAGAACACAAGCACCTCGAGGTCAAATTATGTGTTTATCTCTGTACCCTGAGGGGCCAGTCTGATACCTGGCACGTAATGGGTACAATATCTTATTGGATGGATGGGTCGATGGGTGGATGGGTGGATGGACAAATGGCTAGACAGATGCATGGAGGAAGGACAGACAAGCCTTTCCCACATAAGCCTTCAAGCTTCCTCATGCCTCAGCTGCTTCTGATTCTTTGAAAGCTGGCGTGGGCTGGAAAATTCCTGGCTATACAGTACTGTGAAAACTCTACTGCTGAAGAACCACCGGCCCATGCAGAAGGCTTCTTGCCCTTCTGCTGCCTTGTTCCTGACAGCCCCAGATGGGGCAGCTGCCCCTGGCTCTCAACCTGGAACCTGCTGTACCTCCTAGGCTGGGTCTCGGTTGCTAACCCTAGAGCACCTGCTCCCTTTGTTCTTTCTGTGGAGGGGGCTCCATGAACCCCACCAAATCACCTCTTCTTCCTTTCCCTTTATCCTTTAGACTAACAAGAAGTTATAAAATTGATACACTAACTATACTCTAGCTATGTAGTAAAAAACAAAAACAAAAACAAAACGAAACAAAACCAAACCCTGAATTTTTGTAGAAATTCAAACTTTAAGTCAAAAGGAAGAAGCTCCGGATGTGAAATTTTGTGAAACCTGGATTCGAGGCTTCACTCTGTATGACCTTGGGCAAGTCACTTCACAATTTTAAGTCTTTTATATTAGTAAAGTAGCACTAATAAGAATAATCTTTATGTTGTATGATTGAAATGACGAATCCAGGAAATTATAAATCAGAACATTCTTTGATCTAAAAAGTGCTTTCAAGGTGTAGTGTTGATGTTTTTTAGGGGGTCTGATAAATGTCTCCCTTCTTCCCACTCTGAATTCTGAACCAATTGAGAAATAAAACAAAAATATTGTTGTCGTTAGTGATGAGGCTAATAATGGGAACACATAGCTTATCTACCTGGGAAAATGAGCTTCTTAAGCTGGACCCCAGAATTAGGCAGTACTACCCACTCCCCAGGAGCTCCACGCACCATCCCAGCCTGGGATGTCTCGGGCTACGATCTCACTGCTCAGATGGGGAGAAGTGAGTGACTCTGAGATCTTAATTGGTGGTGAAGCTGACAAGGTTTGCTCATGTGGGTTGGATGTGGGTGGTGAAGGAAAGGAGGGAAACCAGGATGGTTCTTATGTTTTCAGTCTGGGGAATTGGGGGGATGTGGTGCCATTTATAGAGATAGGAAAGTGGGAGTTGAAGCGAGTTACCTGGAAGGAAGCAAATCAGTTCATCCACAAACTGAGTGGTAGCCCACAAACGCCTTGATAGATCACATATGGTCACTTACCTAATTGGATTGAGGCCTAACCCTGGTCACTCTCTAAATCTTGTCTGTATTGTTGTCCATGATTGTGCCTTTGGTGTCCAAGGGTCCATAGATGAGTGTCAGTTAGAGGCGGTGGGATCATTCAATGCCCTTCTGCCCCTCGGAAAGGTCAGCTGTCACCTTCAGGACTTCCTGTGCCCAGGCCCTCTGCAGGCTTGGGGACCACAGACAAATAGGACACCGGTCTCATCCTTCACAAGGGATCAGCCATGCTGCAGTTACTTCACCTTATTAGAGGCTGAGTGGCTCAAACGGAGCCTCACAACTCCCCACCCAGTGCTCTTCCTACTTCTTTCACTTCCTATTTGTAATAGTCCCCATTCTGCTCAGGACAGCCCATTCCCCAGGTACTGCCCTCACCCCCATCAGAGGGGAGAGGTGTGATGATAGCCCCCAGGGGCCCTTGTGACACTGACTGTGCTCATAGGATCCTGGGCATTTCACACGATCTCTGCTCTGTTCCTTGCAAACAGTCCCAAGGTCACCCCTGGAGCTTCATTCCAGATCACATACATATTGTGTTTAGGAAAATATTGTTCTCTCCCAGATGGGAGCCAGTGAGTGCTGGAGGCTGGGGTGGGTGGGGAGGGGTGAGGAAGGGGCTCCTGTTCCGTACTGAACTGATCCTGCAGGGTGCATCTTAAACAGTGGAAGACCAAGGGAAGAGGCCCTGCCCCCACGGGGTGAAGTTTGGGCAGCTCTTGGCTGCCTGATCCTGTCCGATCTGAGAAGGTGGCAGGGAAGATGGCCTTGTGAACTGAAATCGGGGAAGAAAAAAAAACACAGAGAAATCAGAGAACGGCTTGGAAGGTGAGCTGAGGGCAGATGGTTCCACCTCCCATCTGCTCAGAGCTGGCCCAGCACGGGCTCAAACTGGGAAATTGTACCAAGATCTAGCAACTAATAATGGAAAAATGCAACTGGCTCTTTCTTTTCCTTGGCCCATAAGCCAAATAATGATATACTTGTTATTGTTTCTGGTGAATAAAATAACATCATCTATTGAGAGTTTACTCTAGGCACCATGCTAAGCATCACTTATGCTTCTACTCATTTAATTCCCTCATCAACTCTGAGAACATTATTATCCCCATCTTACTGAAATGAACATAGAGAAGATAAGAGATAACCCGAGGTCCCTCAGCTAGGAATGGGGGAAGTGAGAATCGGATCAGCTTTACCCATATAAAACTCACACTGTTGTAATTACTGTCACTTCATAGTATGTTTTGTTATCAAGTAAAGTAAAATCTCACCATTATTTCATTATCATTCTTGTCCAAAATTTCTGGCTCATCTCAAGCAATTACTCTTCCAAATGAACTTTACATTCCCACTGCTATTTTCCCTGGAATTACATTATGCTTATTAAATATATGAGAGAAAATGGACCTCTTTACTTTGGGGCTTCCTTTCTAGAAACATGAATGTGTCTCTACTTATCAGGTATTCTTTTTTCTTCGGTAAAATGTTAATAGATTTTTCTCTAAAGCACTTGCAATGTTTCTTATTAAGAAAACCCTAAGAGGTTTTTCAGCTTTTTGTTGCTATTATGAGTAAGATCCTTTTTCGAATAACTTCGAAATTAAATCTGATGACTAGATGGGAAAACAATTAATTTTTACCTAATTCTTCTATTTAGTTCTTTTACTAAACTTTCTTACCAGTGCTGCTCATTGCCGGCCCAGCAGAGTTGTTTGGATTTTTCAAGGTAGAAAATCACGTTGTTGTAATTTTTGCCTTCCTTTTCAGTATTTATAATTCCTGTTTGCGTTTTCTTGTCCTCGTGAAGACCTGCAGCAATTCTTTCAGATGCTGAGACTGGGGCCATGTCACTTTGAGGTAAGAGCCAATACCATTGTACACATCACTTGCATTTCATATTTTGCAAGCGCCTTCACATACATTCTCTCATCTGATCTTTGCTATAGTCACTTAATCAACCCTCACGTGCTGAACTCCTCCTATGTGCCACGTGACACAAGACATGTGTTTCTTATCCCCATGCAGTGTACAGTCCAGTGTCAACCCAGGAAGTAAACAAACACAAATTAATTAAACATTTACAAGTAAATAAAACACAGACCAGAAAGTGTGTAAAGTACCGTTACCTCCAGTGTCCAGATAAGGAGTCGGAGACCCTGGATGGGGAAGTGACTTGCATAAGATCACATGGCAGATAGGAGCCTTTCTTGTACCTCGAGGCTGAGGGGGCAACCTCTTGGCTTTCTCTAGCCTGTAAACATGGTTCTTCCTGGGCCAGAGGGCCAGCTGTCCTCCAGGCAGGGCCGGTTTCCTTGGCAGCGACCATTCCAGCTGGCTGAGAGCTGAGGACAGAGCTTCCTGGCTTTCCTCGACAGCCAGCCAGGGAGCAGAACGTTGCCATTGGCAGGGCTCCTGTGGAGCCCAGCAGCCAGGCTGAAAACCTCGAGCCCCACAGCTGTTGCCACTCGACCAGCACCGCCTGTCCTCAGGGTTTAGAGGTGAATCCCGCTCCCCTCCTTGGAACGCTCTGCCCTGGAAAGTGAGGTCTGTCTGTAGGACGTGACCTGGTTCCGAGACATGTGCTTTCAGGCCCAGCTGAGAAGCAAGGCCAATGCCAGACCTTCTGAAGTGGTAATGACTGTGGCCATTGGGAACAAGGTCACATTTGTCTGCAGATACCCATTGGCTCCATGGTTGCTGAGAATATGGTGGTTGGGGTGAAACCTTCTATGGCTCCATTTACAAAACCACTCCTAAAGCTCCCACCCTTCGGACCTCCTCCATCTGCTCCAGCCGCATTTCACCTTGAGCAGTCTTCATGTTCAAGGCCAAAAGGCGGCTCTGTCACCAGCCCAGATGCATGACACTTTACTGTTCATCATGTTCTTTCTCAGGCGACCTCATTGGAGAATGTGTCAGCCTATAAGTTGGGCCTTATTTTACCCATTAAATAGACAGGGAAATCAAGGCTCAGGAGAGCTGCTTGAAGGAACCATGAACAAGCCTAGTTTTCCTTGGATGATGTGGGGCCAGGAGGGCTGGTCCTGACCCAGAGGAAAAAGGTTCAGAACCTCAGCCCCAAGGTCACCATCTTTCATCCATCGATCCCTACAAAGCTAAAGGAGGCCCTTCGAACAAACTCAGGGTGCCATAGTTGCCTCGTAAGTTAGCATGGGGATGTAGGCCTGGCTCCTGACAACTGGCTAAGGCCAATAAAAGTCAATGACATGTCCACTCAGACAGAAGAAAAGCAGTTTCTAACAGGAGGTCATGACTTTGTCTCTACTATGGACCCCAATGGCTGCACAACGAAGCCTACAGACCCTTTCTCAGAGAATTTTTTAAATTATAAAATAAAATCCATAGAATTACAAAGGAAACCAATTATGTTAAAATATGATTCTCAAAGTCATTCAAAATATTGCAATATAGTAATATATGGGCTTTTTTCACTGATTCATTAAATAGCAAGATCCAGAGGTAGATTTAATAACTAGTATGATTTCAAAGTAGAGAAGAGCACAAATGATATTTCAAGTAGCTGCCACAACTAGAGCGTAACATGAAAATACCTGCGATTTCTCGTGGTGACAAAGTCACAGGTACTGCTGATCACTGTGGCTCGTTGCCTATACACACTTGATGAAAATGCTAAATTTCAAAAAATGAAGATGCAGTTTTTTCCCCATTCAAATCCATGGACCTCAGTCAAGAGCTCTTGAAAGGAGGCTGAAGCTCCATGTAGGACCTAGTGGGTGATGGCTGGGTGGAGCTGTGCATTGGGTGGAGAGAGACAGAGCTTTATCAGGAGCCTTTGCCTTTGACCACCCCTGGGCGGTCCTAGTCTGGCCACTGATGCTCAGATCCCATATTTCAACTGCTTCCTCTACTGTCCTCTCATTGTAATCTCAGTAGCCTTTGAAAAGTTCCATTTGCGGAGAATGGACTCATGGGAAAAGTCTGCTCCCAAGCCCATTCTCAGAGTTCATCTCTTCTGGATTTGCATAGGCTTCTCCAGTCCCATGACCAAGGCCAGTGTCACTCGGAGAGGCATGGGGGTGGGGCTGGGAGAGGTGCCCACAGCTGACCAAGCCCATCTTCGTTAACGAGTCCTTCTCGTACAGGTTTTTCTCTTCATGGTCTCATTTCATCTTTACTAACTTCTTGTGAATTAGTACTGCCAGCTCCATTTTACAGGTGAGGCCCAGAGAGGTAGACCATTTGCCCAAGGTCACACAGCCAGGAAATAGAAGTTGCCACTATGAATGGCCACTGTCCTTTTCTTGGATCCCTTTGCTGCTCAGAGAAGTAGAAAGCAGGTCTCCTGTCTCTGCGGTGTGGCTGGCTGGCTGGGAAGCTGGAACTTGCATTTCGTATTTAGCTTCTTTCATTCATCCCTCCCTCCCTCCATCCATCCATCCATCCATCCATCCATCTATCCATCTGATAAACATGTGCCAGACACTGTGCTAAGTAAACCCCAGAAATGTTGTAAAAACAGACACAATCTGGCCCCCGTGGAGTTTATGGTCGAGGGAGGGGGCCAGAAAGAGACAGACACTAATGGAATAATGACACAATAAATGGAAATGGCAATGGTGCCAAGTGCTCTGAGGCAGAGATATGTGGCTGGGAGCATGTCGGCTGGGCTTTGGCAGAGGTCAAGGGGGAAAGAGAAGGGAGAAAGCCATACCAACAGCGGGGCAAACTCTGGGGTCAGGCTGGGATTCAGATCCTGGGGGTGTCACTGACCAGCTGTGCAAACATGACAAGCCCTTCACACTTTGAGACTCGATTTTCTGAAAAATAAGGATTGTAATAAGAGTACGTACTTCACAGGAATGTCATGAAGATTTAATGAGACTCAGTGAGTAAAGCTCACTGACGCCTGGCCCCTGGTAAATGCTCCGAGTTAGCACTCTACCCCTTGTCAGTGTGGACAACAAATAAACAAATCCATAAAAGCACTTCACAGGAAGGTCTGGCCGTAGACGGAAAGGGTGTGTGGACAGTTCGACCTTGGCTGCATGCTGGAATCGCTCCCAAACCAATAAAATAACCGGGGTCTCAGAGGGTGCATCCCGGCGACAGCAGCTTTCAAAGCTCCCATGTGATCCCGGTGTCCATCCATGTTACCCTGAGACAAAGGCAGGGCACGGCCCTATGGCTTCCATCCCTAAACTCCCAGGGCCCCAGCGGGTTGGTTACTGGGCTCAGGCCCGTTAGACGGAACTGATTTTGTGAGGAGCATGGACTATCCATACCTTGTCCACCTTCTAGGGGCCTTTTTATGCCTCCAGCTCTTGCCCCAAACACACCCCTTTCATTCTCTTCTCTCCCCACCCAAGGGCCCAGCTTTCCCCTGCCATCGGCTAATCTGGTGACTCACATAGAGCTAGGTGATGCTGCTGTAGGAATGCTGTCCTTCTTAGAGGCATTTACCTTCCCAAAGCTCCTGAAGGCGCGTCGCCTGCCATCTCTGAAAGTTTGCCAACATCTGGGCCCCTCAGGGGTGCTACCTGCCTCTTCTCCCTTTCCAGGTGGAAAGAGGTTCGCTGTGACGTCCCGGAAACTACTCCTGCTCCCATGACTCCATGTGTTTGCACTGGTGCATTCCTGCCTGAGAGGGAGAAAGCAGCTTTTGGCATCTCGGTCTGGCAACTCTGCTTCTGGAAACAGCAGCTGTGGGGGCTTTTATTGTTATTTTTCTGGGCTAAACAGGCTTGGGCTGCAGAGTCCATTTTCCTTCCTTCCTGGGGCTCACATGCATGGGACACGCAGGGTAGCCCAGAGTTGGACTGACTGCTGAGGGAAGGGAGCCCCTTCGGCCCTCAGCCCCTTCAACAATAAGCCTGGTGTCCCTCCAAGCGGGCAATCTGATGGCCAGGTCAGAAGCCCCCATTCACCTCCTGTGCTCCCAGGAGCTCAGCTGGGCACAGGGCCAAGCTAAGGGGGTCAGATCAATCTGTTGTCTAGGCAAAACCGAAACCAAACAGGTGAGGATTGTTTCTGAATCTGAATCACCTCCTTTGTTAAATAAAACCAACCTGGAAAACAAAGAGTGAAAAACCTCCATAGCATAAGTTGTTGCTGGTGTCCCTGCAATGTTGACAGTGCTGGCAGGTCCTGGCTCAGGGCTGTGGCCAGACTCAAGGATGAAGCCACACTTTCCTACCCATGGGACTGTCACAGTCTAGTGGGAAAGAGAGACCGGAGCAGGCTCTAGTACCATGGAGGCCCCAGGCACTGTGCCAATGCCCAGGTGCGTAGACACACAGTGAAGTTTTCCGCCGATTTCCGATGCTTCTGCTGGGAGTAGCGCGTCCCACAGTGTGCCTATGTCTTCTGTCATTGCTGCTTTTGCTAACTCCTTCTCTGACGTGCAGGCCCTTCTCTCTCTTTTCCTTTTCTCCTCCTCCTGGAAGCAGCCCCCAGCCTCACTTGCTTCAAGCTCCTCTCTCCTAGATCCTGCCCCCCACGCTTCCCCTGGTTCCCCGCTCCTCACACGCTCCACATTCTCCTCGTATCACCTTCTGTTACTTGAATGTCCCCTCTGGCTCCCTGTCGGCTACCGCCACCAGCATCCTCCACCGCCCCTCAACCAAGAGACCCTGCTAGATGTGATTCCTGAGAAGAACTCCAAGGACTACAGATTTTTTCAATCTTGTTTCAAATGAAAAGCTCAGCTTTATCAATGGCTAAAATGCTCATGATGTTTTAAGTTCAAACACAAGGCTGCAAAGGCATTTCCTGCCCCTGAGATTAAATGAGATGACGTGGGTGAAGCTCGGCCCACATTTTGCACTCACAGAGGCTGCTTCAGATTGAGCCCTCAGACCACCCCAGGGAGGTCTCTGCTCTCCTTGGCTGTCAAGGCACGTTGGAGAGGAAGCTTGCAAAGCCTTGCCATGGGTGCAATGCTGGAGAATGGAGGGGGCACCAGGAAGGGAGTCATGTGACAATCTTAAGGCATGTGTGTAAAGGGGGGTGTGTGTGTACATCTGCCTGAGGACATGCGTGCGTGTGACTGAGAGGTGAGACTAGAGAGGCGTGTTGTGGGAATGCCCCCGCCGTGCTCTGCTGAGTCTCATCTCTCCTTCGGGGTTGCACTCAGCTGCCCTATCTTGCTGCCACTACCATGCTGGCCTCAGTGTGGTCAACACAGTTCCTTTGGGCTTGGCCTGACCCCTTTCCTTTAGTTCCCCCCAAAATGAGCAGAGACTAGCTGTCATTTCCAGAATGATTTTGCAGAAAGAACAAGGTGAAAACCCGATTATATTTATGCCAGCCCGATGCCCCACAGTCACCTCTTAAGGCCTGATTTCCGGTTTCAGGAGCTTCTGAGGAAGCAGCAAAGACCTTTGAGGGCCTCCAATTCACCACCCTGAGATAACCACAAAGACACATGACCATCCTGGGGAATGAAAGCGTTTTTCTGGACACTTTGTACTCACCAAGGGTCAACTGTGGTCCGTGGGTGTCAAGCTGCGGGGCAGAGGGGATTTCCATACGCTGAATTCCTACCCTGCATAGGCACTGTGCTCAGAGCTTCACATCATTCACTCACTCATTCCCCATCATGACCTGTGACGCAAGGCCCAGATAGGTCACGTTCCTGTCTAAGGTCACTAAGAGTAGGAAATAGTAGTTCTACTGAGGAAAAGTTCTCTGTGGAAAGCGAGTCCACATGACATATGGGATAGCCCTGGATCCTCCCAAAACAGCAGTAAAGGGTTAGCTCCTATTATCTCCCCATTTCATAAAAGAGGAAACTGAAGTTCAGAGAGGGGAAGTGGTTTGTCCAAGATCATCCAGTCGATTGGAGGCAACATTGAGACCCAGGGTCAGGAAGTGAGAGAAGCCGCTTCCCTCTATTCTCTCAGGCTGTCTTGAGGAGGAAATGAGAAAATGCAGCAGTTCCTAACTTTCTGAGAGCTTTGCCTCAGTAACTACAGTCAATTCAAGGATTTACAAGGGCTCAAGCTTAATCTAGGCAAGAAGTTCCTGGCTTTGGGACGCAGCCCAGAGCCGAGCTCTGCCAGCAGCCCAGTAGAGCCATGGTTCCTTTCTGTTTTGTTTTAACTCGGCTGGAGTAGGAATTTGGGATGCTGGGGTCTTGTTAAGCCTCTGCCAGAATCCCCTCCCCTTCCCCTCTCCACAACTCTCTGAGTCCTCCTGCCCCAGCCCAGGCCTAGCCCTAGCCAAGTTCCTGGGTCGCTCCTGGGTCAGCTGGCAGCTCTCCTTCCCGGTTCTCGGTCCCCATGAACCCTACTCTTTCTAGCCCTTAGCAGGATCTCTGTCGTCTTCTCCAGCAGGGTAGACTGGCAGGATGCAACCGTCACAGCTTCAGGTGCCAGGTCTCCCAGCCTAAGTCCCAGCCCTGCCACGCACAACCTGTGTGCCCTCAGGTACGTTCACTCACCTCTCGGAGCCTGTTTACCCCCTAACACAACCAACAGTAGGGACTCCGCCCAAAAAGATGACGTGGAGCTTTCTTCGCCCCCCCACCGCCCGCCACCCATTTTTAAAAAATTTTCAGTGATCATTATTTATATAGCCCTTATTTTGTTCCAGGCACTTTTGTAAGCTTTTTTATTCCTAATATAATCTTTGTAAAAACCCAATGAGGGAGACACTGTTACTATCTTATTTTAAACACGACTCTGAGGCACAAAGAGGCTAAGTAACTTGCCCAAGGTCACACAGCTTTTTTTTTTTTTAATTGAAGTATAATTAACATATAATATTATATTACACATACCTGTTAAGAGACAGGGGCAAGAATCAAACCCAGGAAGGCTGGCCCCAAAGTTCATGCTTTTAACTTCCTACTCTATACTGACATAATGTGTCTAAAGCATTTTAGTATAAAACTCGACATGGTATTCGGGTTGCTGTGTGACCTTAGATATGTCATTTTACTTCTGTAAGTCTCCATTTGTTTAATCCCTAAAATGGGACTAGTGATACCTCTCTGACAGGTCTGTGGGGAGAATTCCATAGAACAATGGGTGAGAAATATCTTTCACAGATCCTAAGGCAGAGCAGGCCATGGGCTCTTGGTGGTCATTCTCTCTGGAAGGGACAGGTGGAAAGAGGTTGGGACTGACTAGTTAGACACATTCACTGAGACAGCAAGAGCAAGTTTTAGAAAAATCACTAGCCTTGGGGCCCAGGTGAAGCAACAGGTGACACAATAAGTGTGCAGAGCACAGATACAGGGCCTCTGAGGCAGGAGGTGGCAGCTGCGGGTCCTGGCAGTGGGGAATTGAAAGAAGGATATGAACAATTATGGGACTGTCTAACCCTCATGACAACCCTGAGAAAACAAGAGTCTCAGAGAGGGGATGTGACAAGGCCACACTTCTAGAAAGGAGTAGAGATGGGCTTTGTATCCAAGACAACTTACAATTTCTCTTCCCCCTTCTCAGATTACCCATCAGCCAGATGAAGGGTCCCAGCTATGGGGTCGAGTTCAAGGTCAGGAGTTACTATTTCCTGCAAGGATCCAGCAGTGAAGGGTGAGAGTCCTTCCCAAAGAGTTATCCCAAACAGGTAAGTGCTTCAGCTAAGGAAGGACAAGGGGACTAGCCTAGGCCGAGGCAGGCAGGCAGGGGTGATCCAGCAGCAGGGGCAGCCAGAATGCTGCCTTGGGTCAGGCTCCATCCTGGGAGGTGGCAGGGCATGGCCAGGGCTCAGGGGAGAATCCCTCTTGAAATCTGGAGAAGGGCAGGGGGCGCTTCCCCACCTCTGCTCATCCCCCCAGAAGTCTTTCCTCATGCACAGGTCACAGAGCAACCCACCCAGGACCTACAGCGAGGGGGTGACAGGAGCCCTTTCTAGGGCAGCTGTCTGCTGTCTTAAGAGGCAGGAAAGCCACTTCCTGTGGCTCCAACTGTGCCCAGTGAAAAACCAAGCCCGGGCCCACGGCTCTCTGCTTCTTTCAAGCCAGAGAAGGGCTGGGATAGATTCACCCAGAGCTGTTATCTTAAGAGGGCAGATCCATTTCTTTGAGAGACTCTGCACAGTGTTTCCATTCTCCCTGGTGATGACAGCCTGTGTCCAGTGGCCCCAGAGTGAGGTCACCTCAGTAAGTTCTGACTCAGTGTTGCCATGGAGATGCTCAGGATGCCACCACCTTCGAGCAGCACCTTTCCTCCTGGGGCATTGAAAGGGAAGCACGGCTGATGTTGACTATGTGTCACCCTGCTCCTGGCTGCTGGTGTTATTTGTCCCCAAACATATGTTTTCAGATCTCAACCCAGCAGAGTGGGCCAGGTGACAAGAGTGGGACTCTCGTGGGGCCGGCTGGCTCCACCGTGTGTGTCTGTGTGTTTGGGGCACAGGGAGAGGTGTTTATGAGACCTCTAGGGTGCCTCATTTCCTCTCTCCCTGGGCCCAGCTGGGATCCTGATGACTGTGCTGCTCCTCCTGGACCCAGACTGACATTCAGAGCAACCTGGTCTCCATAGCAACCAGCTGTGACATCACAAGGAAGCTCCAGAGCCTTCAGCTGGAGCAGAGGAAGCATGAATGCGTGTTTAGGGGAAGAAAGAGCATCTGCTTCCCCTCCTGAGCCCCCTCCCGTGATAGGGAAAGTGGGTGTAGAAAAGCGGAAAGGGCGAGGAACTCGGCCTGGAAATGCCAGGTCTTCCTGTGAGTCGTAAACCGCGGCCTCTCTGGAGGTTTGAGCAGGTTCTAAACAAAGTCTCCCCCTCTCTCTTTCTCCCGTCTTTCTCCTTCTCTTAAAAATTACATCTTGACGTCTCTAACCATAAAATGGGGCAATAGAAGTTATTCTTATGGAAGGCTTATATGTGCCAGGCACTGTGGATGTTCTCATTTACTTCATAACAACCCAGTCAAGCATTTTCCTCTTAGTACTTTCTCTTGTATAAGCAGAGGAAGGTGAAGCACAGCAAAGGATTTGAACC
Source organism: Pteropus medius (assembly GCF_902729225.1). Classification (NCBI taxonomy): domain Eukaryota; kingdom Metazoa; phylum Chordata; class Mammalia; order Chiroptera; family Pteropodidae; genus Pteropus; species Pteropus medius. Next base: position 18,226,301 of record NW_024340696.1, on the reverse strand, counting down.
CAGGCCATCTGGCTCAAGAGCCTGTATTCACAGCCTCCCAGGCATCAGCGGCATCTCCATTTCCAGCCACGCTGTGGCTAACAGCTCTACGTGGGTTTCATCTCACTTTGCACTGACAGCATCTCCCCTCACATGAGCATAAAGCTCTTTCCTTTTCCGTCCTGGGGCTTGCGCAGTGCCCAACATGGGCTGCTGTCAGGAGCATGCTCAGCATGAGGACATGTGGAAGGAATTTGGCTTCCGCTGGGCCGACCTCAACCGGAGGGGCACAGGAACTGGCAGGTGAATGCTTCTGTCAGTCTGCCATCTGGCTGACAAGTCCAAGGGTCCTTGTATACACTGCTAGGAAGGTCCCAGCAGCACTGGGTGCCAGTCATCCACAGCAGCGAACTGATAATGCACTGCTGGCTTTCTGTTTTTTGTTTTTTGTTTTTCATTCCTATTGGTCCCTCATTTCTGCTCCTTAGGATCGCCTCCAAAATAAACTTCCCTCACACACTTCCTTGTATTGGGTTCTGCTTTGAGGGGACCCTGGGCTAAGACAGTTGGCACTAGAGTAGCCCTAAGAGCAACATTACAGGGTGGCATTCTGGAACTAGATCACTTGGCGAGATGCAGTGAGGACCCCGTTGTAGTGGGATGGGGGATATGACAAGCTCTGGCATCCTCAGACTCACAAGTGTTAAGACTGTCACCTGTAGTGGGCTGGGCTGAGGTGCAGGTGGAAGGTGAAGCTCAAGGTTATATGGCAGCTCCAGCATTTGAAAGACCCGGACAATGGTCATTATAAGGATCACGAGGTTGGCTGGCTTCTGGTATTTGCTGTGGAAGGCTTAAAGAAAGAAAGTATTGGGCTCGAGCCAATCAAGCATCAACTCAGGGTATGCCATGAAGACCCAAATTCTCTCCGGTCATGTTTAAGGAGATGCTCTCCTCCTGTAGGCAAATGGTACCCTGTGTTGAAAATCAGGCTCAGGATGGAATTGGAGGGGTAGCCGGGCTGCAGAGGAGCATGAATGCTCTGAGACTTTGAACACTGAACCCCCTACAACTCAGCAAAGTACTCACCGGCCAGTTGGTGCAGGGGCCAAGGCTGAGCTGCCTTCAAGAAAGGCCACCATGTTGTTGCCTCCACCCATCCCCTGCTCTAGCTCAGGGCCTGACTGAGAAACTGAGTCGCTGATGGGTAGTATACGGATGTCCTCAAGCAGAACACCAGCTCCCACAGCTTATCTCATGTCAGATGAGCACAGGATTAATCAAGTCTTGTGTGGAGACACCACCTGGCAAAGTGGGGACGGGGCCTGGGCTGGGACTGAGCGAGATCTGGCTTCTAGTCCAGTAATAAAGCCATTTTTTTGAGATTTCACTAAATGCCAGGCTTTGTGCTGAGCCCTTCAGATTTGCAGCCTCATAAGATCCTTAAAATGACCCATGAGGAAATGTCCACCTCCCTTTCACAGATGGAAACCAGGGGGTAGGACTGGGATTCGAACCCGCCTAACCTCCCTCTGAAGCACGTGCTCGGCCCTCGTCCGCAGCCTGCTTGTTTTGAGAGTGTGACAGCCTCAGCAGAAGGATGTCCAAGGTGCAGAGGAGACCAATTTGACCTAATGGGAAGGTCCAGGTAAGCTTCCCAGAGTGGCGACAAGGCAACCTGCACACTGAAAGAGCCGAGTAAGTGGAAACCATGGTTAAGTTATTAAGCATCCGTAGTGAGGCTCTGTCTTGGAACTGAGTTTTCAGAAATAGCTTAAGACGACTCGGATCAAAGCCAGACTGAGCTTTAGCTGCTGCCGCTCACTCAGACAGCACGACCATGGCAGCTCCCTAGGTTACAGAGCCCCATTTCTATCCCAAGAACTCGAGAGACCAAACACTCCTGTCTCCGCTCCGCTCCTCTCCCCGGCTTTCTGATAAATGAGCCCTGGAGGATGGATGTTCCCCCATCGGGGTGTTTCTGGCCTGGTTGGAGGTAGAGCTGTATTGGTTGGGCTCCAGGGTTTTGAGTCAGAGAAATCCACTCAAGTCGTGTTCAGCAAAAAGGGAGGACTTCTTTATGAGGCTCTGATGGCATCTTCCAGATGGTCTACCCTGAGCTGGCAGGAAGGGCCAGGCCTGGGGACACTAGGGCTGGGCTGGGAGCTGTCAGGACAGTCTCTCCCTCCTCATTTCTGCTCCTCTCTGCCAGCTGGCTTCATTCCTCTCTCTCTTTGCCAAGCAACGTTTTCCATTCCTCAGAGGCCATGGCTGCCCTGAGCAACAGTGTCCACTCTTTTGGCTGCAGCCCAGCCATGTGGAGAGACCAAATGGCTATGTCCTACCCGCTCCTTTCCTTCCCAAATCCAAATCTTTGGAAGAGAAAACCGATAGCCCAGATTGGGTCACGTGTCGAGCCCGAGTCTAATAACCCATAGCTGGGGTTCGGGGATGCGGCATAACCCCGCACCCTCCCTTGGGGATGGGGAGGGAGGTGGTGCTATAGACAGAAGGGTCTTTGGCGCATAGACTGTACAGACCTCCCCAAAAGTGGCCATAGCAAAATACCTACCTCGATATCCACCTCTGACCTTCTTTCCTCCTCACCCCCACTCTGGTCAAATGCCCACAGAGAACTTTTTTCTTTATTTTTATTTTTTATATACAATCAATCAGCTCTAGGTCTCAAGCAATCTTAGAAGTCATCAACTAAAGCTTTATCCCATCAGTGGAATTGATATTTTCATCTTCATCATTGTCATTATGAGGCAGAGGCAGCCAGCTCTGGCTGTAGATCCAGGCAATGGGGTGCTCCTGCAAGGAGAGCCTTCAATCGGGTCGGCCAGAGGTGGGGCAGGTTCTGGGTGTTCTGGGTGGTGGGGCAGGAACGAAGTCCTTCTCCTGAGCAACAGACCTGAACCGGCTCCCTTCTTATCTTTTAAACAAGCCACCAATTAATGAGTCCTTATTATGTTCTGAGCACTGTGCCAAGCCGTGTACATGGATCCGGGCCACGACCACATGTTCGGCCTTGGGAAAATTACTTAACATCTCTGAGCTTCGGTCTCACCTGTGAAATGGGTTTAATAATGTGCCTACCTCATAGGCTTGTGCGAGGATTAGATGAGTTAATATAGCAGCAGCAGTGTAGGTAAATGCTGGCTAGATTTTGGTATTGTTTACATACATTTGTCACTTTCATCTTCACAATGACTCTGAAAGATAAGATCAATTGTCCTCCTCCTCACCTCATCCTTGGCTTATTGGGGTTCTTTGGGGAGGATGAATGAAAATTGAGAGGTCGATTTGTGGCTCCCGAGTGCTGACCTGACCACATGAAACACACACAGAGAACATGTGATAAACCAGGTTTCTGGGCCTGACTCCGCCCAGATTGATTCCACGAGTCCAGGATGGGCCTGATGATGCATTTATAGTGGGTGCAGCAGCCCAGATGATTTAGAAGTGGGGAGCCGGGTTAAGTGACTTGGCAAAGGCCTCACAGCCAGTATTGGGGAGGGACAGGATTTGAATGTTGAGATAGGACCCTAAACTGGCTTTATTAACACAAAGAGCGCTTCCCCTGGTGGGCGGGCACTGACCCCACTCTCTGCCATTTGTAGGGCTGAAGGGTTCCGGCCAGGCCCTCTGTCCCAGGAGGTGGGCTGGTGGGTCTCTCTTGAGCAGGGTTCTCCCAGAAGCTATTTGCAGGCCACTCCACCTCCAGCATGGCTTTTTTTCCCCAAAGCCACCCTGAACCAAAATAGCAGGGGCCCGGTCAGCCCTTTCAGATTCTGGACGGTTTCCCCAATGGTCGGGGCATGTCCCCTGTTGGCTCCCCGCAGACTTCCTCTCCAGGGTCCTCTGGTGCCACTGGGCATGCACAAAGCCTCTGGCAAACATCAGGAGCTGCCAAAGCATTTGGTTACTTTGTTCATTTTATTATTAAATGCGCACTGATGCCAACACATGGAAACTACTGCCTGGGAACAGGAGTGGGAACATGCTCTGGGGAGTCTGCTGGCTGGATCGTGGCCACAAGAGAAGCAGACAGGGATCTATGGGAAGAAGGGAGGCCGACAGCCGGATGGCCCAATTTAGGGCATCTGGGGACACCCAAAGACCTCTGGGGTTTCGAAGACCTTTTTGGGAAAAAGAAAGTTGGGAGGAATTGGGGTAGGAAGGAGGCTGGTTCCCTGACCCTCCAGCCAGAAGACTTTGAGCTGCTTGAGGCCTGGAGGCCTTGCTTAGCCCAGCTTCGAGCAGCCAGACACATCTTCCCCCAGGGACGGCTGGATCCTGGGTGTAGGGCGAGGGGCGGGGTAGATGGCACAGTACTGCACCTGCAGAGGATCTTAAACCCCAGTGCAATGGGAAAGGCAGGGAGGCCTCTGTGGGAGGGAGTCTTGACCACATACGCGATGTGCAGGGTGGCCTGCACTCAGCAGACCCTCAGCACACGCAGCTCGCATTACAGCACCTTTCCAGGATGTGGTAAAAAAAGAAACTCAGAAACTATGCCCAATAAGGACAGGCCAGAAAAGTGGGCCCTTGTGCAGAAGTAGCTGGCAGGAAAATTCTCAGGGGGCAAGTTCCAGGCCTCCAGGCCTCCACGGCTTCGTGTGTAGGCACAGAAACGCCCTCTCACCAGCCAGGATGTGTGTTCTCAGCTATTACTGGCCGGTGAATAAATAATTGGAAAGCCTTACCAGGATCTGCCACTTACCCTTTAAGGGAATGAACTTCTGTTTCACTTGGAGAGTTAAAAAAAAAAAAAAAAAAAACTCCCCAGACAAGAGCCTGGATTGGGGGAAGTGTCTCTCCCAGCTGCTGTCATGGAATGAGCTGGACAGATAGAGTGGCACTGATAGCAACCTGAGGATTCCCAAGAGAGGTCCCCTCACCCCCAGCAGGCCGGGCACGGGAGCCGTGGAACCACCTGAACAAGTTACCTTTTGCAAGAAGCCAGCATTCCCCGTGCCACCCTGTCCTGGGCTTCTCACACTGCAGCCCGGGGCACTCTACCAAGGGTGCTCATTTCCTTAATGCAGGAAAAAGTTTTGATCACACATACTCAGCATATTTACTTATTTATGAATAATAATCCTGCATTGCTGTGCTAATGTATTATGAATGTTAGCAGACACAGAAGTAAATGAAAAAAATTAAATGAGGTTAAAATAATATTTTTAAATGTTTTAAATCATTGCGAATGGTTTATGCCATCATTAGCTAAGTTTTCAAAGCAAACGTCTATACTTATGGTTAGGCTCATCAGTAATAACAGTGGATCTAAACTCTTACTGCAAATTGTCTTCTCACTCATATTTGAAATTTAGGGGTCACTTTCTTATTAGACCCAGTTGCACAGTCATTGTCTTGGCCTTGCCTGTGGCATCGGAGCAACACTGTGCTCAGCTCTGGATTCAAGGGCTTGTGTTACGTTCAGTGTTTTTTACTTCTTTTCCACCTTTCTTTCTAAGTCTTTGTCCATTTGGTGAACGATCAGATCATTATAATTTATAAATCTACCGAACTGGTCTTACATAAAGAGAAAAATTCTTCAAAACGTTAAAAGCAAGGAAAGGACCCAGCTTCTCTGTTTGGTCTGAGTCTCATTCTGCCCTGAGTAGCAACTGACATAAAGGCCAAATAGGGACATCAGTGTCAATCTATAAATACTGGTAAAAATGAACTCTTTTCCTTTTTTTTTTTTTTTGCATAAAATGGGCACAGGAATAAGTTTTAATATTTCTTTCCCCTCAGAGAACTACCTTGCACACCTCCTGGGATGCTTGCACCCCACTTTGGAGACTCCTCTGTCAATCTCTTCACCCTCCCCCTTCACTTCGTAACCAGTCTCTACTGGAAACAGTAGCTGGCAGGAGCTTGTGAAAATGTGAAAAATGTGGATTTGGTCAAGTCACTGCCTGTCCCTTTGATCCCACAGGACTTGGGGAAAAGTAAAACTTCCTCCCAGGACTGGCTGCTTAGCACACCTCCTCTGTGCCCCCTCCTCCCCACTCCTGTCCCAGGGCTGCATCAGCCACAAAGGCCTCCCGGGCTCCTTGGCCCAGTCATGCAGCTCCACCCAATTCAACGTGTGGCCGGCTCCCTCTCAGCCTGCAGGTCCTAGTTCTAATGTCACCTCTCAGAGAGGCCAGGCTCAGCTCTTCACCTAAAACATATTATCCTCCCGCATTGTTCCTTCCTAACCTTTAAGGCAGCAATCACATTTGGTCACTATATGAATCTGTTTGTAGGCTCTGTTTGCTGTCTCTCACACTAAATGATAAGCTGGGGACCACCAGGGTGCACCCACGTCTGCCTGTTTCACTGCTGTATGCCCAGAGCCCGGAGAGTTTCTGATGTATTACAGGTTCTCAATAAATAAATGAATAATGAAATAAATGAATCAGGTCTTAGAGCATCTACAAATGTTTTTTTCTGGACTAGACTTGTCTCTTGGCCACAGCTAGAAACTACCAGGTATGGGGAAGCAGCCTTTCCACTCCCTGGCTTTGGACCTCACCAGCCTCCCTTATACTAGGTACTCAGAGAAGCCTGGAGTGGTTTCCCAGGGGAGATGAGGCTATGGAGAACGAGGTGTCCGCTCCCCTCCTCTGAGGGCCGAGAACCCTGAGTGTCAGAGAGGGATAGGGCTGCACCTAAACACACACAGCAAGGTCAGGAAAGAGAAAACTGTCAGGAACACAGGTGAAGAGGAGAACTGGGGTTCGCTTGGCTAAGTGAACTGAGGCACCCTGGGAAGTGTGTGGTTGTTGGGGGCAGGGATGCTGTTGCTGGGCCGGGGCTCGGGCTTCACCCTCTTTGTAACTGGAGTTTGTGCTCACACTACCCTTCTGTGACCCTTCTAGTCTCCGCAGGCTGGTCAAGGAGGCACAAATGAGGCTCAAAGACTGATCCAAGCTCACTCAGGTAATAAATGGTGGTGCCTGGGTTCACACCTGGTCTCTCCCGTTCAAGGGGACCGCTCCCCTCCTCCCCCCACGCCTCTGCCCCCAGCCCCCAGGCCCCTTCCGGTCAGGGCTAGCAGCAGTTGTGAGGCAATTTGCAGACTTGATCACCTGTGATTAGCTGGTACACAGGGGAGGGACAATCACCCACCCTCACCCAGGTGTCAGCAGGTGTGGCTGCTTTCCTGGCACCAACCCCAGCTTCTGCTCACTGCCTGCCTCAGAAGAGAAATGAAATCTGACCCTCTGGGAAACCTTGGAGAGAAAGCAGGAGAAAATACCTCCTTTCAAGAAAGGGACCCAAAGGGACCCTTGTTTTACCAGATTCCTCTGTGAAGTGAATCTCTTTTTAATATATCCTTAAACAAAACTGAAGAATGGCTGGGGTAGGATGTGGTGGGGACCATTTCAACATGTCCTTCCCTCTTTGGGTCTCAGTTACAATGAAGGGATTGGCCTTGACAACCCAAAGCCAGCAATGTATGAGTCTCCCATTTGGGATGGTAGGCTCTGTGGATGGACTGGAAGGTTCCCAGAAGGTAGGGACTCGATTTGGGTCTTGAAGGATTGGTAGGAGGAAGAGCAGGGATAAAGACACAGGTGGGTAGGTAGGGCCAGTTCCCAGGAGGCAGCCTGGAGCCCAGCTGCAGGGAAGGGAGGAGTGAGGGGGGAGGAGGCAGGCAGAAGGGAAGCAGGTGTGGTAGGAAGAGCCTTGATCCAAGAATCAGGACACCTGGGTTCCGGTCTTGCTGGGTGGTGTGGAGGGGGCTTTCTGCCCCTTCCCAGGCCTCGGTGTCCCCATATACAAAACTGGTAGGAGAAGTTTAGACAGAGAGAACTCTGAGCTCCCCTGGGCCTGACGAGGCTCCGAGAGTCTTTCCCTGCCCCACTGTGCAGCCTTCTTCTTGCTCTGACTGAGGCTGCCGATGTCACTCCACTTCTCAGGCAGCCCCTGCTGGCCTCCTCGATCCCTTTAAACCCACTTCTTCCTGCCTGCTGTTGCCATAAATGGTTGTTGGGGCCTCCTCTCCCTGGAAGAGAAGACTTTGTGACTTGGCAGGGGGAAGGAGGCAGGCCTGGCCTCTGTCCACCCCCTTACCTGCCACCAGCCCCCAGGCCATCTGTTCTTCAGGCCAGGTCCCAATAGGGAGGCCATTCAGCACTCTGCCTGTGTCTGCCCCCTGTCCCTGGCCTAGCCTGAGCAGATGGCCCGCCTGCCACCCCTCCACAGAGCTCAGAAGCCTTGAAGCCCAGCTGGAACTGGGGGCGGTATGGTCTGTGGTCAGTGCCAGAACCCGGGCCCTGAGCCCCTATTTCCCTAGGCCTCTGTCATCAGTCCTGGAGCCCTCCATACACCCCACTGCCCAGCCAGCCCCATCCATGCTATTCAGGGAGGCACCTTGAGGGCCACACCCTCAAATACCACCAGATCCGTCCCCTGGGTCCACACAGGACACACCAGTGGTGGCCTGCCTGAAACCACACAGCTCCTCAGAAGATAAGCCAGGCTGGAACCCGAATTTCTGGCTTCTGATAAGTGTTCACTGCCTCACAGCTGTGGTCCTCAGACTGCAGGATCAAGGGGAGCGGGGGTTGTAGGAATGCAGATCCCCGGGCCCCATCCTCCCAGATTCTGAACCGGGAGGCCTGGGGAGAACCTATTAACCTGCCTTCTTGCTAAACTTTGCAGGTGATTTCCGGAAGGTCTCATCATAGGCACTGCTATCTTGGATGCTGTCTCTGTTTATTTCTAGCCTGTATGGCAGTTAAACATCTGTGACATAGGCAGAATAGGAGTAAATAGCCCCTTTTCAAAGGTGAAGATATTGAGGTCCCCAAAGGTACACAGTTTCACAAAGTAAATTGTATGCAGTAAACTCTCATCAGAGCCAGGCCTGGTACTGAATAGTTCTAGCTCCTTAGTTAATGGCTTTTGGATAACAGTCCCCTGCTATCCAAGGGAGAGTGGAGGTGGTCTGCAGACACTACCACCACTGCTCCCCAACTCTAACACACAAAGGCCCCCAAGTCCCGACAAGACGATGGTGTCTCCAATCATCCCAGTGCAATCCTAAATAAAAATAACATTCAACTCTAAAATAACTGTAAGAAAATCCCAGGATGACAATAGTACTTTGATGAGTTTTTTTGTATTAAATTCTTTAAAACCATCTCCTCCCATTTTACTGGTGGCCCCGCTTATGTGATGCCTGAGCAGTGTCCCCACTTCCTTGGAGACAGCTCATTGTCTAGCTCAGCCAGTGCGAGGTCTGGGTGAGGGTCTGACCGGCCCCTGGAAGCTGCCATCACATCCTTGGGCCCAGTGCTTCCCCAGCTCCCCAGTTCCACCAAATTTCCTCCCCAGAAGCTGGAATGCACTCACCAGTGAGCCTGGCATCTCAGAGGACCCAGGCGAGGCAGACTCTTGTTGATGGGGACTTGAAATGTACGCTTATCTCCTTGAACATCTACTTCCTGTGGGGGCTTTGAGGGAAAGCCCTGTCTCCCTCCAAACCCCTCTGAGGAAGCACCCCGCCCTAACCTCTTTAGATTGGAAAGAGACCCCAGTGAAGGGCAGCCCAGCTGGGGGCACAGCTCAAGCTGCTCTCTCCTCTTGGGACCACTGGTGTGAGATGGTACTAAAGCTGGGAGAGACTTCGGGAGCTAAGAAAATGGTGCCATATGCCATTGAATAAGTCATTTAACCTCTCTGAACCTTACTAAGGTAAAGCAGGGCCAGTATTCTAATCTTACCTAACAGGATTATCCAAAGATAAAAGGAAATAGCAGACATGCATTTAGCACAGAGCCTGGGAGTCACTGAACATTCAACACACTGTCTTTATTGTCACTCTGAGCTAGTTTGGCAAGGGGAGGAAGAACACTGGAACGGGAGGCAAGGCGCCTGCATTCTCATTTGGTCCCTGCCACCAATGAGTGGGCGGCTTTGCGCAATTCCCGTAGCCTTCCTGGGCCTCAGTGTCACCATCTGGACAACAAGAGTGCGGGACCACATGATGTCTCTCGGTCCTTCCAGGGCTGACCTTCCATCCTTCCATCACTTTCCACAGCTCCCATTCATCCTTCCCATATCAGTTAATTGTCGCCATTTCTAGACCCCCTAAACTGTGAGCCCCTCTGGGCAGGGCCCCCCGCCCTATCCCACACTGCATTCCTCCCAATGGCCTCATGCAGGGAAAACATGTCCCAGGCTGTGCGTGCTTCCTGAACCTCTGACTGCAGCCCCAGGGAGAATCATGACATCAAAGTCAGTTCCTTTGGGCTGGTATTAGTCCCTCCATTTTACGGATGGTGACGCTGAGGTCCTGGGCATGAAACAAACCTTTGACACAACTCAGGGAGCCTGGGAGTCCCAGAGCCTCGGCCTGATTTTCTGCAGTGACTCAGGACTTCAACAATCATTACAGCAACAATTACTCCTCAAATTGCTTATTTTTCACTGTTGACGCTGTGTGGGCCTTTTTTTACCCCCCTTTTCATTTCAGTTTGCATTCAATAGGCTGGGGGAGGGAATTGAGTGTAAAGCAAAGCAGAAGAAAAAGAAAAATGGTGAGTGGGGGGTGGCGGGGTGGGGGGGGGGAGGTGGCTGGCAGTGGGGTGGGGGGGTTGTGGAGGGGCTGGGCTGAGAGAGGCCTGGGTGGCTGCAGGGGTTTCTCACCATCTCCCAGGCTGCCCTGGACCTTGGTGGGTTCTGGGGGCAGGGAAAGTAAAATGGTGGCAGAGGAGACGGCAGTTGAGTGGGGGGTAGTTCAGAGGGTAGATGCACCCATGGGAGGTTCTCATCAGGCTTCCTGGACTCCAGGGATTAAAGCCTGGGGCCGGGGAACTGTACGTGTGTAGGAGGGGGCAGCTGAGCCTGCTTCTGCTCTCACAGTCTCCCCCTCATCCCTATACTTTTGCCACTCTTTTCAGACACCTACCAAGGGCCAGTGCTGTGCTAGGCGCAAAGATACAGCAGTGGACAGACACAGTTCTGCCTGGAAGTAGTTTTCAGCTAGTCCTAGGCACTCAGAACCTAGCTGTCAAATCCATCACAATGCCCTGACGGAGCTGCTGGAGTTGCTGGGGGTCTGTAGGGGCCCAAACTTGGGTTAGAGGGAGAGATGCAGTGGGGGGGGTGGGGTGGGGCATGAAGGGTTTTCAGAGGGAACGAGCTGAGATCAGAGAAGCATGAGCACGTGCTGGTAGCTGAAGACTGCAGCATGTCGGGGAAGGACGTCCCAGCGGAGGGAACAGCACACAGGACAGGTCCAGACACAGGACAGTGCAATGCACAAGAAGGCAACTGGAAGTAGCATCTGCTCAGATGTCTGTCACCATCAGATGACAAGCTTTTCTGATGCAAATCTGGGTTCTACTCGTCGCTCATTTCATGCACATATATACATATGTATGTAGGCAGGCAGGCATTCCTTCGTTCGTTTCAGTGATATTAAAACGGAATACTGTAAAAATCTTGCAGAATGAAATGGGAGAGCTACGGTGGCCTTGATCCTCAGGCTGGGCACTGCGACATTCCTTCTGTGGAAGAAGGGATGCCCCATGGCTCTGCTGTACAGTCATTTATTAGGAGTGATTATTCTTCCTCTCTCTCCTTCTCTTTTACGGAATATGTATAGAGTAAGAAGCTGGGAATACAATGGTGGGTGAGGCAAATGAAGTTTTTATCCTCATGGAAAGTATATTCTAGAAGAGGCAGGTAAAAGAAACAAGGAAATTTAAAAATTTAAAGGTAATCTTAGGTGGTGAGACATGCTATAAGGGCAGCGAAACAGGGTACAGCAGGTGAGTGATGGGGGGCTATGTGACTGGGTGGTCTGGAAAGCTCTCTAAGGTGACCTTTCAGCTGACAAGAAAGAGAGAGAGAGAGACAGAGACAGAGATAGAGACAGAGACAGAGAGACAGCCATATGAAGGCCTGAGGGGAAGAATATTCCAGATAGAGGGAACAGCATGTGCCAAAAGCCCAAGGTGGAAACAAATTCGGGGGATACCAGCACCAGGAAGGTGGATGCGGTTTGGGGGGGCCGGCGCATTCAGCCCCTTGCTGGCCTGAATTTTTTTATTCTGGATTTTATTCTAAGCGACAGGGAAAGTCATGTTTATAATCTCTGATCAGCTTTTTCAAAGCTCTTTTGGGGTGCTGAGTGAAAAGTGACCTGGAGGCGGCAAAGCTAAGAGCTGGGGGACGAGTCAGGAAGGAAGACAGCAGTCTCAGTGAGAGGTGACTGTGGCCTGGGTTGGAGTTAGGTGGCATGTTTTAAGGTAGATGGTGGCGGCTGAGTTGAAGAGGCACAGAGTGGGCAGGATGGAACTGAGCCCCCCACTGCTCTCCTGGCAATAACAGCGACACTCATATTCTTGAGTACGAAGAACCTTTACAGCCACTTTCTCACCCTGTGAAATGGACAGGGCACTAGTCATAGGCCCATTTTCCGCCATGGAAAAACGGAGGCTCAGAGGGGTGAAGCGTCCTCTCTCCTGCTGCAGCATCCCACCGACACCTACTCTTTCTGTAGGCCTGGCTGGGGTCAGGTGTCCTCCCCCACTCCAGGCCTGCGGGAGCGGTCGGGCAGAGTGGGCTTCTGTTTACTGCCTTGGGCTGACAACACATTTAGCAGCTGGCAAAAAGCAGGGAGGCCGCAGCTCCACATGCTTGGATTGGCAAATGCGCGCTGTGCCCGTCTCTTAATATAAGGATATAAAACAATAATTTATTTATACTCAGAAACCAGAACACTTCCTTCTGCCAGATCTTCTTGCAACCCCCTCCCTCAGCTCCACAGAAGGGTTCCCAGAATGCCCAGGGGTCCCTGGGGCAGCGGGTGGCTGGAGGGCAAAAGGAGAGCTGCCTGGGAGCCTTACGGTGGAGGGCCGTGAGCATTATTGAGCACCTACTGTTCTCTAGTCCTAACTACTTCTTATCTCATTGTCAAAATAATCCTGAGAAAGGGAGATAAGAAACAGGAGGCAGAGGGACCAGGGTTTGAATCCAGGCTCTGTCCCTTTTCAGCGGATGATTTGGGAGAGCTACTTATCTACAAAGTGGTGATAAGAACACCAGTAGCTACCCCTTCAGGGCTGGCATGCAGAGTCCATGAAATCACACAGTATATAGGTACCCAGCATATAGTAAGTGCTCAATAAACAGTAACGAGCCTTGAAGAAAGGCCTGGTTGGGATCCCCATAGTAGAGGCCTCACAGCCTCCAGGCCTCGCCTTTCCTTACTCTATAGCTTAACAATAGATGGTCCCCTGCGGCTTGACCCAGAGCTTGGAACATCTCCTGCCCTGAAATTTAAGATTAATGACTTTATGCTTACTGATCACAATCCTTCTGGTCTAGCATTCTTTCCAGATTATTTCCGTCTTTGTTCCTGGGTTGCTAATGCCACTGGAGGACCACATTGCCAGAGGAACGGCTCTGTGAAGCACAACAGACCCCCCCACCCCCGGAACCATCGTGCAGCCTCTGGAATAAGGCCCAGGCTTTCCCTTCAATACCCTAAGCGGGACTGAGAAGGCAAGACAGTTTTAAAGGCATTAACCTGCTGCTTTCTCAGATCACCGGCGCTCTGACAATAGATGCTTATTCTAAATAGTCCAACTCCTGTGTTGGTCTGTTGGCCGCGTGGCACAGGCAGCATGAGCCCTGGATTCAGTTGCCCTCTGGTTGTAGCATCATGAGACTGGGGGTGCCACTATCCCTGTTTAATAATGGGGTGGGCTACAAAACTGCCCAAGGCCACACAGCTAGGAGTTGGCAGAGCCACTGACAGATCTGTGGAGTTCTGAAGCCAGGGTCTGAAGACTGTCAGCAAGCATTAGATCCATCTGAGAGTTCCACCCTTCACCTCGAATTCACCCAGTGCTGGGAGAGGCCTACTGTGTGCAAGGCCCTGTGCTAAGGGGCAGGGCAGCTCCATGAGGATGAGTCAGACACAGAGCCACCATCTCAGAACACACGGCCTGATGGGGGCAGACAGATAACAATAGCTCTCCTAATGCAGTGTGTCAGGTGCTGTCACCAGGTGTTCCCTGGGCTGTAAGAGGCAGCCTTGAAGGCTTCCTGGTGTGTGTAGCGGCAAGGGGTGGGGCGGGGAGGTGCTGGGAAGATTTCTCAGAGATGAAACTGCCTGGTGGATGGGAGAAGGGGGTGTTCCTAGCATAGGGCCCACCTGGGCAAAGGCCAGGAAGGCTGGAACACTGGAGTGCCTAAGGGTCTGCAGGGGTTGCTTCTCAGAGGGAGTCTGGACATGGGGCAGAGTGTGGGGGCAGGGCCTGGTATGCTGAGACCTCCCTGCCCCCAACCCAACCAACCAGTGGTGTACCCTTGGCACCGACTTCCAGGTGGACACCGCATGCCAGCTACGATGCTGCCTATGCCAAACCCTTTTTCCTGGCCCTAAAAGTTGAGATGCACACAGTACCTTTCATCAACAACATCCTGGCACTTTGACCCTCCAGTGGGGAAACTGAGGCAACAACTGATTCATGGTAGTTATGAAGACTCCTCGTGGGGTACAAAGAAAAAGAACATGGGCTTTGGAGCTGACGGATTCAGGGGCTGGCATTCTTAGTGACAGCCTGTCTGGGCCTCAGGTCCCCATCTGTAAAATGGGCCGTCTCACAGAGGTTGCCATGATTTTGATATGCAGGTCACCGGCCTTGTACCCTGAAATTGTCCGAAAACGCGTTAGCCTTTTCTCCTTCAAGTCAGAGTGAGGGTGGGGCAGGAGGGTCGGTGGCGAGTCAGGGAGGGGAAGCTCTGGCTCAGCCTGCGGAGTCCCCTGGGACAGCCATCTGCCTCTGGGGGTCCCTTTGCCCAGCCGCGCAGGGGTTAACCCGCAGCTAGGCATGGGAGGAGGAGAGCGCGGATGGATGAAGTGGACGAGGGCTCCAGTTCTGGCGCTCCCTCCACCCGCTCCCCACAACCCCAGGCCTGGAACCTCGGTGCTCCAGGGTGCAGCCTCCCTGCCGCCCCCCGCCGCCGGAGCCCCCAGCTCGCCGTTAGTGCGGGACTGGGGTGCTTGGGGCCTTTGGCGCCCCGGCCCTCTGCTCCTCGGAGCAATTACATAATGATGTCTCGGTGCGCGGCGGCAGGGCCGCCTTTGTTATTGCAATCCGCCTCGGCAGCAGCCGAGAATATTAATAAACCGATTACTCCAAGTGCCAGGCTGGGCTTTATTTACGTAGATTTGGGTTGGGGCACCTTAGAGGGAATAATAAACACTGCCTGCCCCCTCTCCCGGGAGAGGGGAAGGAACCGGCACCCCACCGCAGCCCCTCAGCTCAGAGCCTTCCCCCAACCCCCACACCTGGATCAGCAGTCCCATCCCAGAACAAAAACAAATACTCCAGAACCAAAAGCTGTGGGTTACAGGCCCACCTCTTCCACTTCCCTGATGGATAGCATCTGGCAAAGGCCGACTTGTTAGCCTTGCCTGTAGATTGGGCCAAATGATACCAAAGTGTCTCTTTCAATGAGGGAATCTAGGAATCTTGTTTTGCAAACTCTAAAACAATGGTTCTCAAACTTTAGCTCCAATCAGACTCTCCTGGAGGGCTAGCTGCTGCTCCAGCCACTCCCTCCTTCCACAGTTTCTAATTCTGTAATCCATGGTGGGATTGAAAATTTGCATTTCTAACATGTTCCCTGTAACTGCACATTGAGAACCGCTACTCTGAAGCGATTTTATGAATTAGAATCTGTTGGCACAGGTGACGCTCAGCATTTTGAGAGCATCTGGACCCAGAATGAGGCTCTTGTTTGGCTTGCAGAAGTATCAGCTGTGCCCACAAGGAATAGTCCACACTCCATCCTGTCTGAGTTTTGGAAGCCGTCCCCTTCACACCAGCACAGAGCAACAGATGCCCTGGAACTAGAATACAAAGCCTCTCACAGCTGGTGGCGGAGGATGGCTTTCCCACAGACAGCAACACCTACCCCCCCACTCCCACCCACTTTCATTTCCACATGTTCATTCATTCATTGGGTCAATGAACATTTATTGAGCACTTACGGTGAACCAGGACCTGAGCTCAGGACTTACACTTAACCCTCCAAGTACCCTGTGAATCATCATGATTTTCCTCTTTCCATTTGACAGATGAAGAAACAGGCTCAGAGAGGCTGAGAAACTTGCCTAAGGCCACAGAGCTACTTATCAAGGACTAGGGCCGTTCCCCTAAATCCAGGATGGTCTAACTCCCAAGTCCTGCTCTTACCTGTCCCCTGGAGCCTTGCCCTATTGGAAGCAGGAAATGGCTTATTGTGGTCCTCTGGCACCTAAGCTGTCACATCCTTCCTTTGAGAAGGGCTGAACTTCATTGCTTCCGCCCATTCTGACGTCTCTCCCCCAGGTGAGGAGCTGCTTGCCATTCTGTTGTCCTGGAGCTGCAGCAGCAGCAGCAGCAGAAGCTGAGGGGATGATTCACAGGAGGGAGGGTGGCCACGGGGGAGTGGGGTGGAGGCCTGGATAGTGTGGGGGAGGCTTGCCTCAGAGTTCCTGAGCTCCCAGCTGCTTCTCCCAGTCCCCAAAACTGTGCTCGGCCTGGGACCACCAGGAGTGGAGAGGAAAGCCCCAGAGGTCTTCTGACCAGGCAGGCTCCCAAGGAAAGAAGCTCTAGAGGAAGTGAAGGGAACCGGGAAAGGGAACCAGCAGGAGCTACAAAAGCCCAGGCCCTCTGCCTCACTCCGTGGGATAGTAGCCCTTTCGTCTTTGGCCAAAGTGGTGCTCTTCATGACAGCTTCAACCCCTCTGGCCTGACAACTCTCACCCTAGAGCTACCTTTTACTGTTTACAAGCACTGGCACCTCCTGAGGCCCTCTCCCTCCCTCCATCTTCTGGGCCTGCCTACTAATAATATCAGCAGCAATGATTTACTATGTGCTTGCTCCTTGCTGTACATTTATCCTCCAGTAAGCCCTAGGAGTAAGCTCTACTACTTCCAGTAAGCCCTAGGAGTAAGCTCTACTACTATCCTTATTTTACAGACCAGGAAACCAAGGCTCCGAGAAATGCAAGCACTGGCCTATGGTCCCATAACTAGGATTTGAACCCATGTCCAGCAGCTCCAAAACCCCTGGGCTCAACCACAACAGCCTCTGACAACATCTTCTTCTTTCTCTATGTGCCCCCCATCCCCAGGGAGTAGATCACTACTGAGACCCATCCCCAGGCCCTGGCTACAAGAGCAGGGCCAACCCCCATCCCCTTAACCTCTCTCCTGTAACTCCCAGGTGCCCAAACTAGGCCCACTGCTGCCACCTTTGAAATCCAATTGCATTTGCATTCTTCCCCAGGGAATTCGCAACCCACAGGTGATTTCTGGCACTGTGAGGATTAAAACTGACATTGGTGCTCCTTATGCCAATGCCACCTTCCGGCACCCACCTGCACAGGCGCACACAGACACTCAAGCACACTCACATCAGGCACAAAGGAGGTATAAAGGAGGCGTGGCTGCCCCTGCTGAGGGAAACCAGGGCAGATGGAAGCCAGCTTCTCCCATGCTCCAGTGGGAGGCTGGAAAGGAGTGACCGTCCCTCGGCTGGCCTTGCTGGCTCCATCCCCCACCCCTCCTGGGGTTCTGAGGGAAACATTCCACAATAACGAGAATCACAATAATAATGATAATAACAGAAATTAGCTTTTCCAATTTGCAAACCTTTTTCATCTAATCCACTCACTCTCGCAAGCTCTGCGAGGCAGGTGCTTTTATATTTCCATGTTTCGGGTGCAGCAGAGGGTTACAGAGCTAGTTAGGAGCAAGTTGGGGACCTGACTCCCCTCTCACCCCTTCTCAGATAATGTTCCTGCTCCCGCCTCCTAAATATGACATGTCATTGTTCCCACGTGCCAAGCACCTATTCTTGCCTAGATTTGGGGTACACTTTGCGAATGTCAGTTTTAATCTTCACAATAGCCCAGTGAGGTGCACATTTTAATGCTCAATGTAAAAATGAGGTATTTCAGAAAGGTCAAGGGCAGAATGGCAATCTAAGGAATGTTCCTGAACTAGAATGTTCCTGCTCATCAGTTTAGAGAAGTATATAAGAAAGAAATGAACATGAACTTCTGATGGGCACTTTAGGGAAAGTGGATGCTGGGAGGGCAAGGGTGGGGGTTTCTTCCTTCTACTCCAGCCCCCCAAGCACTTTGCCTGTTAATTGTGCGCTGTTTCTTCTGCTGCTATCTGTGTGTGCCTAAGGCCACACAGTCACGAAAAGGCTGGACCTGGTTTTGAACCTGGACAGTCTGGTTCCAGAGCCTGCTTGATTAACCTTTAAGGAACTGGTGCAGAAATAACTCAGACCTGGAATCAAAATGCTCACCTAACGAGATGCCTGGGGCACCACTCACCTCTTTCTGCCTCATTTACTTGTGAAATGGAGCATGTCAGCAACCTTGCCTTCCTCTTCCCTCCACTCCTACCCCACTCCGTTTACGACCATCAGACAAGATGAAGAGATGCAGGCGGTTTTCTAAGAAGGAGGGTTCAGGGTGGTGGGAATTGGGTCAAGCACATTACTGGTCGCAGGGTGTTGGAATGAGTCCAGAATTTGGGGGAAGAGATGCTGTTTATAGGAGCCTGGTTCTTTTAGGCTGAAAGGATCCTAGAGAGCCTCCAGGCCCCCCAAACTCCATCTCACCCCCATCAGACAACTGCTTCCCTCACCTCCACATGTCCGGGAGCCCCAGATAAAATCTTAGTCTGTGACAGTGCAATTTTACAGCGACATCGCTGGAGCAGGTTGGAGGATGAAGGATGTGTGTGTGTGTGTGTGTGTGTGTGTGTGTGTGTGTGTGTGTGTGTGATGTGTGATGGTGTCATATTATTTGGCACACCAAGCAGGAGGAGAGAAGGGTGGGCCTGGGCTGGAAGCCAGAAGGCTAAATAAAATCAAACGTTAATGACAGCCATCTGTAAAATGGGATTGATCATCCTGACCTCATAGGTGGTTGTGAGAATCAAATGAGTTAATACCCGTAACTCTTTAGCACGAGGTGCCTGGCACTGAGCAGGCGGTCAGTGGACAGTGACCATTGTAATTGTGTTATACACACTTGAGGATCTATGAGCCAAGCAGTCCCTTCTATTTTAGACACTGACCTAGGCCCCAGGGAATACCCCGAGGATATTTAAGACAGTGTGGTTTTCCAGCCTATGAGGGTGTTGATAGTTTCACAAAAGGGGCACAGTCTTCAGAACTTGACAAGAAAGTCTTCCTGGGCAGAGCGGACTCCGGGTTTTGATTCTCAAGAGCCTTCTCCCAGGGCGTGAGCGCGCCCCCCGCCGGCAGTCTCCAGGAAAGCCTCAGCTGGGGAGCCCAGAGCCTAGTCCCCCAACCCCTCTCTCCCGCCCGCCCCAGCGGCCACCCTCGGGGGCGAGGCAGCCGCGCGCGTGGGAGGGGACGGCGCGCCATTGGCTTCTGCGCGGCACTGAGAGGAGGGACCAGCGCGGGCTGCCAGACTCGGGCAAACCCCGGCCGCTCTGGGTGCTGCGCGCAGCCCAGCCCGGCCCTACCCTGCCCTGCCCGGCGCCGGCGGCGCGATGTGAGCGCCCGAGGGTCTGAGGTCCCCCTACACGCCAGCTCTGCGCAGCCGGCGCCAGCATGCGCTAGGAACGTAAGTTTTGCTCCCCACCGGCGCTTCCGAGCCTCGCACTTTCCCCTCCCGCCGCCGGTCGGCGGGTGCCTGCGCAGCGCAGCGCAGCCCAGCCCAGCGGCGCTCCTGCGGCCGCAGGGACCACTGGGGACAGTGAGGACCCCATGCGCGCGAGCCGGGCGCTCCAGGACCTCTCGGCACCGGCAGATTCGTCCGGGACCCCAGGGATTCCCTCCCCCACCCTCCAGGGCGCCACCCGCGGCCCCTCTGTTCCTCTCCTTCGCGGTCTCTGCTCGCCGCCCTTCCCTCTGACTCGGTTTCCCTCTCCGCGGCTTTGTCCCTCCGCCGTCTCCTCCCTCTTGGATTGTTCGTTGTCGCGCTCTCTGCTTCGGAGCAAGACAGACGGAGCGAAAAGCAGCTTCTCTCGCGCGGAGGGCTGACTCTGTCCCCGCGCTCGGTTCTCTGTCCCGCCCCCTCCATCTCCGTCCCCGACCCACCCCCACCCCATAGCCATTGTTCCTAGTCCGGGGAGTGAGCGGCACAAACTTGCGAGTCCCCCTCCTCCCCTCTTCGCCCCCGCAGGGCCGCGGACGGAGGGGGCGGAGTTCCTGCTGCCCACAAGTGTGGAACGACCTTCTGATTCGGGGGGCTGTGGGTGCGCGGGTGCTGGGCCAGAGGACCCACGGGCGCCCAACAGCCTGGAGCTTCCCGCCTGGGGTCTTAGAAAGTGGGTGAGTGGATGGAGCTGGGAGTTAAAGGGCACATTGGAGCGGGAAGAAGCAAGATTGGAGAGACCCGGTATCCAGGCTGGGGGAAGCGGGCAAAAACGGAAGCCCCTCGTAAGCCCCAGTTGTTGGGGGCGGGGTAGGGGAAGCACAGGTGGAGACGGAAGCCCCCCACTCTCCCCAGGCATGCGCTCAGCGGGAAGGAGGCGGTGTGGGCCCACTGGCCCGGAGCAGGGTGGGCTGGGGCTCCCCGCTGTCCGCAAAATATTCGCTCCCACCCTGAGGGTGTGTAGAGAAACCGCCGGAACGCGGCACCCACCCTCGGCGCGCCCAGCAGGGTCCGGCTCTCGCCGGGAGTCCCCTCGCTCCACCCTCCACGCCCCCACCCAGCCCCAGGCTCCCGCCGCCTCCTCGCAGCCGGGAGAAGCGGGCTTCTCCGCCCGAGCGTAGAGGGCGGGAGTAGGATCAGGGCGGAGGCCGAAAACCCCGAGGTTCATCCAAAGCCAAGGCCGCTCTGCCGCTCCGCGCTTCCTGGTTGATTTCCTTCAGACAAACTTTTCCTGGTGGGGCTGTCCAGCGGGTTGAAGGCCCCCAGGGCTGTAGGGATGCCCACCTCTGTCCCTGGCGGCCCCTCTTCCTGCAGCCCGCAAATCCCAGGGACACCGGAGGTGGGGCGGGTGGGGTTGTTAGATTGGCGGCGGCACTGACCATTTCTTAGCTGAAACTCCACACTCAGCGCTGGAGGAGGAAAGATTTTTCTTGCTGGGCTGTTAGGAAATATGGTCCTATTTCTCCAGGCCTCTGTTATCCTGTCTGAAAAATGGGAGGGCTGGTCCCCGAGGTCCCCTGGGGCCGCAATATCCTGGGGTCCAGCTGCCCTGGCTTCTCCTTTCCCACTTGCATACTGTCAGCTTAATCAGCCCTCCCCTGTGTGGAGTGGAGGGCCGAGGCCCAAAACCCTACACCCGTATCTGGCTGTTAACACGGGCAGGATCCACAGGCTCAAGCCCCTTCTCCACAGGGCCCTGCCCCCAGAACCACCCCCCCGCCCCCCCAGCAGCTTCTCCTACCCTGCACTTAGCTGCGTTCCCTCCCCCAAGATCTTACGATAACCCCACATCCTCTGCTGGAGAGAGGGTCTGCTGCTCTGAGGGTGTAGGGTGGGGGTGGGGGTGTGCGATCATATTCCACAAAGCCCAGGACTGTTCTTTACTTTCCCTCTGAACAAAATGTGAGCTCTACACCAAAAATAATTTAGTGAACAAAGTGCCAGGCGCAGTGTGAGGGAGACACCTGTGGACAAAATATTCTCGCCCTTGTGGAGCTGACACTTAAAGGGGAAGGGGCAAATAACTAATAAAATCAATAATCAAATCGTGTACTGTATTGGGAGGTAAAGGAGAATAGTTGAGCGTCAAGGCCAGGGTGGGATTGGCATTTTAAGTAGGGTGGTCAGGGCGGCCTCCCCGAGGTGGTGACTTTTGAGCTAAGGCTCTGAGGGGGTGAGGCGGGGCGGGCATAGCTTCAGGAAGTAAAGATCCTGCAGAGAACAGCTTATACAAAGGCCCTGAGGCTAGAACGTGCCTGCTGTATTTGAGGAAGAGTAAGGAGCCAGTGCAGGGAGAGTGGAGTAAGGCCCTGTAGAGGAAATAGCGTGGCTGGCTATCTCTCCATTTCACAGATGAGGGCAGCTATGTGCAGAGACAGCGTGTAAATCACCCTGAACGTGCAGGAGAGGCGGCTGCAAGGTGGGGGTGCCTGATGTTCTGACTTCTGGCCCACAATCCTTTCCCTTCACCCTGCATCTCAACTGTTCATTCACAGCACTGACTATGACCCGCCCAGGGCCAGGACTGGCCAAGTGCCGGGGACATGGAGGGGAACCACCCAGGTTTGGTACCCCAAGGAGCTTCATCTCTGCAACCTGTTGCCAAGCCCCCTCCCCGGGTGCTGCCTGCCCACCTGCTGTCAATGTTCTCAGGCCAGCATCTTGACCCAGAGTGACCCTTGTTCTCTCTCTTCCCATTTCCTTCCTATGGCCACCCCCCTGTAAGCACCCCACTCTGTGTGTAGCCTGGAAAGGGGACACGTTCTGAAGCTGGTGTGGTCAAGGGCGGAGACTGAGACAAAGAACTGAGTCTCCTCCCGGTCTGAGGCTAACAACGGCAACATTATTATTGAGCGTTCACTACGAAACAGGTGCTTCTCTAAGTGTTATTTGTGCATCTCCTCACTGGTGGAGGTAGCTGTCATTATTACACTCATTTGAAAGATGAAGAAACAGGCCAAGAAAGGTGGTGTCACTAGCCCAAGGCCATGCAGCTGGTAAGTGGTAGAGCCGGGATTTAAGCACAGGTGTTTGGAGTTCTGACCTCATTCTTTAATCACTAGTCTGAGGGTAACAGAGCCCCAAACCCTGGGGGAGATGGTCAGTCCTGGAATGTGGTTCTGGCCCATCAGCGTCCTGGGAAAAGAACAGGGACCCTTCTGCCACCTCCCCCAACCTACCCAGGAGGCAGAGCCCCACTTGCTTCTGAAAAAGTTGCTTCAACATGGTGGTGCATCCCTTCAAGGACACTCTCTTCCTCCTCCCCTCCCCCTCCTCCTCCCCTCCCCTCCCCTCCTCCTCCCCTCCCCTCCCGTCCTCTCCCTCTGAGTTCCTGAGCAGCTACAGGGGTGGGGGAAGGTGGGAGTGGTGGGAGGGGACAGGGATGTGTTCACTGCCTTCTCACCAGAGCTCCAGTCCCATGGGACCCAAAAGCAAGTCCGTCCTGATGACTGTGGCCTCATGGGATCCAGAGGCACTAGCTGCCATTGATGGCCCTGACGTGGTCATTGGGCCAAGGGGGAGGCTAGCCACTCCTGGCCTGAAAAGGACAGGAATTCTCTGTGTGCTCTGCCCTTTCTGAGTGACAGTAGGGACAGGGAAAATCCTCTCAGACTCCTGAATGGGGACAATGGCTGGATGCCAGCAGCAGCTTCAGACCCCTGGCTGGAGGCCCCCAGGGGTGTCCCCTCCTGGCTTTCCACCCTGCCCTCCCCGCTTTCCAGCACAGCAGGCAATGTTTATGTTTTGTCCCTTACACTTTGGAGATATTTGTTTGTGATGAAACTTTAGGCTTTTCTCTGTCTTTCTGGAAATTACGCACCTTCAAAAGACAGAGAACAAAGAACATGTGTGTCCGTGGAGACAAAGGGAGAGCCGGTGGTGGGACTTGGGGGCCGGCAGCAGGAGCTAGGGCCTTTCAGGCAGCCGGAGTGTGGCTAGTGGATGGCAGGGGTTGGAAGCCAAATCATGAATGTCACAGCCAGGACCACACTCCCATTTTTTTAGATGAGGAAACTGAGCCCCAAAATCCAGCCCTGGCTTACCCATGATGGCACAATCTGCTGGTGACCTCAACTGGCCCGTCTCAGCCCAGTGACTCAAGGCTCCCCTGCCAGCCTTCCAGCTTCAGTGCAAACCCTCGGTTGCCAGCTCCCATGTTCCTGGAGGTTCATGGACATGGGGTGTGAAATCCCCTTCTTGACTTCAGGGCTTGCACCGTGCTCCCTCCCCTCCCTGCCACTTCTACTCTGTCATCCGAGCCCTTTGCAGTGGCGTGGACACTGAGCTCTCAGCGATGGTGGGACATGACAGAGATGGATGATGCAGCCCCGTCTGCCGCTGGCTCACCTGCTACTTGAGAGAAGGCTGACTAAGACTGGCCCGGCCTTTAGAATAATTACGCTCTCCAGGGACACACTGTAACCCTGCCACATCAAAGGCTGGCCTTAGCTTCCTCTCCTAGCCCGTTGACCCTGAGACCCTTCTGCCAAAACCTGTACCCAGAGGCCTCTGTGATGATGTCGGTAATGCAGCTGTGTCGATCAAGCCTCCTTTGTGTCCTGTGACTTCCTAGTTTAGCTCTAACCCACCCACAACCTAGTAAGTCAGGCATTAGCACCCCCATTTATAATGAAGGAATGGAGAGGGTACAGGGCTAGTAACGCACAGCCGAGATGTGAACACAGGTCCGTTAACTCCCCAAGATTTGTTCTACCTGAGGGCCCAGGTGGTGGATTCTGGGCTGGGGAGTCTTTGGACCTCATCTTGCCCAAGGAGGTGGTGATGGGTTATCCCAGGAAGGGACCCCAGGGGTGGCTGGTGTGGGCCCTGGCTTCCTTGCTAGGGCTCTCCCCGCCTCCCCTTCTCTGGCTAGGACCTTGAGTCTCTCACTGCTCCCCATCCCCGGGTATTGCCCAGTCTCAAACTCCGTTTCCAGCTATTTTGCACAAAAGTGATAACAGAACAATGAGTCTCCCTGAAGCCCTCTCGAGGTTCCTGCTGGAGTCACAGGGCTTCGCCCAAGGGAGGCTGGACCCCAGGGAGGAGTTCAGATGCTGGCAACTTGCCAGGGACTTTCAAGGGAAGAGGCAGTAGGGAAGATGGCTTAGAGTTTAGTTCTTTTTGGAGGTCAGGCTCACCCAACAATTGCCACCCATCCCCCCCGCCACACAGAAACACACGCACGCTACCCCCAGCTTGTCAGGATGTCCGCGTAAAGCACAGTTAATTTGGTTTGAATTTCAGCTCTGCCACTTATTCCAGGAGACACTTGAATAAGTCACTTTGGCCTTAGTTTCCTCATCTGTAAAATGGGGTGATAATACAGCCGATCTCGTAGGTTTGTGGTGGGGTTACAGGGAATTCCTAGTCTTGGAAGTACTTGTCCTCCACTTCAGCCCCTGGGTCGGATGCCCCTGGGAGCAGTTCTTACCAGATGGGGAGGGACAGGTGTGCTGCTCCTTCGGCAGAGGGTCTTGTTTGAAAAGGAAGTGGTTCTTGGCTGCAACGCTCAGCAGCAGTGACTCCCCGCTGAATCATGGGGTGGCTCAGTAGCTGGTGGGTGTTCTGGGCCCTAGGCCCCTTCTTCTCCTTCCTCCTCCCCTTGCCCATCAGATTCCATGACAAGGACAGCTCTGCAGTCCATCTGTTTCTATGGAAACCAGGCTTCCTGGGAAGTCCTGTGGGGAGGGGGTGGCATTGGGAGAGGTCCTCTAGGATGGGCGTGAAAGTGATGGCCGGCCCCATCTGCTCAGCTGCCAGGGCTGGGCCTAGGCAGCCCCAGGTAATCTTACTAATTGCTGTCCTGTCCTTTACATAGCACATGCCGGGTGCCTGGCCCCTCCACTGCCTTTTCTCAGTATGGCTCATCACAGCCCTGTGAGGTAAGAAGTAGCAGTGTGGTTTCACAAAGGAGGAAATAGAGGCTCAGAGAGGTTAAGAAACTTTTCTGAGGTCAGAGCACAATTAAGACAAAGCACTGGGGTTCGAGTCCAAGTCCACCAATCATTAAGTATATGCCCCTCCACCCCACTGTGCCATCTGCCTCTGACGCTTTCACCCCTGATGAGCTCCTTCCTTCCTGCCTGGTTCAGTCTCTGTGGGCTTTGCTTGGCCTCTACCCAGTCCCGGGCCCTGTATCTTGCTGCCGTCGGGAGCTCTTTAGGGGTGTTCTTTCCTAGCCTCTGATGTCACGGCACATGAGGAAGGGGGAAGGGGCTGCAAGGAGTCACACCTTGGCCAGCAAGGGGTCTCTCAGCCCCCTCTCAGCTCATTAATTTGTCACAAATATTTGTTGAGTTCAAGTGCCAGAAACTGTCTCAGATCCTGTAGACAGAAACCCTGCCCCTTGGTGCTCACCTGCCTCAGTTCTCTGAGACAGTGGGGGCACGACCTCACCCCGCATTCTCACCCAGTCCTCTAACCCAGCGGTCCCCAACCTTTTTGTCACAAGGGACCGGAGCTCCTATGAGAATCTGATGGTCTGAGGTGGAGCTGAGGCGGTGATGCTAGGGCTGGGGAGCGGCTGCAAATACAGCTGAAGGTTCGCTTTCCTGCCCACCGCTCACCTTCCGCTGTGTGGCCCGGTTCCTAACAGGCCACAGACCGGTACCGGTCCGAGGCCTGGGGGTTGGGGACTCCTGCTTTAACCTCACCAGTGTCCTGGGCCCCCCGTATGCCAGGCCCTTCGCCTAGAGTGTCTGCATTCTCCTGGAGGCTTCAGCATCCCGTGAACTGCTCAAGGCCACCTGGCCAGTAAGGGGAGCCCAAATTCGAACCCAGCCGTGCCTTACTGCAAAGCCCCTTTCCTGTGCTCCTCTGCCACCAGCTCACCTGTGGCCTGGGCAGATCCTGCCCCCGCTGGGCCTCAGCTTTCTGCCCTGTCTAGTGCATGGTCAGGGTGTGTATTTGGGAGGAGAGCCTCTCCTCGGGCCTGCCACATAGAACTGAGTGATCCTGAGTATTCTGGGTGGGTGGGGAGCCCTGCTTCTATAGCCTGACTGTCATTCGCCTGTGCTGACAAAGTGCCCACTGTGTGCCCAGGCCCAGAGCAGAGACTGTCAGGTGGGCACAATACCAGCCCTGCCTTCCGATCACTGGGTCTCAGGGAGGCCAGCTGCCCATGACACGACTAGGTGTATGGGCTGGAAGTGGCAGCTGCCACCTGCATGGGAACCCGGAAGTCCAGAGGAGGGAGGGCACTGCCCTGGGGCCATGCAAAGACTGAGGAGCAAGCCAGGTTGGGGGAGCAGAGAGCAGGGAGGGAATTCCTGGCTGGGCAGTGGTTCAGAAGTGTAAACAACCATTAAAAGCACTGTGATTGGCCAGCTTTATTGGGAACTGAGGTCAGAGGAGCCAACCAGAGGGTCGTGAACTCATAGTTCGGGGGGCTGCAAGCCACATTCTCCCTTCTTGCTTGGCACCGTGTCCTCCCCACCCTGTCCCCTAGCCTCAGGAAGCCTGGCACCTGGGGAGGCCCTGGGGCCCTTCAGAAGGAGCCAGGTCTGGGAAAGGAAGCGTGACAGCCCTGCCAGGCAGGCTTTTTCCATTGTGCATGGCCGAATGAAGAAAGGGAAGTGGAAGGAGCGTGGGCCGGGCCTGTCCCAGGCAGGGCCCTTTGCTGCAGGCACGGCCTGTGCTCCCTGTCTCTATCCTCCAGCACTTCTGCAAAGTGGGTGTTCTCGTTACCCCCACGTCGCAGGGACAGAAACCGAGGCTGAGAGAGAGGTGGTGACTTACCTAAAGCCCTGCAGCTGATGAGGAGGCAGAACCAGAAATCTGAACCCAGGTCTGGCCGCCCCAAAGCCAGTGTCCCACCAGTGCAGGGAGGGGAGTGGAGGAGGCGCCCTCTGTCCTCTCTCGGGTTAGAATGGAGCCGGGACTAAAACACGTAGTGGCTTTGATGGGGAAGAGTTAAAGGGCAGATCTGAGGGGGGTGAGTGGGGTTTCCCTTGCGGTGGGGTGTGTTTTGGGTCACGGGGGTACAGGAGTGTTGCAGCTGCCTTCCTACCCTGCCCAGGCTGGGCCCGGTGCTGCTGGTGAAGGAGAGTCCGAACTCTGCTTGAGCAGTTAACTGCAGAGGCAGGTGCAGGGGCTTCCCTCCCTTGGAGATCAAGTTCAAGATCTCATTCTCCCTGGGAGGCCCAAGGCCCTTTATTGGTGATGAACTCGCTGCTGGGGCTGGGCTCTGGGGGTGGCCACAGTGGGTCCCACCAGCCCAGATTCCTGACATCAGAGCCCGTGGATGAAGCTCGTCTCTCCTCCGAGAGATGCCAGTGTCCAATGGAGCCCCTTTCTGTAACTGGCCCCAGGAGGCTGGCACTGCCATGCCTCCCAGCCTTCGCTTTGCGGTTCAGGCCTGTGGTACAGAGGGGAGCATTGTGTGTTGGTAGGGAGGGGTCTTTGGGCAGAGGAAGGCAGCTGACCCTCTGAGCTGGGGTCACTGACACAGCCCAGGCATGGTGGGCCGTGGCCCAAGTATCAGCCTTATGCCATGGGACTGAGGTCTAGGGACTTTGCCCAGTGGGGTGGAGGCATTAAGCCCCTCTCCTGATCCTCCTTGGCCTCCACCCCAGAGCCACTGCCACCTGGGGGAACTTGGGGAGGGTGGGAGTGTTCGGCTAAGGACCCATCTCACCTTGTATTCTCACATCCCCGCGAGGTAGGACCCTTTATTTTCCCAACTACAGATGAGAAGACAGAGGCACCGAGAGATTAAGTGACTTACCCACTCCAGGGCATTTACGTTAAGAGAGATGAAAATTTGTGGTCACCCAAAAGCCCTGTGCAAGGATGTTTAGAGCAGCTCTGTTTGAACTCGTCAAACTCTTGACTCAACCCAGAGGTCCCTCAGTGAGCGACGGGATAATGACGCTGTTACATGCGTCCACGGAATAGTACTCCAGTGAAGAGGAATGGGCTTCGATGGGCACTCAGCTCGGAAGAATCTCAGAGGCATTATGCCGGAAGAAGGGAGCCGGTCTCACGAGGTTCTAGACGCTGTGATCGCATTCATAGTGCATTTGAAAAAACACGGAGCTGTAGCGACAGACAACAGACCAGCAGTAGCCGGGGGTGAGGGGTGAGGAGAGAGTGTGACTCAGACAGAGTGAGGGGGTCTGGGGAGCAATGCAACCACCCCGTGTCCTGATTTGGAGTTGGTGGTTACACAAATCTATACATGTGCTAAAATTCATGTAACTCTAACAAGAAAGGTCAGTTTTGCCGGGTGTAATTTAAAAATACAAGGCAAGAGGGGAAGCCGGAGGAGGAAGAGGCAAAGGCTTCCTGCACTGAGGGACCGTGAGGGGGCCAGCTCTGCACTCTTAACGACGGCTTCTGGGCCCACCTGGCAGCACGACGGCTGCCAGGCTGATTATAGCTTCTGTCTGAATTCACAGGAAGGTGGTGGCAAGTGTTGTGACAGCATCTATGTTCCCAAGAAGCAGTGTGGTTAAACCCTGGCTGCCCCGTGGGGCCGGCCGCCTCCCCATCTACTGGCTTTGGGCATTGAGCTGTCTTCCAGTCACCAGCAGCCACCTCTCATGCCCCCAAGCGTTTGTGTGTGTGGGAGGGGAAAGCGTGGCTGCCCATATTTGATGGATGAGGGACGGGGCCAGGGACCTTAGGAGGGCCACTGAGCCTGGACATCACACTCGCTGAAGACCTCCCACGCAGATATTTTCCCCTCCCATACAGATTTTGCCTTTATCTCCAAACTCAAGCTGATGTGCTTCCTGCCTAGTTTATCCAAATCTAAAGCCATATTTTCTACCCGCTGCCACCCCCCCCACCCCGCCCGATGTGATTCTCTGTTCTGATGTTTATTTGATGGGTGCTTTATTTTGCTTTAAGACACTGGGAGGCTGGAAGACTGGAGGTGACCTGAGGACACTTCTGCACTCTGTTTCTGGCAGCCCTGGCTGGGGCTGGAGGAATGAGACTTGCCTGGGGCCATATGGCACTAAAACTTAGGTCCGAGGCCTGGTCAGGGAGGTTAGGCAAGTCCAGCTCAGGTCCCTGGCCAAGGCGATTTCTGAGCCTTGCCAGAGGGCGGCCGTGGGTGGGAATGAGATGCGGGAGAACCCCAGTGTTGGTGGAGCACGCAGTGGGGCGGGGGTCCTACTGTCAACCCATCTCCGTGGAACTTCATCTATAAAATGGGGGTAAATAGTACCCACCTTGCAGGGTGGCAAAGCTGTGATTAGAGGAGCCCAATGCCCTCCCCCACCCCCAGCTTCTGGAAACCTTTGCCTCATGGTGGTTTACACTCCTGTCTCTTTTGCATAGGTTTTGTGCTGACTGGAGAGGCAAAGGACAGGCACTCAACTCATCTCTGCATCTCCATTGCCCAGCACAGTGCCTGGCACACAGTAGGTGCTTAAGAACTGGCCCAGGGTGCAGCTGGGGGTAACTGGGGATAGAAGGTCACGGGAGGTGGGGGGAGAGGCTGGTGGTTCGTGCTCATGGCAGGGAGGGGACAGGTCTGGACTGCCAGAAGCTCTGCCCACACCTGTGGCCATCCTTCCTCTGGCTAAGCTGGGTCCTGTGGCAGCCCCTCCCCTTCCTTCAGTCGTGGCAGTTCGAAGGAAGTTGTCTGGGGGATGGGTGGGAGGGAGGGAGGCAGGGAGACAGGGAGGGCTTCCAAACCTTGTTCACCTGACTGACTTCAAGCCCCTGTTCATCCCCGCACCCCAGGAACCTTTGGGTGTGGTCTCAGTCCCAGCACTTATCCTGGGCCCTTTTCCCCAGGGCCATCCGTAAGGCTCCGTCAAGCCTGGTCACTCAGGCCGGGTGGGCTGGCAGAGCCGGAAGGGTCTTAGGACCACCCACCTCAACCCATTTTACAGATGAGGAAGCTGAGGCCAGAAAAGGGCGGCGACTTGTCCTTTTTCATCGCACGGCTGGGTGGTCAGGGAGCTGGTCCTGCGCCTGGGCCCTCCGAGTTTTTGTCCTGTGATGCGTCTGCTACCGCGGGCTGAGCGGGAGGCCTCGGCAGGCCCTGGGCCAGGGTCCGGACACCCTCTGTGGCCTGGAAACTGGGCAGGACCTTTGGCCTGAGGCCAGTGTCTCCCTGCAGCCCTTCCACAGAGGCCGGGCGCCAGCACAAGATGGCAGCCAAGCAGCCCCCGCCTCTCATGAAGAAGCACAGCCAGACGGACCTCGTGAGCCGCCTGAAGACCCGCAAGATCCTCGGCGTGGGCGGGGAGGACGACGATGGGGAGGTGCACCGCTCCAAGGTGGGCCTCAGAGTGGCCTTGAGCCGGCCACACACAGGGATCCACCTCTGAGCACCAGTTTGGGGAGGCAGGTCTGGCTCACCATCTGGGGTGAAAGTAGCTGAGGCCTATATAGCTGCAGGAACTCTAGGACTTAGCTCGTTTCTCTAGAAACTTAAGGAGGTATTAGGGGAATAATAATAAAAATGAAAACAGATTGTTAGAATTGAGTGCTTATTATGTGCCTGTTATTGTACCGGCTGCTTTAAAAGTGTTATTTAATTTTGCTGGCCCTGAGAGATGCAGATAACACTATTAACCCATTTTATAGATGGATAAACAGGCTCAGAGAGGTTAGGTGACTTGCCTGAGGCCATACGAGTAAGTGGCAGAGCCAGGCTTCAAGCCCACCTCAGGCAGAACCCTGAGCTTTCATTCTCGGACACCTTATTTTCAGCTTCCCTTGAGCTCCAGAGTCAGGTGGGCAGTGGCAGGGGTGGTGGCCTCAGTGTTACCCTCCCAGCCTGGATGACCCTTTAGCTAAGCAGAGGTACCCAGGTGGATCCCTGGGCGTCCCAGGGGGCTTTGCAGGGATGAGCGGGCCAGCCCTGCCGAGCACTGCCTCACCCTGGTTGCTGCTAACCCATCTGTGTCCGCAGATCAGCCAGGTCTTGGGCAATGAAATCAAGTTTGCTGTCCGGGAGCCTCTGGGGCTGAGGTGAGCATTTATGTATATGTCGGGTGGAGGCAGGGTGATGGGGAGGGGCTGCGTGAGACCCCGCCTTATCGGCCTTGCCCCTGTGGTCTTGCCCTTGATTCCATCCAATTTCATTCCTTCCCCGCAAACCAGCCATCCCTGGGCATCTCAACTGCAGAGGGGAGAGTCCCCTGGGGTCTGGGGGTGGCAGTGAGGGACCTGGCTGTGTAACTTTCCTCTCGACACCTCCCCAGGGTCTGGCAGTTTGTTTCTGCTGTGCTCTTCTCCGGCATTGCCATCATGGTGAGCGCCTGCCCCCTGCCCCATACCTGGGGAACCCTGGGCCTCTCACCTCCTTCCTGCCCTGGGGTCCCCCGTCTCACCCAAATGGCCATCATGCTGAGGCCCCATCTGTTAAGGCTCCCTGGCTGCCTCCATGTCCTGGCTCCTTACACTCATCTCACCTGTGCCTGCCTACCCTGGAGCATCCTAGATCCCATGTCCGTGGTCCTGGTTCCTTGCCCCTGGGAACCCCACAGAGCCTTCTATCCTAGCACGGAGGGGTGGGGGACAATCAAATCCTGTCCCTGGAATGCCCCAGGGACCCTGGCCTTGCTCCTGGGGGAAGATGATGTCTGGGGAAATTTCAGTAGTGAATCTCCCCCACCTTGAGCCTTCTGCCCTTTGTCCACAGGCCCTTGCCTTCCCTGACCAGCTCTATGATGCAGTCTTTGATGGAGCCCAGGTGACAAGCAAGACCCCCATCCGCCTGTATGGTGGTGCCCTCCTCAGTGAGTATTGCTGGAGTGGACTCCAGGTGGGAGGTAATGGTCAGCTGGGGGACTAACTGGGGTTGTGGGATCATGGGGAGCCTTCCTTTGTGCAGGGACTACCCTTCCCAGAGCCCCGCCCCCTCAACAGAAGTCTGTCTTTGCTGGGTGTATGCTGCCATCTTGTGGCCACTGGTAGGATGTACCCAGTGGGTTGGGGCTCTGTCTTTGTCGTATCTGGCCCACCACTGCGCGCTTGCTGGTGCAGTGTCCCACCTAGGCATTGGGATGCAGAGGTGAATGAGGCCCAGGCCCTAGAGGTGGCAAAATCAACATGGTATGTGCAAAACCCCTCACACCGCTGGTCCTCTCATTCGAACCACTTCTGTTTCCTCTCCAATCTGAGTCACATAGAGTGCGTGTTAGGAAGCTGAATTATAGCTTTAAAAACTTAGCAAAGATGGTGTCCCTCCCCTTCTCCAAAGCATTCTATGGCTCCCTATTACTTGCAGAATAAAGTCCCAGCTCTTTCATCTGGCATTCAGGGTCTTTTGTGGGGATCTAAGCTGCCTTCTCAAACCTAGTTCCCCGACACCCACCCACACCTCAGTGCCCCAGTTTCCAGAGGCCTCTGTGCCTTTGCACACACAGTTCACCCAGTCCCGATACCTCTGGGGCAGGGGGTGGTGGAGATTGGCACGGCTTCAAGTGCTCTACCCACACAGTGGGAGAGCTAGAGTTTATAGGGTTAGGTTTGTTGAGAGAAAATGAGCCTACATCTGGTGGTCAGAGCCAGCAGACACTGGGTCAGCTGGTAGAGGCTAAGTAGGTGGTTCTTCCACTGAAAATATGGCCTACCTATTGCCTCCTGGGGAATTCCTTAGAGTGATTCCGTAAGGGGTTCAGGTTTTCTGTCTCCAGGAGACCATTTGGAAAGAAAGCGTGATTGTAGCACCAGATAACCCATTCACTCACAGACTCCCATCAACCCAGAATCAAAACAGAACCTGATAGGGGCAGGACCTAGAGCTCAAGCCTCCCATGTTACAGATGAAGAGACTGAGTCCCAGTGAGGGGACCTGACGTGCCCAGGGTCCCGTGGTGCGTGGGAAATTTCATGAATGGGAATGAGCTTATCGGCTGAAGCAGCAGAATTGAACCTGGAGGGAATGGGACAGGGGATGGGTGGAGGATTTTTAGTTTGAGGCATGTGCGTGAGTGGGGGCAGGGGACGTGGGAGTCCCCTGCCCCAAGGGGGTGGGTGGATCAGGCTGTGCCACTCTGTGTCGCCGCCCAGGCATCTCCCTGATCATGTGGAATGCTCTCTACACTGCTGAGAAGGTCATCATTCGATGGACCCTGCTCACGGAAGCCTGCTACTTCGGGGTGCAGTTCATGGGTGAGTCCTGAGGTGGGCAGTGAGGGAGGGAGGCTGAAGGCGGACTGTGGCCGGGGCAGCTCTGCCTCCACCTTTCAGCTCTTCCATCTGGGTTTCCAAGAAGCGACGGAACCTGTCCGAGGGGGAGGGACTGCTGTGGCTGTGTTCACCTGTGTGCTTGCACACCTGCTCACGTGCCTAATGTGCCTATATCTTCCCGAATACACACATGTGCATTTCCACAGCCTCCCACACCCCGGCACAGGCGTGACAGCACACATCAGTGCTTGCCCCAGTCCCTGCCAAGTGGGGGACATCAGAATAGACATGTCTATGGGGTGAGGCAGCTGGCAGGACCCCCCATGCCCCCACTCCCCAGCTCAGGGCAGAGCCAGCGAGGTGGCCACCCCAGGGCTCCCGGATCAGCATGCCATCCTGTGGTGGGGGTGAGGGCACATCCCTCCTCTGACCTCTGTCCCCCCCTGGCCTTTCTCCCACAGTGGTCACTGCCACACTAGCCGAGACGGGCCTCATGTCCTTGGGGATCCTGCTGCTCCTGGCCAGCCGCCTCCTTTTTGTTGCCATCAGCGTTTACTACTATTACCAAGTCGGCCGAAAACCCAAGAAAGTCTAGCTGCCCGCCCGGCCGGGGGCCACTCTGGGGCGGGGAGGCCCTGGGCCTCGGTTTCCCTTTGGTTCACGGAAGGCAGGAAGGACCCTGCCCTGCCCCGGGCAGGCAGGGGCGGCCACCTTCTTTCCT
Organism: Pteropus medius; assembly: GCF_902729225.1. Taxonomy (NCBI): domain Eukaryota; kingdom Metazoa; phylum Chordata; class Mammalia; order Chiroptera; family Pteropodidae; genus Pteropus; species Pteropus medius. The sequence goes on along the minus strand of NW_024340696.1, from coordinate 18,191,838 downwards.
CCCGGGCACTGTCCGAATGCTGTGATCTTCTGGGCTTTCAGGTTTGGGGAAGGATGGGGGCCTCTGCACCCCTCTTCTTTACCCTACATAGTGACACCTCCTTTTCTTGGGCCTCTTGGCCTCTGGATCCCCTGGACAGATGCTGACTGAAGAGCCTGCATCATGGGGTATTGGGCTGGGGCGAGGCTCCTGCCCCTCCTGCTGGGAGGCCCTGCTTTCTTTTGAGAGAGGCTGTGGGCTGCCTTGTCCTCCCCCCTCACCCCTAGCCAATCTAGTGCCCAAGCAGCTGAACTTGGCTTCTGTCTATGCCTGGAAGATCTGAGGATTTGACCCTGTGCCCCTACTCCTTATTGTGGGCCCTCTCCACATGTGGGGGCTCCCTCCACCCCCAAACATGCACACCTGCCCTCCCCACAGTCTAGCTGGAGCCAGCAGGTGGGGGTGGCTGTCTTTGAGCTGGCATTTCCCTTTCAGCCTTCCTGTGGGGTGGGCCACATGACGCCGTGCCCTGTCCCTGCCACCACGGGCTCTCCCAGGGCCTCGCCTGAGGCTGCTCTGCCTACACCCCAGCTCCTGGAGGCCCCTACGGGCTCCCTTCCCCCAACTGGCCTGGTTCCAGAGCCTGCCAGCGGCCTCGCACAGGCTGGCCCTGATAGATGGACGCGCAGATAACCCCAGGTGGAGGCTGCCTGTGAGTGATGGGGTTGGGAGATGAAGAAAGGCAGCGGCATCTCCTCGTCCTTTGGCTTGTTCCCGGATTCTGATGTTCACCTGGCTTAGCTCCCTCACTCACCCTTCCCACCCCCCACCCAGGGTGCTGCCCTCTGGACCTCCAGCCTGGGCTGCCCCCAAGGCCTGGTGGGGTGGACCGAGTGCCCTTCAAAGTCAGCAAAGGAAATAAATAGAAATATTTTAGCAGGCTACTTCCTCTTACGCCCCTTTGCCCCCAGTTGCCCTGGAGAAGGCCGACAACTGGCTCCCTCAGAGCCTAAGCCCCCCCGCAGGCCCACCAGCCTGCGTGTCCCCCAATAGTTCCAACACACTTCTTCCGTCTAGGACACAAGTGTGCACCCCAGCAGCCCTAGCCCCAGTCTCGCTTCCTGCTTTGCAGTAAAGTGTGTTTAGGGGGCGGGATGGTTCGTACATGCGGCCCAGCTCTGGGCATTGCCAGGTGGGCCTGTATCTGGGAAGCCTACCTTGCCTACACTGGGCCTCACACTACCCTCCCCTGTGCCCAGCTGTCCCTGTAGCCACCGCCTAGTGCCTGGAAGAGCAGTGGCACTACCGTTGACATACAGCTGAGAGAGGCCCAGCGGGTTGGGTGCCTAAGGCTATGCTGCTGGTGACCACGGCTAACCCGAAGGGAGCCGGGACACTAAGGAAGGGCCTGCTCTGCCTTGGCACCCATCTCTCGTCATTGACGTTTGTGCCTGTCCCCAGGGAGAGCCCTGGCAGGCTGGGAGCCCACCACTGCCTTGGGAGGTGGTGGTGGTGACTGGCGGGCAGTGCCACCAGGCCAAGGCCACACCCTCCATCTGACCCTCTCCTTTTAAGGCCTGGCTGATCCTCCGATGAGTGCTGGGTGGTTTGACCTAATAACCGCTAGGCATGGCTGGTAGGTCCCTCCAGAGGGGAAGCGGGGCCAGGCTCTGTGTTGGGCATCCACCACGGCTAAGCTGGCCAGGCTCCCTCCCGCTCAGCTCGGGGGTGGGTGGGGTGGGGGAAGCTGCCTGTCCCACAGGGCATAGTGAGTACCCACTGGGATGGCGCCATCCGGGCTCCGGCACAGAGCAGTGTCCGGGAAATTCTGTGCTGCTTGGTTAAACACTGCTCTGAGGCTTGGAGGGAGGGGTTCTGGCAGACAGGCAGACAGACAGACATACGGCCTGGGTGGGGGGCGGGGCTAGGTACAGGGAGACAAAGCAGAGTCCTGGTTGGGGAGGAGGCAGGGACAAAGCGGAGAGGGCCAAAGGAACCCTCAGATCTAGTGAAGAAGGCCTGGTGTGGGCCCAGCTCTTCTCCTAAAGGTTTGGGAAGACCCAGAATTCCTCTCCCCAGTTCCCCCAGATCCCCTCTGCCACCAGAACCCAGTGCACCCTTCTTGCCCCAGCTCACCCCACCCCCCAATCAAGACCACCTTTCTTCACGGTCACTATTTATTCTTCGTTCCTTTTTCTTTTTTGTAAGAAACAGTCACAAAAACCAGTGCAAAACCATTAGTGTGGGTGTCCTGTTTTATATTACAAAAACTCTTGATATATAATATAAAAAGGGGGCTCACAGGAAACAAACATGATAAATTAGCTCCGCTATCTACTGCAAGGAACATTTACAGTTTTCAAAATAGACTTTTCACATAGGGCTCATGGGAGAAAGGAAGAAGGGTCTTCTGGGGAGACGGGGTTCTGGGGCCTCGGCTCGTCTGAGGGATCCCGTCTCGGCCCCTTAGGCATGGATAGAGGAGAGGGACGAAGGAGGCTGAGGAGGGGCCCTAGCCCCTAAGATGTCTCCCCTTCTCCCAGAGACAGTAGTTTTTGGAGCAGGAACGAACGGGGTGGGTGTGTGACAACTTGGAAAGGCCTCCTTGGCCCTGGCCCTGCTGTTGGATCACAAGAAGTCTTTATAGGGGCCTTCCTAACCTCCCCCAACCCTGGCAGCCAACAACTGCCACTAGCACCTATTATGGGCTGTATCCGGACCAGCCCTGCCAGATCTGGAGCCTGAGAGAGGCTCCTTAGATTGGGCAGAGCTTTCTTTTCTCAAATGGCTACAAGCAGCCTTGCAAATACCTACCAGCCTGGGCTCAGGCTAGAGAGCAGACCACCTCCCCGCTTTCCCTTTCCAGCCTGAGGGGCCAGTGGCTGTGCAGGTCAGTGGAACAGATTCAGGGCTCCTTGGCACCTTTCTGGGAAGGAAGCCTTTGGTGGTGACAGTTTAACAACTAACCATGATCCCACATCAGCCAGATGGGTCCCCTGTGACCTTCCCTCTTCTCAACTCCTACGGGGGCCAGAAATGGGCGGGAGTGGAAGAGACTGGACGAGCCGGGTGGTATCAGATGTCAGGCTCCTCTTACTTTCAAGGGCCCAGATTCTCCTGGGCAGGGGGAGACCAGATGGGGCCCAGAAGCTGGGGTTGCCCCTGGACTGGAGCTACACAGCTGCCCAGTTTGGCCTTGAGTCCCTTCTAAGCAGCCTGGGATTTTTTAATGTTATTTCCTTTCTGGTCAACCTCAGACCAGCCATTTGCCTCTTCCAGGAAGCTGGAGGTAAGCGTGTGGGTGAGTCTAGAGGGGCGGGGCCCAGGCCCTTCTCAGGCTGGGCTGGGGTGCCAGCTGCTGGATTATATGGTCCAACAGCTGGGGACAGCAAAGACCCTGGATCCTGGGGATGGCCAGTCCCTAGGGAGCTCATGGCATCATGGAGTTGCCAGAGCAGGCTGCTCCAGGGACAATTTGGAAAGACTCAGTCTGGAGGCCTGGAGGGAGGGCCAGGGCTGGTGGGAACAGCAGGAGGGGCGGAAGGGGAAAGGGGGAGATGGGAGGAGAGTCTAATGAAATCTTCATAGCAAGCAGAGCCCTGGCTGCACCTCAGAAGTGGGCAAACGGGAGACTGAGGGAGCACTGGACTCGAGGCTGCAGCTTTGTGGCTAGAAAGCAGGAGGGGAGGCTGGAATCTGGCACAGGGCTTGTGACGTAGAATGGGCTTCTCCCAGACCCTGAAGACAGACAGACAGACAAAGAGGAAGGCCGCCACCATGCTGACCCTCCCATTCCCATGCCTGTGGCAGACATCACTAATCAAGCGTAAGGGGTCTTGCAGACGTCGCTGATCAGGATCACGCCGCCCTCTCCCAGAGCCCAGACCAAACCTCAGGTCCTCAGCACAGCCCCCGGCAGCCGCTCCCGGTTGATTGAGGTTGAGGCATCTTGCAATCCAGTCGCCAACACTGGTTTAGGTCTTCATATGAGAGGCTGATTTGTGGGTGCTGTGTGGGTGTCAGTGAGCCCATAGGAAAACCTCTTCCTGCCGGAGCCTGGAGGGGAGGGAGCGCCCAGAAATGCACTATGGAGAATGGACAGGAAACCAGGTCACAGCAGAAACGATGAGATGCCCTGGAGTTCTTTATCCCGGAGATAACGAGGCTCAGGGAGAAACAACACGTGGCCTTAACACTGGGGGAAGGAGAGAGAGCAAGTGGACGGAACCACAGAAAAATTTCTGCTGTGCATTGAGCTGATGCTCTAGTGAGCAGTCCAAAGGCAGAAGGTTGTCTTGGGAGGTAGTGAACTCCCCATCCCTGGAGGTGTACAAGAAGAGGGTGGAGATGTCTTGGCTGGGATCATACGGAAGATATCCAAACCATGGTTCTGGGTGAGGAGAGAAGAACCCGATGATCTTGGGGGCTCCTTCCAGCTCTGAGAGCTGGGGAGCTGGTGGAGGACAGGGAAGGGGACTGGCTTGTGGGGGAGGCATGTGTGTGGAAAGGGGACTTGTGTGTGTACTGCATGTGTGGAGTTCCTGGGGCCTAGAAGTGGGTAGGGTGAGAGGGAGGGCAGGGGGACAAAGTCCCGAATTTTCTTAGCCGTGGACCTGGGAAGATGTAGTTCTTGGTCAGCCTGCCCTGTCTCTTTTGGGGAAACCACGATGCTGAGGCTGAGGCGGGGGTGGGCAGTAGGTCTGCTGGACTAACAGAGGTGGAGGGAGTGACAGGCAGCCTGGAGATGACCCAGTTCTTGTCCAGAACTGTTGTGCATGTGCTGTGTGACTGGATGAAAGTCTGTGCCTTCCGGATAATGTGGTCCAACAGCTGGGGACAGCAAAGACCCCACCAGCTGGGCCTTTCTTGGATCCAGTGTCCGCAGCCCACTCTCGGCCTCAGCTGGAGCAGGGACAACTCCATGGACCGGAGGACCAGGGATTGCGAATCAGTGCCGAGTCCTCAAGGACATGTTGACCAAGTCCATTTGGGGACCCCGGGCTTTGGCGACCTCTCCGAGATTTGCTTTTATCTTCCTGTTACCCAGATCCTCTCTTTCTTGGCACCTGGTCCTGAAGCTGTGAGGAAAGGCCCCAGGCCTGGGGCTGCCAGAGTCCAGCTGGGCGGAGGAGGGGACCTGGGACTGGTGTTCCTTTGGTCTCTGGTGCACACTGCATCAGGGGCGCAGGTGCTGGGGTCCCTGCAGAGAGCTCATGGCCCCCACCCCAGAATCCAGGCAGGGTACATCGGTCAGTATTTTTGTCACTTAGTTAAAAAAATAAGTATTTCCCCTGCCCCTTCTTTTGGCCACTTATGATGGCCTCCCCCCCTCCCCTCCCCCACCCCCCGGAGCCCAGGGGTCAGGGGCGTGAGGGAGGGGAGGGCGTCGGGTGCTGGGTGGTTGTGGGCAGGGTGAGTCTCCAGGCTTCAGGCCACACCCTCTACTGGATGCCCCGGAAGAGGCACATGGCGAAGATCATGGCGAAAAGCTGCAGAGAAAGTGGGTGTCGGCTCGTTAGGCTGGGCCCCCAGCCCTCCACCCGGCGCCCGCTCTGCGGGAAACGGTATGTCTGTCCCAGGGCAGGACGGGGCGTGCGCGTCCTTCTCCTGCCGTGGGCACTCCCGACGCCCCCTGGCGGCAAGCCCTTCTCACCGGCCACGGGGCCTTTCTCGTCACCGCGAGAAAGGGGCTTTGGAAACCAGGAGACATGGCTTCAAATCTAGCTCCCTCTTTGCCACTGGGGACCGTGGGCCAAACACTTCCCTTCTCTGGGCCTGCTCTGTCTCTAGAACTCACCGTGTGCCAGGCACAGTTCAAGGCGCTTTCTTAGAAACCCTTTCACAGACCAGGAAGACAGAGTCAGGTAACCTGCCTGAGGTAACACAGTTACAAGCAAGGAAGCCAGGGTTTGAGTCCAGGCATCTATCTGCCCCAGAGCCCGTGCTCACAACCTGAATGCTCCTGCTTCTCGTTCACAGGGCGGTGGTGAGAGTGAAGTCTAAAGCGATCATCTAACGACATCATGGGGCCTGTTATGTAGGAGATGCTTAGTAAGTCACCAGGGTTGCTGTTAACAGGCAGGGAAGGCATAGGGGCCTCACAGCCACTGAACACTGTCTGAGGACCCTGGGGTGGCGGGGCCAGCAGGGACCGACTCAGGGGTATGCCTCCGACCAAACTGGCTGATGTCCCCATGGCCACGCCTCTTCTTAAAAGTAGCACAAAGGACGGTTCCCAGACCTCATGGCCAAATCTCCAGGAGGGACAGTGGGGTTGGGAGGCAGGGCTGGTTTGGGACCACGGTAAAGGTTCCCACCTGGGAGCAGGGTTCTGCTTCCCATAGGGGCTGGGGAGCTGGACTCTTAAAAGCTCATGTTCTTCCTGCATCAGACACATGCCTGCAGTTTCCCTGGGCCTGGCACAGGTTTATCTGTTTCTTAGTCACTGCTACGTCCCCCGAGAGGACTCGTTCACCTCAAATAGGACTGGTACATAGCAGGGTCTCAGTTTATGCTTGCTGAGTGAATGAATGACTGAATGAATACATAGATGGCCCCTTCCTCTCCCCCATCTCCAGAAGTCTCCACAAACCGCTCTAAGCATGGCTGTAAGGGACACTAAGAAGCTGAGACAGGCGGCAATGTTGCCAGGTGTTGGTGGACCTTCAAGGCCGCCCTGGCTTCATGTCCCCGAAGGCCGACAGGTGGCTGAGGCCCAGAGTACCTGTTCCTGAAGACGACTGTGCATGAGCAACGCTGCCCTCCTAACCTCCCTGAGCAGCGGGTTTGAGATCCAGGAAAGGCTCTGCCCTCTGGCTGAAGCGACACCTATTGGTGTCTGCAAGAATCTGCAACTGCCTTCCTTTGGAGGGCGCTGGGACCTTCAAACAAAGGGGGCTAAGAAAGCCCTTGAGAGGTTCTGCACCGGCTGCACCGGCCCTAAACACACCGCAGTGGAAGGGCCTGATCTAGGAGCACAGACGGCAGCCCCTCCCTCAAGTCAGCTGTGCAGAGCCTTTAGTCGAGACTTCACTCTGGACCTTGGGTGGGTTTGGGGGGCTGATTTGGGGGTTTGGTGGGAGAGGAATGGAGATGGGAGGTGGCAGGAAGATGGGGGAGTGACTCTCAGGTCCTGCCTGTCCCCACAACCCAGAGAACTTGCTCAGACGTGTCCGGAGTCCAATGATGACACACAGGCAGCAGACAGACATGGCAGGGCTTACTACCCACAGTCCCCATAGTGGAGGACCCATGGGTCCTGGGGTAAGGACGTGGAGACGGAGATGGGCTGGGGATTGCAGGCCATGGGGGATCTTCCCCAGGCCCCATGCGTGCCTTGCTTCTGGGGAGCCACAGAAGTGGGGCCTTCACTTACCTCGATGGCCAACACCCCGATGGCGAGGGCTCCGGCCAGGTAGACGTAGGTTTCGAAGGCATTGAGGATCACTGTGTAACAGCCCTGGGGGGAAGGATCAGAGGTGAAGCCGGAAGGATAGTCTGGGGTCACAGGCTGGAGGCCCACATCAGGAGAGGGGTGTGAAGCCGGGAACTGGCCGGGAACTGGCATGTGCCCTCAAAGCTCGGGCAACAGCGTTGGCACAGAGCAAAGCCTCAGTCCCTGTAGGACCGTCCCCCCTCTCTCGATGCCCCTCTCAGCACGTCCTGGCTGGTGGACAGTGAGCGCAGAGTGTGTGTGTGGGTTTACCCGCTATGCCTCCAGGTATCACTGCCAGACCATCCTCTCTCTACGCACAAACCCCTGTTCCACAAGGGGAGGGGACAGGATACATGGCAAAGCCCTTTCTGAGCTTGAAGTTGACTTTGACATGCCTCCTCCGGGTGGGGCCTTGTCCAGCAGAGGGAGGACATCCCCGCGCCCCTCTGCTGTGCACAGGGCCTGAGGTCTAACCCGCTCATCTCCCTTCCATCTGGCTCTGGCACCAAAGACCCTTTGGGTCCCTGGACTGGGCCAAGCAGACTGGGCTGGCCAGTGGAGGCCCCGGATACTGAGACACCCTCGGAGTGAGCAGGGAGGGCAGGGGGGATGGATGGGACGATGCCACCAACATGTTGTAAGTGTCTACCCTGTCGGGAACTCTGCTGGGGCCTCATGGGCTTGCTCTCACTTAGTCCTCATCACAGCCCCTTAGGGGAGAGGGCTGTCCCTGCATCCTATATGTGAGGAAAGCAGGGCAGGAGCAGCTGGACCACTTGCTCAAGGCCACACACAGGGAGGAAAGGAAGCAGGGTTTGCACGGGGAGTCCAAGGTCCCCCTGCTCTTCCCTCTGCTCTAGGGGAAGGGAGCTAGGCATCAGGGAGGCTCGGTTCTCGCTCATCCAGGCCAGGCCTCTGGCTCAGGGCCCAAGCTCCTGTCGACGCCCTCGGATGTCACGTCTTCCTCCCTGTCACGATGGCTTCCTCCCCTCACCCAGCCCCGCGGGGCGCCATCTCTCCCAGCCTCACCACAGACTGCTGGTGCCCTAACCATGCTGCTGTCGCCAGCTCCCCATTCTCCCGTGCTCCCTCTCTGCCGGGCGGGAGTATCACCCTCACCCCCACCCTGGCTCCGGACCACAGTTGCCCCTCTAACCTCATCTGACCAAAAGCAGCTAGGCAAGAGGCGACGCTACAAAGAACACCCACGTTTGTGCCTACGGCGTGGACCTTCCCCTGAGCTCCCGCCCCATATGCCCAGTTGCCCACTGGGCACCTCTGCTGGGATGTCCCAAGGACTCAACATGTCCAGAATCAGAACTCGAGACCTTCCCCCAAGCCGGAGCCTGTGGAGTCGCCCTCAACACCTCCTCACCCTCCCTTCTCCACAGTCGACCTACTGCCACAGATGGTAGCTTTTACCTCCTGAATAATTTCTCACATCTATACACCTCTCTGTGTCTCCACTGCCATCACTCTGGTCTAACCTACTGTCGCTTCTCATTGGGACCGTGTAAAAATCCCTCCTGTCCGCTCAGGCTGTCCACCTCTAATCTCTGGCCACAGAGCAGCCAGAACATCAACACGGCCATGTACCCCACCCCCTACTCCCCACGCAGAACTAGGCATGGTTTCTATTGCCCTTCCAGCATCCTCGCGGACCTGTTGCCCAGCGTGGTCAGGCCCTGCTGATGCCCTCGCTCACTGTGCTCCAGCCCTACTGGCCTTCTCTTGGTTCCTGGAATATACCAGGCTCCTTTCCTTCCCAGGGCCTTTGCATATGCCGCTCTCACTCTCTAGATGAATTGCTTTTTTTTTTTGCCAGAAAGATGAGAGTGTAGCACTTTGTTTCAAGGAGAGTCACAGCAGCACACACACTCCTAACCCAGCAGGAAGCAGATGGGGAACAGTGGGGATAGAGCAGAGAAACGGTGATGCCGTAAGGAGAGAAGACTCAGGGTCACCCGGACAGATGGGGGATATGGATGGTTTCCTATTTGTGGTCCCCTGCTGGCCTAGAGGCAAGGTCTAGCAAGGTCGCCCTCTACTGGGAGACCCCTTGATTTATGTCCAGCAGAAAACACATCCCTGACTTTGCATATGCCAGGGTGACTGTCTTGCCTGACTTGCCTGGGGTGGCTGCCATGTGAGTTTGAGTCATATCAATGGGTAAGCCCAAGTATTCATCATGGGTTACCTTTTTTTTTTTTTTGAGATTTCCTCATTTCTCTTCATTAGAGTTCAATGGTAAATAGGGTTGGCGGACTAACTCAATACCCATAGACAAGTGTCCTCTGTCTTGACTCCTGGTGGCCATGTGACCAAGTCCTAGCCAGTGAGACCTAAGCAGAAATCTGTTGGGGGTTCCTGGGAAAGAGGCTTGTGCTCTTCCCCCTGCCTTGAACATGGGTGGGATGTCTGGAGCTATGGCAGCTATTTTACCACCATGAAGCGGTAAGCACAATGAAATGCCACAGAGATCACAGAGACCAGATCTTGACTGACATGACAGAGCAGCTGATACAATGTGAGAAGCCACCATCTTCCAGAGTTCTTGCCATGTGTGGAACACACAGCTATTTGCTTAAGCCCTTTGAGTCAGTAACTTGCAATCAAATGTGTTGCTCACTGATTCAAGACAGTGACAGGGATATAAAGCCAAATTGGAAATGCATCCTGGGCTTTAGGGAAGAGGGCTTTGGAAGAACACAGGTAGTTCCTTAGCAGAGGCTTTTAAAAGAATGCTCAGGAGGGATATGAGTGTCTCAGAAATGGAATCCCAGAAGTCAACCTCGGTAACACCCCTGAGGTCAGAGGAAGAATCATCGTAAAGAACTAATGTAGCTGCCCAGGGACCTCTCCCATGAGCTCCTACATCAAGGCCATGCCCAGAAGATGGAAGGAGGCATTGTCACAGAGGATGAATCAGAAATGAGAAGGATAGCAGGAAAAGCCCTGAAGGACCAGGGCCCACAAACAGCTTCCTGGGACAATTCTCAAGTGGCCTCAGGATACAGATTTGGCTATAGGCACCGGGCATTCCTAACAGTAGTTCCTTGAACAAGTTAGAAGTTCATTTGTCTTTCATATCAAATTCTAAGCCGTGGTGGCCACTCTGGAGTTGTCAGTGGCCCAGGCTCCATCTCTCTTGATGCTCTGACATCCTACGGGGCCACCCTCCTCTGCAAGGTCTGAGGTGGCTGTCATCACAGCTGCATCCCAGCCAGTGGGTAAAGAGGAGGGGTGGGCATAGCGCTTTCTCTTAAGGATGTCACTCAGTTGCACAAATCATGTCTGCTCACCTCCCTTTGGCTAGAACATGGTCACATGGCCTAGCTGCAGGAAAGGATAGCCTTTATCTGGTGGCCATGGGGTCTTATAGAGCCCCTTTTTCCAGGGGAGAATGGGTGAATAGAGTATGGAGACAGGCAGAAGTCTCTGCCACCGTTCAGGGAACCTGAGGTCAAGAGAGTGTGTCCTGGCCAAGGTGACACAGCAGCCTGACATGTCAGTCTGGCACCACAGCCTAGAACCACCCCACCCCCTCCGCCATGTCCGGCAGCCTCTCCTGAGAGCAGAGACCCCCGGCCCCTGGGGTGGCCTGATCCCAGGGCCCTCATTTCTTTGTGTCTCCTTCCTCCAGCACTGGAGGGCAAGACCATGAGGGGCGGAGAAGCCGAGTTCATGGGGCAAAGCTGAGGCTAGAAAGAGCCTCACCTTAGGCCAGGGTCAGGCTTCAGCTCAACTGTCCCCTTCCCCAGACTCTTAAGAGGCCTGCCTTGAGCCCCCGCCCTGGTCCCTTCTAGCCCCTCATCTGGCATTTCTTTCTTCACAGTAATCATTGCCATGTGTAGTGATGAGTTTTTGTTTGCTGATTATTTATCATCTACTTTTTCTAACTAGACTGTGAGCCCCACAGGAACAGGGCCTTGTCTCCTGTCCCTGAGGAGTCCCCTGCATCTGGATCTCTCCAATGCGATCCTCATTAAAGGCCTATTAAGTGAGGGGTGCGGGGGCTCAGTCCACCTTCGCTCTCCCCCCTCCCCCACCTAGCCCGGCCTCAAACCCAAGGCATGGGGGGCTGCTCACTGGGGACCCTTGTGTGCCCCAGAGGTGGCATATGTAAGGAAGGGAATGGGTTTTATAGAGACTTAGATGAAGTCCTCGGGTTGCAAGAGAAGCAAGGAAGTCTAGGAGCTTCTGTGACCTTGGAGGGTCAGGTCAGGGAAACCTTGCTTCCTTGGAGTCAGGAGGTGCCCCCACATGGCGAATGTGAGCTCTCCCCAAAATACAGGGCATGACTGAGGAGGGGCCCCCACCATGTGACTCTGGTTCTGGCTCCCGACCTGCATTATTGGAATTGCAAGGAGCGTTCGGCCTGGAACACTGGAAAACTCCTACTGACCTTTTAACCCCAGCCAAAACGCCCACTCCCCTGGCCTGTGCCTTCTGCCACTCTCATCCTTCCTGCACTGTGGTGGAAGCTCGGGGGCCTGGATGGAGCTTCATCAGCCCCCACTCAGTCCCATGTCATGGCCAACAGACGCATGGGATCAGGAGTGCCTTCAGACCCTTTGGGCTGACACTGCCCCCCAACCAGCTCTGGCCACCCATGTCCCCCCGCTTGGGGCAGCAGGGCCTGGTACCTGCTTGTTCAGGAACAGGTCCCTTCCCAGGAGGCATTCCTCCCTGCTCAGCAGGACCCCGTCCCGAGTCTGGGGTTCTCTTCGGCAGCAGGCCTCTGGCACCTCTTCACTGTCCAAAGTCAGGAGTCGAAAAACTGATGCGAACTTAAAGTCTTCAGGCCCGTTGACCCCACAGCAACCAAACTAGGAGGAAAACAAAGCCAAGAGTCTGGGGCAGAGAGCTGGCCCTGGGGGCGGAAGTACAGATGGCCTGTGTAGAGGCCACAGTGAGGCAGCGGGGTGGGGTGGAGTGGACACCCAGGCGTGGGCTGGCTCCATCCTCTCTGCCTGTGTGACCCCGGGAAAGTCACTTGGCTTCTCTGAGCCTCCAGTGTCCTTAACCTTAAACTGGTGGTGGAGGTAGCGATTCCTACCTCACCAGGCACTTAGCATGCAATAAACAGTTCCTTTGATTACTGTCATCAATGATGATGACAGTTGCTTGAGGAATCAGACAGCTTTCATCCTGAGTTTGGACCGTTTGCCTGGCAGTGGCTGCCAGGAACGCCGTGTGGATGCAATTCTGAAGCTTGGTGGCCAGTGCCCTGGTTGATTATTGATGTCTGCCCACAGGCACATGAGCAGAGGGGACTCTGGAGGCCAGACTTTTGCTATGCTGGGCGTCGTGGCTCTGAAAGCTCACAGTACAGGTTTGGGGGCTATGTCACTCACTGTGATCATGACTGAGTTCCAGGTGGCAGAGAAGACATCCGTGTCGTTGTTGCCCTGGTAGTGCTTGGTGAGCTCCTTGGTGAAGAATTCACGGGTGAGCTGGAGGCAAAGGAAGAGGGTAGCTGAGACCCGCGCCCAGCAGCTTGACGCTGCCCCCACCCCTCCATGGCCTCTCCATCTATCTGCTTTGGGGGAGGGAAGGGAAGGCCTCAGGGCCCTGGTGCCAGGCTCCTGGCATTCTCCTAAGCTGCCAACTTGGGGTGGGTCCCTTAATCCCACCCCAAGGCCTGTGGCCTCCCTGCATGGTGGGATCACCTACATGAAGTCTACGCAACCCCTCGACAACCCCGAGGCCGGGGCGCACGGAACCTCACTCACCCCTGCAGCACTTCTCAGAGGAAGGGCTTGCCCAGGATGGGGCACTTTCCCTCCCGCCATGCCCTCCACCCTGACCCGTCCCTCAGACAGAGCCAAGCAGGCGCCCTGAGTCCCAGGCCCCGAAGAAGCCACGCGTGGAGCAGAGAGTCTTTGCACATCCACGGTTTCCACCCTCAAAATATTCTCACGGTCTAACCACCTTGCTTCCTGCTGTGGTGAAAGGGCCGGGCCCTGGGTGGTACCTCCAGAGGGGCACCATCGGGGCACCGATGTCTGCTCATAGGCTACTGCCTCCTCCTCCCCTCCGTGCCAACAGCTCAGCGGCTGACCCCAGGGCCAGCCTGCGTCTCCTGCCCCCTCTCCCTTCTTTCCTCTCCTCTCTGTTTCCAGGCTACCTTTGGTTGGTGTCTGGCTCTTATAGACTCGGGGAAGGGAGCTGCTGCCCAGGGTGGTTGGAGCCCCTGGAGTAAGGTGGCCTGTCGGGGCAAGTGGCCCAAATTGGATATTGGCCTGGGCCTCATCGAGCATGCTCTGTCCTATTCTCCTGCATGTCACCTAGTCCAGGGAGGAGGAAGGGGGGGCACACAGCCTCCCTGACTATCCCTGAACTGTCAAATGACTATTGCTGGACCATTGCTGGGAACGGTATGGAATGGAAGATTCCAGAATCTGGTGTGGGATTGCACCAGATGCTTTGGAAGAGCAGGGATCCTTAAGGGTCCCCCTGACTCAGACCTTCTGGAAAAGCCTTAGCAGAAAGAGGCTTGCCAGGGTCTCCCTCTGGGCTGTGGGCCTGTTGGGGTGCTGGGTCAGAATTTGGGCCGGAAGTGCTTGATGAGAGCCTCCCGACTCTATTGAGGAGGGGACAGGCTGGCCTTGATGGCCACTGAGCCCTGGCTGGTTGCAGGGGCCAGGGTGCGGGGGGCCCAGTACGTACATTTTCTCTAAAGATAAAGGCCAGGATGGCCGCTGAGAGCTCTGCCAAGAAGATGATCAGGATGAACAGGAAGAACTGCAAAGAGAAGAGGCCGCGTGAGCGTCGAGGGCGGGCGGGACAAGGACATCACTCACTGAAGCGCCCTCCCATCTGTTACGCAACGGACGCAATGCGCTGATTTTGTAAGACTAAGGAACTTCTCTGCCCGAAGCCAGACATTTTTCATAATAAACACACCAACAATCCATCTTGGGAGTCAACAACCTTGCAATACAAATATGGACAAAGCAAACATACGTCTTCCGTACAAATGGCACCCCTTTACGAGGCTCTTGCTCAGTAATCAGTCTGAACTACCCTACCTGGCAGCCCTGGGAAGAGACAGATGTTGAAACATGTGTGGGCTCCCTCTAGGTGGATTGTCCAAGCTGTGGGAACCCTGATTTCCCTGGGGACCCCTGGCTGGCTTTCCCCACCCGGCCAGCCTGAGGGCCCCCCTCTCCCTGCCGCTGCCTCTCATTCCCGCCGGAAGTGGGGAGGCAAAGCTGATCTTCAGCTGTAGTAAAGGAGAAGGAATGGAGGGGAGATGGTGTGTCTGTCAAAATGTGGAAAACCAGGAACCAGGAGATTGAAATCTAACAGCCCCCTCTGCTCCACTCATTGCATTTCTTGATGCTCCCCAAATAAACCATGATGCCTCTCATCTTGGGGCCCTTACATGCTGTGCTCCCTCTGCTGAGAAGGTCCCTTCTTTCTTCACCCACCAGCTCCTCATTTTCCAGAGTGGGTTTAGCCCCGGCTGCCCTCCCTGCGTCATGGGTTTTGGGCTGAAAGCTGTTAGATTAAAGAGGAAATGGTGATGCCTTCATTACTCGGTATTACTAGTGCCCTCGGCACTAGTAATACATACAGAAGATGCTTTGTCCATATTTGTATTGAAAGGCGAGAAGTCTTTCTGGGCTTCCCCACATCACAGGACCACACAGAGACGTCCTCATCGTAGCTGCCATGTCCCCAGTGCATCCCTCACTTAAGCATAGAGGCTGTAACCGAGTATGCTATTCCCATTGCCCAGACGGCACGAGCATCGGTTCATGGCTATCAGGTGAATGGATGAATCCATGAGCGACTGACTCAGCATCACGACCTTGCTGTCTGCTACATGTCAGGCCCTGGTCGTCATGGGTTTTGGGCTGAAAGCTGTTAGATTAAAGAGGAAATGGTGATGCCTTCATTACTCGGTATTACTAGTGCCCTCGGCATGTAAAGTCTGTGACAATTCCAGAGTTTTCACCCCACCTGAGACCACCAGCAGAGGACTGAATCCCCAGTGTACATGGAGATAGGTTCCCACACACCCTCCCAGCCTCCTCAGCCAGCTGTCCTAAGACCTGCTCCCTTGGGTCACAGTCCCCAGAGCACTGGGTGTGCCTGGCTGGAAGGAGGTGAAGGGCCCTGAGCTTAGTGTCAGGACATGCCAGCCCTCCTTGCCTTGCCTTGCTTTGTGTGACTTGGGACAATCACTCAAACCCCTTCCAGCTTCAGTTTCCTTGTCAGTCAAGTGAGAATGTAACCCTTGCTACTGGGGTCACAGTGGAGAATAATGAAGTAATGGATGTGAAAGTGTTCTGTATGCCATTAAAAAGGCTGAGCACAGCTTGTCATCGAGGCTTTTATAAGTACAGAAGGAGCACAGAAGCCAGCTAGAGTGCAGGCTCTTCCCTGAGCCCCCAGCGCCTGGCTCCGGTGACACATTCTGTGCTGTTTTCCTCACAGCCATTGTCAAGGGCCGCCGATGACGCCCTTGGTTTCTCTTTCTGTCAGAAGAAGGTTTCTGTCACTTTATTCTCCTCCTGGGAGGCCCCAGTCATGTTTCCTCCCTGACTTTTCAGCTTGAACAGCGGCTCCCCATAGAGATCTTGAGGCTCCTTCAAATCTCTTAGGCTACAGACCACTTTGGGGGAGACCATTGGGATGGATTCGAGTTGATCTGCCCAGGACACAGACATGAAACATCTCCTAGATGTCATATGGTTTTGTTGTTTCGTTTTAAATCCCCTAACCCATGGAGAACCCCTGGCTTAAACAGATCAGCCAGTGCAACACATGGATCTGTCACTTCTCATGCCTAATTGTCATCTTTGGCCACAAGGATCTTGCCAGTTTCCAGCTGCCTCCAGCTTGGGCTCTGGCCGCGAGGAGCCCGATGCCTGTCCCACGTCTCTTTTCTGTTTAGAGCCTCCATTTCCACACCCTTGTTTCCCAGGAGGAAACAGGCCGGGGAAGGGAATGGCTGCTCCAAAGTGGGCATCTCCAAGATTTCAGAGCAGACCTTTTTGCCTCAACCCAGCTCCTTTCAGAGTGCCAAGCTACCCTCGTTTCCGCCGAGGAGCGTGGTCCAGGACTGAGCTGTCAGAAACCCTGCTGGACCCTGGGGGTCTGCTTTTGACAGGTCAGTGGTAGCCCTGCTAGGGGTCACTTGTGTGGGATGACCTTGGGCCATGGTCAAGGGTGGGCAGGGTTCTCCAATATGAGGGGAGTGTGACAGAGGGCCTCTTGTGGCCCTGGCCACAACACCTGCAGTCCATTCTGCCACCCCCACAACATCCTCTCTCATACACTGGTTGGCCCTTGGGATGAAGGATGCATTTGAGGGATGCATTCCCCACCTCTGTGGCCTCTCATCTCCCCGACAGTGATGGAGGCCCCAGGCAGGGCTCCTGGCACTTCCATTTGGCTGGTGATGGATGGTCATCCGGTTCTGTTTCTCACGGCCTCTGCAGAAGCCCCGCCCTGTCCTGTGCCCTCTTGGTGGAGTTGCTGGCTGTCCTCAGGCTGGCAGAGCAGCCTCAGAAAGTCTCCATCCGTGGTGACGTGATTCAGTTGGCTCTGGCTATGGATCGCGGCTTAGACAGTTATAAACTATGGATGAATCTAAGCTCCAGCCTCGTGTCTTCCACATGCTCATCACTCTGGGAGCATGCGTGTGTTACCCAAGATGACTCAGCACAGCTTCACTGAGATGGTGCAGGCTGGCACGACATGAGAGCTGCCCACATGGTGGCTCTGAACCAAGAGGAAGTGTGGCCTTCCTGAGGACAAGGGCCCGTGCGGGCGGTCTCCGGAAAAATAATGACAGCTACCACTTACTGGAGTACCACATGTATAGGCACTACCTAGGTACTGTAGATCATACGTGGATTGTTTCAATGAACCGTCTCAGCAGCCTGGAGAAGCAGCTGCTGTTATCATCAACACCCCCACTTTACTGGTGGGGAAATTAGAACTCTGAAGGGGTAGCATGGCACAGCAGGTCAGCAGTACACCTGGGATGAGCACAGAAACTCTGATTTTAGAACACGGCCTTTTAACACCAAGTTATCCTAAAACCCATAGGAGCCTCCAGGTCTTAAGGCTTCAGATGGCCTGCAGGGTCTCTTGTGGTTCAACATCAGCCTCTTTAGTTTCTCATTCATCAAGTGCTTACATGTGCCAGGAACAGAGCAAAGCAAGATGCACATTTCCTCACTGAACCATGATCACAACACTATGCTTGGAAAGGAGGCATTATTATCTTCATTTTATGTAGGAGGAATCTGAGGTTCAGAGACGTTAAGTAACCAGCCCCAAGTCTCATAGGCAAGAAGTAACAGAGATCAGAGCCAGGCTTTTCTGACTCCAAAGCCTGTGCTCTTACCTATACCTCTGATACCACCTTCTCTGTTCCTTCATTCCAAGTCTGTTTTTTGAGCACCTACTCTGTGCTAGGTCCTGGCAAACAAACAAATACACCGCAGATGTGGTCCTCCCCACCCTCATGGAGTTTACACTGAGTCGAGATTCATAATTCAAGAAATGAAATTCATGAGATGAAATGCAGAAGATTTATGAGGAGAAATTAAAGAATGAACCTGGTAACTCATTGATGGGGAAAGCGGGCCTCCCCAGAGAAAGGGGGTCTGCAAACCTCCTTGCCGTTTCTTCCTCCTGGAGCAGAGTTTTCCCAAACATGGGGACCGAGGGGTGACTTGAATGTGTGAGTGTGAGTCCCCTGAAGGAAAGTGCCAGGCTGTGGTGCCAACATCATAACAATGACACGTCTGCCAACTCGCCGTCTCCAGCCTGAAATGATTTCCTTCTGCTTAATAGGGTCACCACTGGTCATTCGGAGGGGATTTCCCCAGACCTGGCCACATTTCCCCTGACCTTGTCCAGATGTCTCCTGGGGCTTCCCCTAATCGAGGCCTTTCCCAGGGTAGGTTTGGGTTCATCTAACCTCATTGCATTTGCCTACAGACATGTTTGTCAGTAATTCCTGAGCATCAAATTTACAACACTTTGCATAGGATGGGAGAGTTAAAGCAAGGGCGCAAACTGCCGCGCCGCCTACTGGTGAGCATTTCCAGACTTTCCTAACCCATCT
Source organism: Pteropus medius (assembly GCF_902729225.1). Taxonomy (NCBI): domain Eukaryota; kingdom Metazoa; phylum Chordata; class Mammalia; order Chiroptera; family Pteropodidae; genus Pteropus; species Pteropus medius. The sequence goes on along the minus strand of NW_024340696.1, from coordinate 18,173,329 downwards.
GCCAACAGGCACATCTGCTTCCAGTTCTCATTTCTAATAAATATTTACTAAATTGACATACCTCATGGGCGATTCAGCTCACTTATCTCTTTGAAATACATTCACCTCTTTTTGCTGTTCTCTTTTCTAATTTAGCGTGCCTTTGTTATAAAATATCTTAAAAATTCGACTCAAAGAAATGGGCCAAAGAATACTCAGAAGTAAGCAACCAGGAAGAAAGGGTTGCCACGAAATGTCAAACGAGAGGCTGAAATTTGCCCTATCGTATGTGAAAATGCTGTAAAATCATTGGATCATAGGGAAGTGTTTGAAAAATTGATCATTAAGTGATGTGGTCATCAGGTTACATGATCATTAGGCTCACTGTCCCTGGGCTAAGGGTCACTGGGACACTGTGGGCTTTGGCGTCAGAGTGGCGGGGAGAGGATGGATACTCAGTTAAACCCCATCCCCAGACCCCATTTTCTGCAGGCCTCTGAGCCAGGGTTTCTGAGGAAGCTAAAGTTACTCCCTCTCGGCCCTTCTCCAGACAAGTCTTCTCTCCCTCCCAGCAGGCTGAGGCAGTGGTCTCGGGCTTCCCTAAGGACGCCGGCATCTACCAGGGGTGAGATCCTGGAAGCGCCACACGGCCAGGTCCAGGTTGAAAGACGAGTGGTTCTTCTTATTTTTTTAGGTCGTGAATCTTTTTGAAAACCTTCCAGAAGCTGTGATGTCTCTCCCCAGAAACATGCACATGTACACAAGATACACATACACACATAAAACACAACACGCACGTGTAGGCACACACACGCAGGCCCTGACATAATATTTCGCACATAATTTTAGGTGAATTTTGGATCACGCGAGTCCAGGCCAGGTTAGAAGCCCTTGGATCTGCCCCGTTCTGAGACACGGGAGACCTGGGCCCAAGTGTGCCCAGCTTTTGACCTGCACTGTGACCTCAAGCTTGTCTGAGCATCAGAGAGGGGAAGGGAGGGTTGAGGAGGGGATGAAGAGAAGAGAGGGGAGGAGAGTGGAGGCAACACAGGGGAAGTGGAGCGAGAGAGAGGCAGGGAGACAGGACAGAGGCAAGGAGCATTCAGGAGACGGGTAAGAAAAGAGACAAAAATGGTGGGAAGGGCCCACTGTAAGGTTCAGTGGGCTAGACCCGGCTACAGCCAGGACTTATCTCTCTTGGGGGACTTGGGGCAAACGTCATCCTGGGCCTCAGCGTCTTCCTCCTAAGCACCAGGGAAGGAAGCCATGTCCTCGTCCAGCTGGCAGGCTCAGAGGGAGCCACTTAGCTTAATGCCTCCCCAGCCCAGAGCCCTAGCCTGGCTTCCTGTCTTGGCTTCAGAGATGAGCCCATTCACAGTGGATGAGCCCTGGGGGCCGAGGTGCAGTCAGGGGGGGGCAGGGGTGGCGGTGGTGGGGGAGGGGGAGGTGAGGGGGGTAAGGGGTGGGGAGGGAACCATACCAGCTCACTGAGATTAACCTGGCGCTCAGACTTTTCCCTGCACCATCTGACACTGTCGAGAGCTTTCCAGCAGGGGGCGCCCACACGTTTCTTTGTTTCACTTCAAAAGAAAAGTTTGCGGCCGTGTATGCAGCTGAAGGCCAGAGAGAACCAAGGCTACCGTGTCACACATTTCACAGCTGACTTCACTTTCTCTGTGCGATGTGACACGAGTGGAGGCCGTACAGTGTGTTCTAATCCGAGGAGCAGGTACCGTGCCCGATCTCTACCTCCCAAAGCGCTGGGTGCTGCGGGCTCCTCCGTAGGAGAGGACAGATACCTTGCAAGGAAGTCCTCCTGATGACCAGCCCAGATCTCCCTATCACTTAACTCCCACCCCAGCCATCCACACACACATTTCTCTAAGCAGCGCTGTTTTTAACTTACTCTGTAGCAGGACTGGGCTCAACCCATAAGTTCTCCTAGCCCTGGGGGCCCACAGGATCCTGTAGGGAAGAAGACCTATCCGCCACAGCCAGGAAGGTCAGCAGAGGCCCACAGGGCTATGGCTCATGGGAATGCAACAGACCAGAGAAACAGAACGTCTACCCCTTATGCTTGGCTCCTACATGCAGCTGAACTGGTTGACTCCTCACTTAACGAGCAAAGACACTAAGGCTCAGAGACAGGAGTAGCATCATTAGTTAGGGGACAGAGCAGGGTGCACACCCATATCCAGGCCTGCCTGTTGCCCAGCCCTTCCTCACGGGCTTGAGGCCTCCCTGTGCCTGTCTATGAGGAAGGGGACGGCCACTCTTGCCCCCGATGCATCTTCAGCACCTAGTGAACTATGTGGCCTGTAGTAGTTCAAGGACTGTTTATTTAATGAATAAAGGACCTTCAGAGATCATATCATTTCTACTTTCGAACTGGAAATACAAAAGGTGAATGATTTATCCAACAGCTATCTCAGATCTTTTACCAAGAAGTTATATATATATTTAAGTCCTGAAAAGCAAGCAAGTAGAAAAACATCATGGTCAAGGTTCTCAGTTGACTACGCCTTGGAGAAGCCTGCCTGTTCACACCTGGAGGCCAAGGCCATTCTCCACCCAGGGGCAACTTGCCCATGGCAGGCACGGCCCAGTGCAAAGAGCAGGCTCTGGAAGCCGGGGTTGCTAGTGCAAATGAGAGAGGTTGGTGGCTGGCCTTCCCACTCCAGAAGGACAGCCTACTTGGCTCAGACCTCAGTCTCCCGAAGTACAGGTACATGGGCCTCCACCTCCCATCCCAGGGCACTCACGGGTGGGCTGGGGGATGGGTGTACTCACAAACAGCAGCAGACACTTGTTCTCGCGGACGGCCCCACAGCAGCCCAGGAAGCCGAGCAGGAAAAGCAGACCCCCCATGGCCAGGAGGATGTAGGCACCCGTGATGAGCAGGGGGTTGGCGGCCACGATCTCTCGGAAGCCGGTGGGGTCTACCATGACCCAGATGCCAATGCCTAGCAGGCAGGCCCCACCCAGCTGCTCCCAGGTCCAGTCAGGAAGAAACAGAAGAAACAGACAGACGCGGAGGTTAGACACCCCACAGACACCATTCCCTGAGCGAGGCCCCGGGGCAGAGGTGGCGAGCCCCGGTAGGCAGGGATTCCACTTGCTGCAGGAGCCAGTGGCCCAGCACGCCTCGTCACTGCTTCAAATTTCCCTGCTTACTCTGATCTTAAGGGCAGCATGCATCGTTTAAACCCAGTCTCTGACCCACACACCATCCTGGCTTGCTGTGAACCATATCGTGTTGAGTTTATGTGCCACTTTTATATTCTCCTTAAAGGTCAGCGCTACAGGATAATGGGGTCATCTAGTCCAACCCTCAGATTCCACACTGAGCTCCAGAGAAGGCCAATGACTTGCTGAAGGTCACATAGCAAGTTTGAGGCAGAGTCCGGGCTGAATCCTGGGCCTCCCTGACTCCAGCCCCGAGGATACTCACCAAACGCCATGACACCCACGCTGTGCTTGCACCCTGCTAGGGGTGGGAAAACACAGACAGAGGCTACCCCCTCTATCCTCAACAGGAGCTTTCAGTCAGGCTGGGCACCCCACTCTCAAACCCTTGGCTCAAGAGCCTTGTTATGTCTTCGTCTGCATGGCCCGTCTCTCCACGCCTTACTCATCTTTGGAGGAAGGCAGCTTAGACCAGAGAAAGGGCTCTGCCACTCATTAGCTCTGAGACCTTCGGGAATGGCTTAACCTTTCTGAGCCATAGCTTCCTCGTGGTTAAAAGAAGATACAAATTCCCACCTCCCAAGGTGGCCCTGAGGAAGAGAGGACAGAATGGATGTGAATGTACTTAGCGGGTTTCAATAAATATCTATCTGTTCCCTTTGTCCTAGGCGCAGACAAGCACTGGAAGTGGAGCCGTTGCAGGAGAGCCAGTTTGGCATTGGATTTTGAAGGCTGCAAAGTGTTTGAAATCTCTGTGTGGTGGGAGGACCTGAGAAATGACAGATGGCGGCTAAGAGCAAACTGCTGAGCTGTGGCTTGGCTGAGAGGGTCTGCAAACTGGAGCGGGGGTTGCTGAATGACTTGGGGCAAGAGATGATATTTTAGGTGCAATCGGGGCAGGGGAGGGACCCCAGAGGTCTGACGGACCCAGCGATAGGGGAGAGAGAAAGCGAAGACCAACAGAGATGGCCAATGATAGAGGCTACATTTTTGCCCTCCGCTGTGCAATGCCTCTCTCCTCCGTGTCCCCACCAACGTCCAGTAAAACCTGTGCCCTTCTTCAAGGCTGTTGGAAGTTTCGGGGTTTGACAATTGTGTGTTGAGATCTGCTTCAAGGAGGGTTCAGGCATAAACTGAACTGCCCAGGGGACCCAGCCTCGTTTTGGGTGAGGAAACTGGGGCCTGCCTGAAGTCACCCAGCTTAGAAGTTGGATTTAGATTTCAAGTCTATAGGGCTCCCCACTCTTTAGAATTACCAGGCAGGGGAGGGTACCAAGGGGAGTTGTTGAAATGTATAAAAAATAGACAGATAGAGTCAGTCTTGACCAGAAAGAGGCCTCTTTTCATAGTGACACTGTCCCTGGAGGACATTAGTGGATATTCATTCATCCAGATCTTGGCTGCACTGAGGTCAAAGGTTGAGGTGAGGTCAGGAAAGTCTTCAGGGGCTTGAGATGCCAAGAGTGTGTCTCTCTCTTGGGAAAGACCATAGGCCTGAGCTGAGAGCCCTTGGTAGGCTGCCAGCAGGTGGGTTGTGCTGGCCACCTGAGCACTCAGGGCTCTGTCCGTCATGGAGAGAATCCATAGGTTGGATGGGGGTAGAGCTAAGCGACTGAGTGCTGACACACTGCAGGCACTTCCTAGTCTTGCTTAATTTTCAAAAAAACCTATTGAGGTAGATAATTAAGAGATGAAGATACCGAGGTTCAGAAAGGTGAAATATGTTTCAAATTACTAGCTGGTGAGATGCAGAGCTTGGCTTTGAATCTGGGTCTCCCAGTCCCAGAGAGTTTTCCAGTCCCATCAGGTTCCCCTGTCTATAACACTCTTGGGGGGGGGGGTCAGGTGGGGCTCCCTCTGCTGCCCTCTGATCACCCCCATCTCCTCTTTCTCCCCTAATTCCCACCAGGGGTCAGATCCCAAGACAAGGCCCAGGACTGAGACCCTCATCCTTTGTCAGAGGAGCTGAACCATCCCAAGTTCTGTGCAAAATGTGTCTCCTAGGACAGCAGGCTCTTTGGAGTGGAGCGGGCACCGCTGGGGGCCTCACCTCCGGGAAATCCTGGCTGGGCAGGTAGGGCTGACTATTTCCAAGCAGCAGTCACTTCCTCCCACCCAGCAGAGGCCTAGGGAGGCCCAAGGCACGTTCCAGGAATACTTACAAATATGAAGAAATTAAAAACGAACATCAGGTACTTCATGCAGCTCAGACAGTCGCCTTCCATGGTGCTCTGCCTGTAAAAGAGCAAGGCTCCTCAGTCCTCCCGCTGGGGCGCCCCACCCAGAAAGAACCCCTGCCTCACTCCTCCCCAACCGGGGGAGGGGCGGTCCCAGAGGCCCGCCTGACCTTAGGGTGAGTGGGGAAAGAGGGAGGCTGAAAACAACTTCCTCTTTGTCCTGTGGGGCTAGCCTGCTTGGATCAAGCTCATGGCTACCATTCATTTGCTGTGTGGCCTTGGGCGAATTACTACCTCTCTGAATCTTATTCTCTCCAACTTGAAAATGGAGATTAAAAACAGAAGCTTCCTCTCAAGCAGTGTGTGAGGATTAACTGAAATAATGCAATAACGTGCTTAGCATAATGTCCAACACGGGGCAAGGGCTCAACAATGCTACAGGATGATATAATTTGGTTGCTGAAGTGAACCTTCTACTTGGTAGATGAGAAACTGAGGCTCAGAGCCCTGAGGGACCTGACAAGGTCATGAATCAGGATCAGAACCCAGGCCTGACAAACTTCCCAACACTGTACACGCCCTCAAGCCCACAGGACTTGCTGAGTGAGGAGGGATGCTGCAGGGAAGAAGTGGGGGCACCTAGCTGGGGGCCCAAGGGCTGCTCCTAGGGCCAAACTTTCCTGGTGCCCTGACTACGTCCAGCATCCCATTGCCAGCCCTGCCCTTGTTCCAGGCTCTGTCTTGCTGGTGGGCAGTGGGAGGACCGAGATTCAGTGGGGGCCCAGGGGTAGGGCTAGCCTGCTGTCTAGGCAGCATCTCTTCTGATTGGCCTGTGCTAGTGCCCATCAGGTGCTAAACACCTTGACCATCATACCCAAACCCAGGCCCTTCCTCTATCAGGCTCGGACTTGGATGGATCTTTGGGGGGCAGACGGGGCTGCCCTGATGAGATGCTGAGAGGTCTGCAGGGGGCCAGACTCGGGCGTCCTTCCCCTCTGCCCACCCAGGCAAAGCTGCTCTCCAGGGTGGGATCCAGCTTTCGACGGATTCTGGCTATTTAGCAATTAAAGGGCATAATAAATATGGCAGCTCATAAATGGGCTATCTGTATTTATTACGTCCCACATTCATTAAAGATTATATCGAATGGGCAGCTTGTGGCATGCTAGGCTCCCAGATAAATGCAATAAAAGGTGTGTCTCCTGGGAAAAGCCTCCAACAACCTCCAAAGTGAGGCAGGTAGAAAAACAGATGATGTGAGCCAGAGGGTGAACAGAAATATGGAGCCCTGGGTTCCAGCTCCAGGGCAGGGTGGGAAGGGGCTCTGGCCCAACTCTGGCAGGCTTAGTTGGTGTTGCCTGAGTCAAGTTCCCTAACTGCATGTATCTGAGAGTTTCCTTGTCTTTAAAATGAGTATAAAAACAATGCCTTCCTGATAATGCATGGAAAATACTGAGCACTGGGCTTGGTCCATGGTAGCTAATACATCAACAGCTAGTAATAGCTGGCATACCTTGATTTCTTACTATGTGCCAAGAAACATGCACAATCTCATTTATTCTTCATAAAGCTCCAGGATACAGGTAATGTCATCTTCATTTTTCAGGTGAGAGAACTGAGGCTCAGAGAGGTGGAATCACTTATCGGAGATCACACAGCACAGAAGTGCCTGAGCCAAGATTTGAACCCAGGTCTGTCCTAATCTGGAGCCACAACTCTTAATCATTGTATTCAATGAATGCTAATTCCTTGCTCCATTCATCCACCCTCCCAAATTCAGGCCTGTCCTCATACCTCCTATGCCAATTTATTTCCCACTGTCCAGGAGAAACAGCCTCCGGGGCCATCATCCTTGACCAGGCTGAAGTCAAAAGACCAACTTCTGCCTGCCCCACTCCCCACCAGGGACTTCTGATGACAGGGACACACTTCTACAGCCAATTGGCTAGACAAGAGTGACAGGCACATGGAATCTCCAATGCCTGGATCTGGCTGTTAGCTCCATCCACCCACAGAGGCTTTTGAAAGTTGATATCACCACACAGTTCCATAATTTACCCCTAAGGAGAGCGGGATCATAAACAATCTCTGGAAGGTGGGCTGAGAAGACACCTGAGACCATGAGGTCCAAGGGCTTAATTGTTCCTCAAAAGAGATGTTCAAAAGGCAATTACAAAGGAGACTGAGAGAACTTTCTGCTACATGGGAATGATATGCTCTCTCTGGGGCCAGGGCTGAAAGGCCCACTGGGGCTTCCTCATTCCAGGGATCCAATAAAGGACCCCAAGTGGAGAATATCAGTGTGAGTGGGGGCTACAGGGTCAGACCGGACCTGGTTCTTCCACTTTCTAAGCTTATGACCTTGGACAAATCACATAACCTCTTTGAGCATTTGCTTTCATGTCTGCAGAATGGAGCCAGGAATGCTGACCTCCTCAGCAAATTATTCAGATGGAGGATTAAATGACATGGTATGTAGAGCTCCTTGGGCCAGGCCTGACACACCTTTCCTCCCGACTTCTCAGCTTCTCTCTCTGTGCTCCCAGATACCAACCAGATGCATTAGCTGTAGTTCTCCACGTCACGAGAGAGAAGAACTCTGACATGGAGGATTTCTGAGCGTGGAGAATGAGTATGGGCAGTGGTTCTCAAACTGGGTTCCTGGAGACTAACTATATCCTAAAGCTATTTTCAGGTTATCGAATAGGATCTCAGAAATCATCTCACCTCTGGCTGGCTTAAGGGAAAAGTGTCTTGGGTTCTGGAGCAAGTAAACCACCCCAGGACGGGGGACTCTGTTTCTCAGTTTGTTCAGAAGCTCTGGCCACCAGGTATGTATGACTTTGAAGTACAAAAACTAAGGAGAAACTTTGACATATACTTAATAAATGACTTGGTAAAGGCAGCACTGTTTGGTAGACAAATCCTTTAAATCTTGGGGCTCAGAGGGATGAAACACAGGAGTCAGCGTCACGGGCAAACTTGACTTGGTGTGAATGCAACTCCCCAATGCACAGGGAGAGCGTGCAGACCAGTTTAGGTTCTGTGGTTCTAGCTGCCCTCCCACGTGGGTGTCTGCCCAAGGGAGAACATGGGTGGCAGTCCTGGACCTGCTGCTGTGGATCTCACGGTCTCCGGCCTCCTGCACCCGTCCCAACATCCCCACACCTGGCCAAGGGAAGGTTTCGAGGTTACAGATGGGTGTTTTTCCCCTCAGACGCAACTGACTGTTTCGTGTATAACAAACCCAGGTGTTTAAGAGCTTTAAGGAGATCTAAGGGAAACTTTTATTTGACACTACTGTTTGTGTAAGTGCCGACTTAGAACCTAGCCTTTGTCTAACTTATGTTAGCAGCATTTCAATAAAAGATGTTCTTCGTCATAGAAAGGCAGGGCAGCCCTGATCTGGCCCAGTACTCTCTCTCTAGAAATAAGACAACTGAGGCCGAGAAAGGGAAAGGGGATCTGGCTAAGTTACAAAACCAGTTAGTGAGGGATCTGAGCCTGGAGCCCTGTTTCTTAAAGCCCAGGCTAGTACCCGCGGGCATACTACATGCTCGATGTTTTAGTTTGTGTAGGTAGTATGCATCTCCCTTTCTACGTTGTTAGAATGTGTGCTTCCTAAAGACATGGACCTGTTTTGTTTACTGCCATGTTCCTAGTGTCTGGAGCCGTGCCTTGCACTCCATTAATCTATCTGAATGAATGAATGAATGAATGACGAGAAAAGAGAAAACAGAGAACAATGGAGAGTCAGCAAATCAGAGAAATAGACAGAGACAAGTCAAAAAGAGAAAGATGGAGAAAGACTGAAGGAGAAAGACAGGGAAAAAGAGAGAGACAGCAAGAAATGATAAAGGAAGAGACAGACTGGAAAGGATTGAGTGGAGATGGGGCGGCATCAGGGGTTGGAGCGGAGGGGCACAGAGAGAAGGGGAGGCAATCGCTGAGTTGTCACCTGGGCAGTTCTTTAGGTGTCAGCAGGACAGAGTCTCCTGGTCAGAGGGGCTTCTGTATATTTCTTTTATTGGCCCAGCTTGTCCTATAAGAGAAAATATTCAATTACCATAGGAAATCATTAAGGAGCAGCCTCGTTCAAGAAGCTGTTTATGAAAACCTGCCCTCCAGACACATAGTCAGGACAAGTGCCTCGCTAATCTGGGCTCATTCACACTAATGAAAAGCACTCAACTCCTGGGCCCCTCTGGCCAGGGTGGCCTGCATGGGGTGCCCACCTTCTGCCCAGATGGCAGCTCCTGGGTACCCTCACTGGGGTTGCATGGGAAACCACATCTTTAAGAGACTTGTACTTTCTGGCATGGGCTTCATTTATGCTGACATGCTGCCTGTGGCTGATGAACTGGGAAGAGACAATGGGTGTGAGTGGCCCACACACCTGGAGCTACCTGGGCATCTACAGTGATGCCTCGGCAGAGTATCAACAGGGTCCTGTTCATCAAACCCCCTCCCCCAGAAACCCTGACTCCCAGGAGAGAGAAATTTGGTGCTGGAAAAGGTTTCTTAGCTTTGCATAAGGATTTGCCAGAAGGCTCCTTTAGAGGGCCAGCTCCTAGCAGTGGAAATAAAGGTTTGGTTTTAGCAGTCAAATGAGCCCAGATGCAGAGTCCCATTCTACCGCACTTGTGGGGAATTCCACGGCCAGGGCCTGCTCAAACACGGGGTTAGAGGACAGTTCCAGGAAAAACCTGAGGCCCTGGGGGAAGTTGGGCTGCGGGGGGAATCCCCGTAGGAAAGAAGGGGCGATTTCTGGCTCTCAGGTGCCAGTTCTGATTCCTCCCCATCCATGTCAGTCAGCACTCCATCTCCGCTGCTTCTGCAAAGTCTGAACGGCACCAGCCTTGGCCAGGTCCCTTGAGACCTTTGGAAAGTCACTACCCTCCCTGAGATGCTCAGTTCTCCTCTGAAACCTGTGATGCTCAATTTTGAAGACAAAGGTGGTTGTAGGAATTCATGCTATGAAACACATGATATGAAATGATATGAAAACACTTGGAAACCAATAAAGCACTATTCTCATGGGGAGCTATTATTACCAGCATCATCATATATTAGAAATAAGTGGATGACCACATTTACCTGTAATCAATGGAGATGGGCATGAGGGAGAACAAATGGACATATGGCTTAGTCAAGATAGATAGAAACATCTTTCCCCTAAATAGCCCCAAATTGAAATTAATGCTTATAGTTTTGTGATAATTGAACCTAATAATTACTAATAGTATTGAGTATTTACCATGTACCAGATTCTGCTTAGCGTTTCTCTTGCATCCTCTGACTTCATCCTCACCTAGGAGGTGGGTACCACTGCTATCTCATTTTACAGACGAGGAAACTGAAGCTCAGAGAATGTAATTAACTGGCCTGAGTTTATTCACAAAGTTAGTAAGACATGCCATGATTCAGGCCCACGTTTGTTGGACTTTGAACCAGAGCTCCTGACAAAACACCCGTCCGTGGATGTGGCACCAGAGAGAGGACACCAGAAAGAGGGAGTACTATGCCTCAGTCCCCAAAGTGTTTAACCTGGTGCTGCTCTTCCCAGAATCAGGCAACCAGGCACAGAGTCCCAGGGAGCCAGCCAGCATCCATCCTCCCCCGTGCCAGCTGGAGGTCTCTGGGGGATGACCCGATCCTGCCATCCCGTGACAGATGGGAGTCCTGAGGCCCAGAGAGGGGCAGAGATGGGTGAGGCCACGCAGCGCCTCACGGTTCTTCTCCTCAGGCCCCTGCCTAGGCCAGACAGCTTTATTAATCTTGCCCCTCCCACTGACCCAGATGGCGACTCAATCCCATCTGCACAGAGTGGGCCCAGCAGGGGTTCTCTGATTAAGAAGAACAGCTCAGTTCATAAATCACTCCTTTTACTCTCACTGCCCTGGGCCGCTGGGCATACTTGCTGGAGAGAAAAGGAAGCATGTGGGCATGAGCGATGAAGAAGCCCTCATCGGGGGAAGCAAAAGTAGACCTGGGCTGTTGTAGAGTGAGAAGTGTCTTGTATGCCCCGGCCAGGTGAGGGCGCTGTGATGCAGGACGGAGGCTCAGGGTCCTCACCTGGGTTCCAACCAACGGAGGCTGGGCCCTGTCCAACCGTGAGATCTTTGTCAGCCTCCTCAGCTCCTGAGCCTCCATCTCCCTCATCTGTGACATAGGGATTCTCACATCTAATTCCCAGGGTCACTGAGAGAATCGAAGGAGATGATGTAGGTGAAAGCACTTTAGCAGCTGCACATCCAGTTCCTTCCTGTGTGTGCCAGACACCTACTAGCGCCAGCCCTGAGCTTGGTCCAAGGCACATAAACCAGAGAGGGGTGCCTTCCCTTCCTCAAGCACGCGCTCAAGTCGAGTGAGAGTCAATGACCCAGTACTTGGAGAAGAGTGTTAACAGCCACATCCACCAGGTATTTTGGGCATGGCCGGCAGAGAGCAGCAAGCCCTGGAGGGGGAGCCTAGAAGCTGGGAGACGGGCGTGCGGGGAAGGCAGGGCGGGACCAACATTTACGGGGCCCCAATGACAAAGCAAGGCACTGTGCCATGGGCTTTTGCCTGTAACGGTCCTACTTGAATCCTCCAAAAAAGCTCTACAAAATAGATGTTATTATCACCATTCCCTTTACAGATGAGAAAACTAAGGCTCTGACGGGCTAGAAAGGTCCCGGAGCCAGAACTGACACCCAGGTATTCCTGACTCTAAGACCCACATTCTCCTTCATCAGGATGGCGGCCGAGGCTGGTCAGAATAACAATGATTCTTGCCATCAAGTTCAAAGCTGAGGGGGTAGGACTTATTTGCCCGCTGGCTATGCCTGCTGGGCCTCGTTTGAGACAGACGGTCTCGTAAACAAGCAATTGGCCCTAAATCCTGGCATTCCTGGTGATGGCATGGACACGGGGACATAGACACAGCTGAATGGGGAATAAAATCTAAATTAGGCTTCCGAGGGCGGCACCTTGACGGTGAATGGTCCCAGGCAGCCTGCTGAGGATGCAATGGGATCCTAGATGATAGTTTCCTCTGGTCCCCAGACTCACTGAATCGTGACTGTCCAGGGGGCAGAGAGCATCTGCGGCATCTGGAAAGGCCCTATCTGTGGTCTGTGACTTGAACCTCAGTCCCTGCCACAAGCTCTTTCCGCTGCCCTACGTAGAACTTCCACAGGCAGTTTCCGTCAGAGAATCTTCGAAGAAAGAAATGCCTTGGTGAGGGCTAACACCAGCACCTTCTTTTCTCATTGGGGATGCTGAGGCCCAGAGAGTGGCAGAGTCTTGCCCAAAGTCACACAGCAGGGCTAGAACCAGGAGCTCCTGAGTTAAAGCCGGCTGCTTTTCCCACGGCTCAAGGCAACCCCCTCAGACTGACATCTTAATTTATTTTGACTTTACACATATTACCTCACTGAATCTTTCCAACCCTGAGAGATGGACACTTGGGTTTTACAAATGAGGAAAGTAAGGCTCAGAGAGATAAAATTACTGGCCCAAAGTAACATGGTAGGTTGGAGGAATTGCTGGGACAAAGCAGAATTCCTCATCCTTGTGCCCTGGCTGTTCTCCAGAGGTGAGGCCTCGGAGGCTTTGGGCCTGCTGATCCCCAGAGTGACCATTATCCACACCTCCCATCTCCCACATGGACCTGGGCTGGACTCAAGCCACAGGAGGCGCTCGTCCCAGACACAGGAAATGGGTCTGTGTTCCCACCTTTGCACGAAGGTGGGCTGACTGCAAAGGCCTCTGGGTATGAAGGTGCTGCTTCCTCTTGCAGAGACTTTTACTTGCCACAGCCCGGGAGCCGAAAGCAAGGCAACCTGGGAAATTTGAACTTGGGCGTGAAAAAGAAGCGTGGAGGTCACTGTGTGTGTCAGAAACTTGTCAGGATTTGGCCTCGGAACTCAAGGGGCCAAGTCCCGTGTGTGCCCAACAGTGAAATGTAGCTGAAGCAGAACCAGGGATGCGTTTCAGGGCTGGGAGAGACAAAGGAGGGCGGAGCAAGGACACCCTCCTTCCTCCGAGGCCAATCCCACCCTGTCCTTTGGGACCTGCTGAGCCCTCCAGGAAAGTTTCTCTGACTGCCAGCCTGGTGATCTGGGGGAAAATAGGTGTAAGGAAGACGCAAGCAGACATTCCAAGTAAACACCCGGCTCCCCGGGACCAGGGAGGACAGGTGTAGTTGGGGACACCTGGGAAATCCTTCTAGACTGTGGCGGGGACACTCAAGTTCTGGGAGATGGCATGGGCATCCAGGGGAAGGGAAAGAAGGCGACTCAGCCCCGTCTCCCCAACCCAGTGAGGGAACCAGACACTCGTACCAAGATAAGAGGGGGCAGGCATGTGTCCTCTGAATGGACCACTGCTACCAGACCTTCCCCAGTAGGTATAAGCCTTCGGTGGCTGGGGCTGTGTCTGTTTCGTCACTTCCTGAGTCTCCTCAGGGCACAGAGGGGTACTAGACAGAATATTATCAGTATAATAACAGCTCCTGTTGCACACGTGCCCGGAACTGTGCTGAGCATAGTTCCGACATCATCTACAATGGGTGAATTTTCCTCGAGTTACCTGAGAATATACTGGGGCTCAGAGAAGGGGCGTAAGCTTCCCGCGGCCCATGGCGGCCCAGCTGGTAAGGGGAGAAAGTGGGATTTAGACCCCGGAATGCTCACTGCTGTGAAGTACTAGGAAGCCTGCTGGCTGACGGGCGATTAGACAACACACTCACAAGGCAGAAACAAATGGGAAGAGAAGGAATGGGCGAACATGAATCCTGGGTTCGAGTCCAGATTCTGAAAACTCAGGTGAAGCCTTCCCTCCTCTGACTCTCCAGTTTTATGGCTGTTTCCCACCGCCAACTGCATCTCTATGCCTTGGGTATGGAGCAAGAGTGGGAGCCGGAGACCCCAGCCCGCCCTCCCCACCAGCCCGCCCTCCCCACCAGCAAGCGCTCCCTTCCCGCATTGCATACCCCCTCAGGGTCTGGAGATGCTAGAGACCCTTTGAAAAACTTCGTGATCCATCCCAAAATATGCAGGGCTGTTGCTAGGGCAACCTGGCTGCCACATAGCCCGGATTTAAATATTTAATGGTTTCATGGGTATTAAGGGGGCCTGGGAACTGGGTGGAAAAGGGCACAGGTCTGAGTTGGGGTGAGGGGGCGGGGAGTGGGGGTGGGGACGTAGTGAAGCCTGGCAGCTCCTGCCAGAGCAGCCCCTACCCCATGTCCCCACCATGCAGAGAAGGGTACCCAGGGCTCTTGGCTTCTGCTGCTGTACTTCTTCTATAAGATCAGATCATACAGGATAAAATGAATCCTGACTGGAACCCAGGTAAGTGGTTAAGGCACAGAATTCCAATGTTGGGGTAATGGGAGAGGTGGTCTCAGGGGGAATTTCTCTTTTGCAGGTAGAGAAAATTTACTTTTTTCCTTAAGTTCCTACTGTGCAGTTTGCACATTATTTCCTCGGAACCTCTTTATCGTCCTATGAGGCAGGCCTACTATTATTCCCAATTTACAGCTGAGAAAACTGGGATCAAAGAGATGAAGTGACTTGCCCAAAGCCACACAGCTACCAAGTGGCAAACCTGAACCCAAGGTGCTGAATTCCAAAGTCAATACTTGTTCTGCTATATCTATCAGGAGTCAGGGCTGGAAACTGCCTATAGCTAATAACGGTAACAGCTAACATGTCTGAAGTTCTTTCTATGGGCCAGACACTATGCTAAGGGCTAATTCGCTGAAGCCTCACAACTACTTTGTGATATAGGCTCTGTACCCCCATCTTACAGATGTGGAAACTGAGACCCCAAGAGGGAAAGTAACACACCAAGATCACAGATAAGCAGGGGCGCCTGTACTCAGGAGGTAGCAGTCCACTCCGGAGCCCGTGCACTTCACCTAGCTCTTCTTAGCCCAAGTTTAGAAAGGTATAAAATGACAGTAACAAATCAATCCATCAAACTTAAAACCCTTTTTTACCAAGGTGCTTTTCCCATGTCCTCCCAAGTTAGATAGAACAGCAAGAGGAAATTCCTCCAACAAATTAACAGTAAAGATGAGTCAGCTTGAGGTCTGGCTTCAGGGACTCGCTCTCCACATGAGACACATGCACACAAACCCACACAGACAGCAATACAGACACAGCCACTCAGACACACAGAGACAGACAGACAGATACATGCACACAGACATATGTACAGATATATACACAGACACCTATGCACATAGACACACAGACATCTATAGCCACACATAAAAGTACTTACATGGAGGCATGCGCACGCGTACACACACAGACAGGCAGGGCCACTGGTCACTTTCTTGCTTAACTGAACTAACTATGGTTTCATAAAAAAAAAATGAAAAAGACGTCCCAAGTCATTTGGCCAATGCCTCTGTCAACATCGAGAGTATTTTAAACAGACAAACCAACCTGATTTTATTCTTAAAGATCTTCAGGAAGGAGGATAAACCCCACGACCTCATTCTGACATCTCCTGCTTAAGTAGGGAAGTTCTTTCTGGCATCTAACCAAATTCCCTCCTGCTTTACATTAATCACAACACGACTCTTTCCATCAATACTCTGTTTTACAGCTCCCAAAGCCCTTCTATTTTTACGTTCTTGCTTGATCCTCACAGCCATCCAGTGAGGCGAGCAGGGCCGAGATGATTATGTTTATGGGGAGTGGGGCCCAGAGAAGTTAGGGAGCTTCCCTGAGATAACGCAGCTACTGTTTGAGGTGGGCTTCGATCCAGCTGTTGTGCCTTGTTTTTACTGCTGATTTCACGCTCCTTCAATGACACCAGGTTGCTGTCAATGTCCTGTCAATTCACTTTGTCTGCTCCTCTCTGCAATGAACTTCCTTGGATCTCAGCCTGTCTGTGTTTAGTGAGCAGACTTCACTGGTCCTGGCTCACTTCCCTCCTGCCTGAAGCATGCAGCGAGGAAGGGTGGCCTCTCAGAGTTGGGTGATCCTAGGTTATCCTGAAGTGTCCCCACCAGAGTTAGCAGGTTTCCTGTGCAGAGAGCAAACTGGTGAGGCTTCTCTCTGAACCCTCACCACCCCCAGGGCCAAGGAACTGTCAGAGCATAAATCAAGTGCCTCCAGCCTCATGTCCATGGGGGTCACTGCCCTGGTTATATTTGCTTGGCGATAAATATTAGAGACGTTGGGTCTTCCAAGGGCAACTGCAATTGATTCTAGTCACCTGGCCCAAATTAGAGAGGCCATGACCCCTTCCCATAAGAAGAATGACTAGAGGTATTTAAAGCTCAAGTTATGGAGGGCAAACAACCAAAACACAGAGACCATGACAGAATGCCCCACCTGGCTTGAGAAAAGCCAGTGAAGAAATGAATCAAAGGGAAAAGCTGGGGCTGGGGCTCGAGTAGATCGGACAGGCACGAGTCAGAGAGCCTTGTTTTGTTTTCTCCTCATAAAACATCATCCCAGCTGCTCCTAGAAGCTCTAAATAAAGATGTGGGCCAAGGGTAGGGGCAGGGAAAAGGCTGGGCTTAGATGGAGACAGGCCAAGATCTCAGGCAAAGGGGCACGAGAACTGCTCCATGCTCTCCACAGAAGCCTGCTTACCAATTCTACCAAACGGTATTATTCCAGCCAGCAAAGATGCTGGCAATCCCTCCAGGAGCCTCAGTGATGAGCAAGTATTCAGTCTCGCCGAGCTCTAGCAGAGGATTTCTACTTCCCTTTGACAAAATAATAATAAATGATAATATAAAGAAATAAAACTTCAGGTCTTCGTTTTTCCATCTGTGAATGGGACAGAACCCCGCTCCCCCCACTTGCTCTTCCCTTGGTCTGGTGCTGGGCAGGAGGGGAGAAGCCAAGGGAAGGGACATGGACTTGAAGGGGACATGAGAAGGTGTGCCGAGCACTCATCTACAGCACGGTTGGCAACTTTCTTGTTCTGTAAAGGGCTAGACAGAAAATAATTTAGACTTTGCAGCCATATTGTTTTTGTCACAAGGACTCGACTCTGCCTTATTTAAGAAAGCCACAGACCACATGTAAACAAATGGGCTGTGGGCCAATATGACTTTATTTACAAAAAAAGATTGGGCAGGGCTTGGCTCACAGCTGGTAGTTTGTGGACCCCTGACCCTAAGAACTATTTAGGGACTCACCTTGGGTTAAAGTAGAGGGTTAGAAGTAAATGTGTTTCCCATTGTGGTGTGGGGCGGAGGATGAGAGAGAGAACCAGGTCTGCAGAGACAGGTCCCAGCCCTGTATTCAGGTTTTACAGCTTCTGCCAAGTCCCAGCACCTCTCCGAGCCTCAGCAGCTTTACCATGAACGCAAGAATAAGACGGTATCACCTCCGGGGTTGTCTTGAAGGTCAAAGGGGGGCCTCATGGGTGATGGGCATTGCCCTCAGCAATCAGAAGACAGTGGGTGAGAGGTTAACTCAAACCACAGGAGGCAGGGCTCTGGCCATGCCTCCTGGAAGCTGGTGAGGCCTGGCTATGAGCACTGAGTGGGGCATGCAAGGGTGTGACTAGCACAGGAGGGAGCTGTCCAACAGAAGAGCTGAAGGAGCCAGAGGAGCTGGAGCTTGTCACCCACTGAGGCCATGGCCTGACCCCTCTGTCCTGTAAGAACTCAAGAAAAGGCCTCCCTGGAGTGCATCCTTTGCCAAGAACTCTTGGGAGCAGGGCTCTGCTGCACGAGAGAAAGCTGAACTTTGGCCATGGCTACTGCCAAGTCTGGCACATGAAAATGTGTCTGAGCAGCCTTGGTCAGCCTGCCTGCTGCAGACCTTGATCCCCTCTCTGAAGCTCTAACAGATCACAGATGACTAATGCAGAGCATATTTCAATCCAAGGATGCGCCCTTTGATTAGCCAGCTATTCCCGGGAAGGCCTCTTTTTTTCGTTCTGCGGAGGCCCCATAGCAGTTACAAGGTGGGCAGGGAGGCTGGAGGATGCTGTGGCCAGATCTGAGAAGGGAGGAGGATGATGATGATGGCAATGATAAGAGTTAACACTTAACAGAGTGCTTAATATGTGCCAGGCACAGTTCTAAACACTGCATCTATTAACTCATTTAATTTTTACAACAATCTGTGAAGTAGGTACAGTTATTAGGCCCATTTTACAGACAAAGTGAGGCAAAGCGAAGTGAAGTAATTTGCCCAGAGTCACACAGCTATTAGGCTGGCATTTGAAGTCAGGCATTTAGTTCCAGCATCTAAGCTCAGAGAGTGTCTGAGATGCCCAGAGCTGGTGGGGCAAACCACAGATCTCTCCAGAATTAGGAACCTCCTAGAAAAGAGTGTTACGGTGGGAACTGGGGGGCTCAGGATGGAGTCCTTGCTTTGCCACTAACCAACCGTGTGATGTCAAGACAGTTTCTCATCTTCCCTCGGCTTCTCTGGGGAGGCAGCATGCAGATCGACCACAGGCACCAGAGTGACTGGGTAGAATCCTCTTACCCACTCACTACCTGTGCGGCCTTGGCCTCTGAGTCTCAGCCGTACCCTGTGATCTCAAAACTCATGTGAGACCGCACTGCCTGAGGCATGAAAAAGGTCCCCGGAAGTGGGAGCTGTTATTCCCATTCGTTTGGAAGCCACGCCTTCTGCTCATCCACGAGCCCCTGAGCCACGGTTTCATGGCTCCCATTGCCAGTGCCGAGCAAACATCTGGGTGTCATTGGCTCCATTCGTGGGTGGAAAGAATTCAGGTATTGTCCTTTTAGAAATGGAAATAGTTGGCTGAATATTTGATGCGCAGACCTCATCATTCAAAAATATAAATGCAGCCCAACCTGTAGCATCCAGAGCTAAGAAATGCCAGCAGAATAGGTCAGGGTTTAAGGAGGCCCTGCTGAAACTCTGGGAGCAGAGGGGAGGTGGCCCTTATGAACACTGGGTCTCAAGGTGCATGGGGGTGTGTCTGAGCTCAGCAGTGAAGGCCACGCACCCACACCCGCACACTCAGGCTGCCCTGCAGAGCACAGACAGCAATGGTGCCTGTCACCTGTGTGTTCCCTCTGTGGCCAGGTTAGAGGTGTTAAAAAGAGCGCTATGGAAGGGGGCTTCGGGCTAGGCTCAAATCAGGCAAATTGGTACCTTTTTCACAGTTCCTGAGAATATAAGGATTCCCTTGGGTCTGGAGATCTGGGTTCAAGTTCTGAGTTCATGGCCAGCCAACTAGCTCTGGGACTGGGCCAAATCCCCACCCCAACCCCCACAATTCCCCGCCTTGGGTCTTGTGTTCCAGAATGTCCCTCTGCCTCCACATCCCAGTCTTCTCTATCTGCCTCTGTCTGTTCTCTCCCCTCTCTGAAGGCCCATGCATGCACACGCGCACGTGCACACACATACACACACATACACACTCTGACCATTTCCTGGAAAGGTGGAAGATGACTTGCTTACATCAGCTGAAACACTTCTGTTAAAGCACACCTCATTCAGAGGCCTGAACATAAATCCCTGCTCTGAGACTTTGACCCCCAGCAGGCAATGGCCACGTTTAATTTAGAGACTCTGCATGTGTGAGCCATTGTACAAAGCTGGCCTGCCCAAGGCAACCTCAGGGCTACCGGGGCCCTGCTGGGAGCAGGGATCCTGGGGAGCCTCCTTGCTGGGAAAAGGAAGAGCCTGGCAGGTGTTTCATTTCCCCCTGGCTGCCCTGTCATTAATTAAGCAAGAGGAAGACTCAGCAAGTTCATGGGACAAGGTCGGGATTTCTAGGGACGATGTGGGGTGATGAGGGGCATATGTGGAACAGGCCTTAGAACAAAGCTGTCCTGGGCTCCAGTCCGACTCCATCTCTAGGTGCTGTGTGACTTTGAGCAAGCACTTCTGAGCCCCTGTAGGGTGACTTCAGAACTAATGGGACTGACCACTTATGCAGATCTAGGTCACGTCCAGACAGACCTATGCAGCAGGGCTACAGTGAGTGTTGGGAAGATGATTCTGACTTCTGCCTGAGGCCATTAATCCACCAATTGCCTCTTCCAAGGTATCGGTCTGAATAGCAAACACTTTTGGAAAAGGGGTTCTATGGGAAACGGGTCCTCTCCAGAAGCATCATATCAAATTCTCTAAGGTTCATGTTCCAGTAAGAGATAAGCCTGAAAGAGAACCTGGATCCCATTACCTAAGTGACCAGAGGCCTGAGGCGCAGGGATCAGCCCCCTCCTAGCTGTGTGCCCTGGGGCAGGCAGGGCTCCCCAGTCCGTAGGGGTGAATGATATATGGGGTGTGCTTAGAAAAGCAGGGCTCAGTGAATATCTACTCGCATTGCCAGACTCTGGGAGGTGGGACACACATTTTCACATGTATCTCATCGAAGCTTTCCTACAACCTCGTGAGGTATTAGTATCCTTGGTTCACACACGAGGAGACTAGGAGTGAGACCCTGAAAGACTTGGGGCCAGTGGAGCCAGGGTTAGTGCCAACCCGTGTGAATTCCTAAGCCTCGGCCCTTTGCCTGGCCCTCTGCTACTTTTCAGTTACTTCGCACCATTTCGAGGTCATGCTAACCTCTGAAACATGGATTTAAGGATCCTTTACTCAGCTTCATCAGTGATGCTCAAATAAATCTTTTCTTCCCAGAAATGCCTTGTTCTTATCACAAGGCTATAGCTGCCCAGCTGCTCCCAGGTGGGACTGGCCTTCAGCGGCAGCAGCACAGAGTCAAAGGGTGACCAGGGTCCAAGAAACCAGAGTCTGAGAAGGAGCCCCCTGTACAGCGGCGGCAGCAGCTCACCAGGAGAGGATCAATTCAAGACCTTGTTGTACTTCTACAGTGTGGTGTGCACCAGACTCAGTCTTCATCGTCTCCTACAACTCTATGCGCTAAATGCTATTAAAGCCTCCATTTTTCAGCTGTGAAAACAGGCTTAGAGAAGATACGTCACTTGCCCAAGGTCACACAGCTAGAATATGGTGGTGCTGGGATCTGAACCCAGGCAGCCTCGCTCCAGAGCCTGGGCTCCTAACAACTGCCCAACACCGCCCCTCTCCCATAGGAACCCCAGGCTTGAGGGCTAGTCCTTTTTCTTGGCAGCCCTCTAGGGCAGCAGCCCCCAATCTTTTCGGCACCAGAGACCGGTGCACCTATGAGAATCTAAAGCCTGATGATCTGCGGTGGAGCCGAGGCGGTGATGCTAACGCTGGGGAGCGGCTACGAATACAGATGAAGCTTCGCTCACTCGCTCGTCACTCACATCCTGCTGTGCCGCCCAGTTCCTACCAGGCAACAAACAAACCAGTACTGGTCTGCGGCCCGGGGGTTGGGGACCCCTGCTCTAGGGCTACAAGGTGAAGATGAGGGCCTGCAGCCTGCTGTCCCCCACCTCTCCCAGAGTAGAGCCGTGCTGTCCTGGTGGGTGGGCTTTCATGGAGGGATCCATCACGTTGCCATCTTAGAGAATGTCAAGGCTCGAGGGGCCTGAGGTCCTTGAGTCCATCCCCTTCATTATATAAACAATGGCTCCGAGGCCTTGCCTCTGGTCACACTGCATGTTCTGAAGTCGTCCGCATCATGGCTGGCTTGGTCTTAAGATTCTGTTTCACTCTCTTTGTAACTTCCTTCTCAGGTGCTCTGTGGCCAGGTCCTGTGGCTCAGAGGTGACACTCAGGCTGGGGCCCTGCGCCCAAGAGGTCTCAAGGAATGAATACTTCCCACGTTCGGGAGTCGTTCTAGGTGCTTCAACTGTGATCTCATTTAATCTTTACGACATCACTAACAATATCCCTCTGTACAGATGAGGAGCTGGGGTCCCAGGGAGGTGATGCCCCTTCTCCAGGGTTATACAACTCAAAAGGAGAGAAGCTGTGGTTTCCCCAATGTGGGGTGAGGGTCTCTGTTCATCCACAAGCACAGGACAGTTTCCGGCCCTGCTAACCCAGCTGTCCCACTTCCTGGCATTCATGCCCTGCATCTCGAGTTCATTTAGAAGAAGGAGACAAGGCTTGTGCAGCTGCTGCTGCATTGCAACGCCGCCCTGGGGGCCCTTCTGACGCAGGCACTATCAGTAGTGCCTTTGGGTCAGCCTTTTGATTGTACAGCTTGCGTGAGATGGAGCCTAAGCGGCCCAGGTTTGGAGCAACACGGGGGCTCCAGAAAGGCCGGCATCCCCTCCCTCTACCGCCCGTCCCTTCCCCAGCTTCACTGTCTCGCCTCGGCGAGGACAGGTGAGGCTGACTAAGCCAGGACAGTTCTTGTCCAATCAGAGGAGGAGGAAGAGAGCTAGGAGGGGAGCCATCCCTCAGCAACAGCGGAGGGCCTGACCCTGAGGCTGCCACCCATCCTTTGCCCAGAGACAACTTGCTCTGAGTTTCCAGAGGACAAGAGGACACCCTTGTCCTTTTCCTCCTGCCATTCTGGCCTCCGGGCAACTAATCATGGGAGATCACAAATATGCAGTTTTGGTTTAAGGAGTCCTCTACCCTCTTGTCTCTTACTTACCTCCACCACATTCTCACAACAGCTTACAAGGACCCCCCACCCAACTGAGCTCATCTCTGACCCCCTCCTCCTCCCTCATCCCACTCCAGACAGATTGAGCTACACTGGCGTCTCCCACACGGTAAGCACATTCCTACCTCAGGCCCTTTGCACCTGCTGGTCCTTCTGCCTGGGACTATCTTTCCCTCAGATATTCTCTCACTTCATTCAGGTCTCTGATCCAATTCCTCAGGGAATTCCCTGACCACCCCACCTGCACGCCCCGCCAGCCTAAAGTAGTCGCTCTCGCTAGTCACTGTCTAGTCCCCTGCTGTTGACAGTTACCTCCAACAAGGTTTTCTCCCTGTTATTTATCTTCTCTCCCCTTCCCTTGAATGCAAGAGGGCAGGAACCTTGCCTGTTTCATTGCCGAATCTCAGCATCCAGTACAGCAGTGGTCTCCAACCTTTTTGGCACCAGGGACCGGTGCTGCTATGAGAATCTAATGCCTGCTGATCTGAGGTGGTGATGCTAGCGCTGGGGAGCGGCTGCAAATACAGGTGAAGCTGCGCTAGCTTCCAGGCCACTCACCCCCTGCTGTGTGGCCCCATTCTTAACAGGCCGCAACCAGTACTGGTCTGGGGCCCCAGGGTTGGGGACCCCTGCAGTACAGTGTCTGCCACAGAGTGAATGCTCAATGGATATTTGGAGGAGGAAGAAGGGAGGAATAGAGAAACGAATCTCTGTGTGAGTCCCTTTCACACATTTCTGATTTAACCCTTGCTAAGTAAGACTTTATCGAAAGAGGAAGGACCAGCTCCATCACTTGTGGGGCCCAGTAAAAATGAGGGGTCTCTTATTAAAAAGTTACTAAGAATTTCAAGATGGCAACAGCAGAGCATTAAACCAAGTGTGGGGCCCTCCTAAGCACAGGGCCCCGTGTGACTGCCCAGGCTGCATACTTGTGAAGCTGGCCCTGGGGAGGCATGATCACCATGACCATTGTGCCATTCAGGGATCAGAGGACCAGAGAAGTATAGTGGCTTCCCAACATCACATAGCATTATGCTGTGACTTAGAACCTCACAAACTCTCCCTCCTCAGTTACTGCAGTGGCTACAGAAGGAATCCTATTACCCACTACACACCTGGGGATCTAGCCCAGAGAAGAAAGTGGGAGAGCGAAATTTCCTGTAAATCTCCTGTATGTGTGCTTATGTGTGTGTGTGCTTGTGTTCGTGTGCTGGTGCGTGTGTCTGTCTGTCTCTCTCTCTCTATTTGCATTTTACTTCAAAATATACCTACGGTTGTTTTAATATAAAATTAAGGTATTGTCTTCCAAATCTTCAAGAACTGATGTCCTGTTAAGACACATCTTGAAACTTCGTGTACCCCTTGGATGAGGGAGGAGCCCCCAGGCCCTGTGGGTACCCACAACTCAGTTGAAAAAGCACCATGCTAGGTAGAAGATCCTAGCACGGGCTGAACAGTCAATATTGCATGATAACCGTGAGTTATACTGTCCCTCCTGCTTCGTCTGAAGGAAACCTCCTTTGGGATGGCCACAGACTCAATGGCAGGGAGCCTTCCACAGGCCTGGCGGAGATGCCAGATCTCATTATTCCACGAGAGGCCGAGAGGAGCAGGCTGGGCTTGTTCCCTCCTGGGGGGATGCGCCCAGACCTGTGAGCAAGTGAGAGGAGGGAATTGTTACCCTGCTCAGCCAGCCTGTCCACTCGGCATGCTAACTGGAACACGTGATGGTTTGTTAATACAATCTAATTTGGGGAGGTGGGTGCACTGGGGTCTCTGGAGTGGGGTGTGGCATGGGGGAGGGGGCCTCTAATGGTATCGGTAAAGGCAATTAGCAGTGTGGCTGACATGCTACTCGGTTTTGGTGCTTGCTTTGCAAAATGATGTCTTAATCTGGGATCTAAAGCTTGAAGTCTGTTGCGCTGCTGTGTGTGTGTGTGTGTGTGTGAGAGAGAGAGAGAGAGAGTGTGTGTGTGTGTATGAATGTGTGTTTGTGGATGTGTGTGCACACAGGGAATAGGATGGTCAGTGGGTGTGTGCATGGTGCCAGAGTATAGCTCCATGAGGAGGCGGGCAAGAAGAGAACACAGCTACATCATACCTAAAGGCAGAATGCAGTAGTCTAATTTGGAGACTACAAACAAAGGCATCTATTTTCCCATGTCTAGCTCACCCAGCCCCTATTAACACTAATTAGGAGGACTGGGAATTCCCCATAACTTTAATTACTGTTAACAGACTTCACAGGAGCAGGAGCTGTGAAGGAAATGGAACACCCCTGTCCTGTTTTCATGGCCAAGGTGACGATGGTTCAGGTGGTTGCTATGACCTCCCCACCCCCAAGGCACTGGCATTCCCCTAGGGATCCCAGATGACCAGAAGGCCCAGGATGATAGCTTGCATGGAGGGGTGCGGGGTACCGGAGCTGCCTCATGGGCTGCTTTAACTGCCTCATCAGGTGAGAAGGGCCTGGGTGAGGCCTCTGGGGGGAAATCTGCTGGTATTGGGGGCTGGGAGAAGCAGGGCAGGAGCCCAAGAAGGATGTGGACCTACCTTGGGAAGAGACCCCCAAATGGGCTTTGGGCCTGGAGGTCAAGGATTGGATAGTCCCCTCTATGCCCATGTTGACCCACTGCCTCCGGCTCAGGTCCCCTGTCCTGGGCCGCCCACCCTGCCCTTGCCCACTCTCCCTCTTAGGGCCTGTCCATTAAGATGGACCATATTTTAAAGGTGGCGCCAAAGAGCTGGCAAGATCACAGCAATGACTTCACAGTGTCATTAGGCCCCCTCCCCAGCCTGCTGTTCCCTGCAGCCAGACATCTTAGGAAACCACAGTTAAGCCATTACGGGGACCCCCTCGGCTGCTTGGCGGCAGGATGGCCACTTTTGCCAGCTGACAGGCGCAGGGACTTCCCAGAAGCAGCCGGGCAGGCCCTTCCCACAAGGCCTCATTCATGCACACAAAGACCCTCCCCCTGAGCCGCCCCTCCTCAGCCCTGGCAGTCCCGCTGCAGGAGCTGTGGGAGCAGACGCCAATACTGTCCCTTCTCCAAGTATCTGCCTGTGTGTCTGCCCTCACCCCCAGGAAACGCTGTCCGTCTGTCTAGGGCTTGAGGCCTGGCTCTGGTTCCAGAAGACGGTTCTTTGTTCTCTCCTGTCTGCCCAGAATCTGAGATTCTCTGCATATTAGAAAGCTTAAAAGCCACATTCTTAGTCATATTAAAAAGGGCTGAAATGGTACAAAATATTAACTGACTATGGTGATTTTTCTTTTATTCTTTATGCTCAGGTGATTTCTATGTTTTTCTTACCAAAAAACGTGTTATTGATGTAATTGAAACAAATCACTGTGAAAGGGTCATTTAAGCCCCACATTCTGAAGGTGCCAGGTCTTCACAGGTGCTACGACCTGGTCCTGCAATATCTTATCTCCCTTTGTCCGCTTGGAGAACTCACCCTTCAAAGCTCGATGGCTCCTCAGCCATGAAGACTTCCCTGATTTAACCAGCCTAGGCAGTGGTCCCTTCTGTTTAGTTCCAATGCCTTTATTTTGGAGATAAGAAAACAAGGCCCAGAGAGGAGCAGGGCCTCCCCAGGCCTCACAGCCAGGCCTGTCTCTGGAGGTTAAGTCTGTACTAGAACCCAGAAGGGCTCCTTTTACAGTGCGGTGGGAGGGGAAGTTGGAGCATGCCCTACCTGACTCTCAACTCCCCCTTCCTTCCCTGGAGCCAGCGCCTGCCCTGTCAGGGACAGACAGTCCTGACCTCCGTTTTTGTTTTCCCCCAGAATGAGCCACGGTGCTCTCCTCCCAGGCTCCAGGGGCACAAATGACCCGAGGCATGAGATGAGGAGCAGAGAATGGCCTGGTTGTTGTTCCACAAAGGAAAGTGGAGACAGAGGCACTGGGGCCCTTCCTCCGTCTCTGGAGCTCAAGGCTGCGTCTGCATGGCCATCCCGATGAGGGCCAGGCAGGGCCTCTTTGCCCACCCAGCTCCTGTCCTGGGCCCCTCCCCGACTGGTCGGTCGGAGGCCTGGCTCACACGGGATCGCATGGCTCTGGGTCTGAATCTCAGCTTTGGCACCGCATAGCTGATGTTTCACATATCGGAGCCTTATCTTTTCTAAAACGACCTCCCATTTATTTGGCACTTTTATACACACCATGGCTCCTCTTCATGACACACTTGAGGCAGCTACCCTCACTCCCATTTCACAGGTGAAAAATTGAGGCTCGCAGGAGATGAAACTACAAGGTCAAGAGCTGGAAGTGGCAGAACTGAGACTTGAGTCTTTATCTACTTGGGGTCATAAACTCGACTCCCAAGATAGCTATACAGATTGGATGAGATCATTGCCTAAGCCAAGTGCTCCGTAGATAATAGCACACTGAACGTTATTGCTTCTCATTTTCATTTCATAATGAGAATAAGCACTGTGGTGAATTGGGCTGTGGAACCAGCCTAACCACGGGTCAGTGGGGAGGAAAGACTTCTTGGGGACCTGGTGGAAGTTGCAGACCCCCACGCAGCCCCAACCCTCCAAAGCCCCAGGGCCCAGATTTGCTCCTAGCAGAGAGTTTTGTTTGAGAGTAAATATTATTTTACCCTCCAGCTTAATCCACACCAAGCTTATCTTTCCCACCGAAAAGCCCAAAGTTAAGCCCTTTGCTGCTTTCCTAATTGCAGGCTTGGAGCTCTGCTTGGGGACATCAGCTCTCTGGAAAAGCCTGATAAGTGGTCTGGTATTTGGCAGTGGCATCAAAGAGGCTGGATCTGGGCTGGGCTGTCCAGCATTCCAGGCCCAGCTGGGCTGGGTGGGAGAGAAAGCAGGCTGGGGCACAGAGGCTGGTCCCAGGGGTCCCCCTTCTTTATAGGGCTTGCAACCCAAGCCCCAGGGCAGACCTAGCCACAGTGGGATGGGAAAATGAATCCTGTCCTCCGATTTCACGCTGAACCCCACTTGGCTAGAAAAGCAAAATGGGTCGGTACCCTGCTGGACCCCTCCTTCTCTCCCAGTTACCGTGTCTGTTTCCTCCCGCCTCTTCCTTTGAAGTACGGGCAGAACTAGTTCTTGTTCAGACCAGAGGCTCCAACACTCTCCATCCCTCCTCTTGCCCAGTTTCTCTAAAAGAGGGGTCGCTAGAAGGGAAGAATCCAGTCTCAGCAGGTTCCATGCTCTTGAGGGTTGGGGTCCTCAAATGATCCAAGGGGCTGGCCCCTGCCTACCCTCTCCTTCTCATACACCCTCCTCCACCCACCACCCAGCCGCCAACTGGGAAGTGCCAAAAGCCAGGCCAGACATAGACCGGAAGGACGAACCATGGACCCTCCCCCCGCCCACAGGTGCTAAGCATCCAACTAGTTTTCTGGCTCATTTCCATCTCACCGTTTTTCTTTTTCTCTGCTGGGTTTTTCTAGAAAAACACTTGGGAAGAGAGGTGATTAGTGTCCAAGCTTTGCAATCAAGACAGTCTTGGGTATGAATCCTTGCTTCATTCTAGTCCTGGGACAACTTAGTTGCCATCTCTGTGCCTCAGTTTGCTTGTCTGTAAAATGAGATCACCATAGTATTACCTCATAGTGCTGTAGGGAGGACTAAATGAGACCATGGGTGTAAAACTCTTAGCACAGTGCCCGATGAAGGTAGCTATCATGTTGGTTCTTCCCAGGGAAGAAAGGGAGGTTTTTCCCTCAGAGACAAAGGCACAAAGATTATTGACATTTACGGGACCAGATGGGCCCCTCCTCTTGAGGACACCCTCTCCCTAAGCCCAGGGCACCTGGCTGCCATCTCTGGTTGAAGGTGGGGTAGTTGGGGGTAAAGCTAACATTTGTTTAGAAACTATCGTGTGTCCTCACTGTACTAGGCCCGTGCCCTTTTCACAGATGGTTAAACTGAGGCTCCATGGTACAGAGTTCACCCAGGACTGCACAGCTCCCATGGAGAGTGGGAACAGGGCCCTCCCCTTCTGCACTGAGCACCTCGACACCTCTGTGAAACAGGCAGCAGTGCTGTCCCCATTCTGCAGGTGTGAACAGGGATGGCACTATTGAGGCCCAGACAAGTTGCTTGTCTGGCCTGGAGCAGTGGTGCTGGCGTGAACACAGCTGTTCCAGTTGGGGAAGGCCCAGCTTATACGAGCCCCTGAGGGGCCGATGCTGAGGTCCGTGAGTGAGGCGTGCCAGCCCCTCGTGGACAGCAGCACCCCTGGCCCTGCACAATACACTTGCTTAGGGGGCTATGAGGAATGATGCTTCGTTTCCAAGCAATAGGCGCAGCCTCAGTCCTCTTTAAGTCACAGGCCTGCAAGTCAGTACAGCGCTCCCGCAGACCAACCTGAAGTGGCTAATTTTCTGCTTTCCAGAAGGAAATAAACCCTAAGGAATCCAGACTCTTTGGCTCCCCAGACCCTGGAGGGAGGGGGCTTCTAGCCACATCTCTTTGGACTTCTCTCCTGCGTAAGCCTTGTAAATGTACCTCCAGGTACAGTCTCCCCTGACGCTGGTTCCTTTTTCCGTCAAAGGGTTTGTCTACTATGAATCTGCATATTCTTCTTTCCACAGACATAAAGAAGAGGGCTACGGGTCTCTGGAGATGCCATGCAGTCCCTGGGGTTCCACAGAATCCCCAGGATCCCCAAAGCCTGGACTCCTCAGAAGCTGCTGCAGTACACCTGGGGGTGACCAGATCCCTGGGCTGTCAGAGTGCACAAGACCACACAGGTCCCTTGGGTATCAGAAAAAATTCTGGGCCACCATAAAATTCCCTGAACCGACATGGAATCCCTAGTTGCCATGGGCGCTAGGCTGCCCTAGGATTTCTAAGCGACAGAGAACCCCTGTGATGCCAGAGGCCTGAGCCACCACAGAAGCCCTGTGCTGTTACGGGACCACTAGGATATCTTAGAACGCAAATTATTGGCCAGCAAATCCTCAGAGAACCCCAGCCACACACTCTCTCACTCCTAGAGCCTCATTCAAGCTGTTTTCTCACCTTCTTCTCGACCTCGGCTTAAATGTTTCTTCTTCCAGGAAGCCCTCCCTGGTATCTCCAGTGGCCTTGCTGCGTGTCACAGCACAGGTGTCATGAGCTCCAGGACAGCTCCCTGGGTTCGCCCTGTTACAGCACTCAGCACGCGGGACTGCAACTACCTGACCATGGGTCTATCGTCTCCCCTAGACTGTGAACTGGAGGTCAGGGTCTGTGTGCCCAGCACGGGAGATGGCCCTTAATGAATATCACTTGAATAAATAACTGTATGCTATAACTCACTAGGCCCTTGATGGCTGTGTGACCTTGGGCAAGTCACTTCACCTCTCTGTGCCTCAGTTGCCTCAGCTGCACAATCAGGATACTAAGAACATCTATCTCATAAGGCTAGTGTGAGGCTTAAGTAATATAAAGCAACTTAAGATGGAGCCTGGCCTATAGTAAGCATGATCATAAATATCTGCTGTTATTATTTATTTTTTAAACATTTTTTTTGGTATGAGAACATTTAAGATCTACTCTCAGCAACCTTCAAGTACACAATATAGTTTTGTTAACTAGAATCACCACGCTGTACATTAGAGCCACAGAACTTACCCCTCTTCTAACTGCAAGCTTGTACCCTTCGATCAACATCTCCCCATTTCCCCACCCCGCCCCATCCCCAGGCCACCACCAACCTACTCTCTATTTCCACGACTCCGGCTCTTCTAGATTGCATAAGGAAGTGAGATCATACAGAATTTGTCTTTCTCTGTCTGGCTTATTTCACTTAGCATAATGCCCTCAAGTTTCACTCATATTGTCATCGATGGTAGAATTTCCTTCTTTTTTATGGCTGAATATAAACACCTGCTATTATGAAGTGTGTGTGCTCATTAGGCTTTCGCAGGGTCTAGACTTGCAGCAGGGATGGAAAAGGGATTCTCTCACCCCTCATTTAACACTAACTGCTGCCATAATAGTGCACACTAATATAGCAGTTACAACACACCGGCTACCGCTATTACTGCTTTATACGCATTTACCCGATGAATCTCATAGACATCCTATGAGGTTGTTTCATGATAAGGACTGAATTATGTCCTCCAAAATTCATATGCTGAAGCCCTGCCCCCCAGCGTGACTGTATTTGGAGATAGGGCCTTTAAAGAGGTAATTAAGGTTAAATGAGGTCATAAGGGTGGGGCCCTCATTCAATAAAATTGGTGTCTCTATAAGAAGAAGAAAAGACACAAGAGGTCTCTCTCTCTCGGTGCACACAAAGAAAAGGCCATGTGAGGACACGGTGAGAAGGTGGGAGTCTGCAAGCCAGGAAGAAAAGCATCACTTGAAATCGAATTTTCTGGCACCTTGATCTTGGACCTCTTGACTCCGGAACTATAAGAAAATAACTGTTGTTTCAGATCCCAGCCTGTAATATTTTGTTATGGCAGCCCAAGCAGGCGAAGACAGGGTAGTACTATTCTTAATCTCATTTAATATAGGAACAGTGTGACACGATGAGCTTAAGGGACTAGTCCAAGGTCACATCTGTGAGTGGCAGAGCTGGGATGTTAACTAGGCATTGGCTCCCAAATTCATACTCTTAGCCGCTATCTGAACCTGCTTCCAAGTCCAAGGACATGGGCTGGGTGTCCCAGAGGCAAGTGGCCAGGCCTGAGCAGCATGTACGGTCTACAGCATGTACTGAAGAGAATGGATGGCAGAACTGGGCCCATTTCGGCCAAGACTTTCAGGCTGCGTCCAAGACCCCACCTGCTGCACTCAGCGTCCCAAAGGACAGTGGTGAGAAGAGGGACTGGCCATCCCCTCTGTGGTTACAAGTCAGTTGTGGCCACAGGGAGGCCATCTTCAGCCCAGCCTAAAGTCAGAGCTGTTCCACAATGAAACAGGTTCCCAGGAAAGGTGGTAAGCCCCTTGTCCCTGGAGGTATTCAAGCACTGCTGCTGGACCACCACTTACTGGTGATGTTTGGGGGAGAATGAACAAGAGTAGGTAATTCTCAATGGTTTCCTCCAGACTCAGGGAGCTGTAAAATATTAAAAGAGTCGCTGGAAACTCTTTCCTACCAGCTCTGCCTGTTAATTCCTGGTAATCTTTCAAGTCCCAACTCAGACATCACCTCTTCCAAGAAGTCTTCCTTGATTCCCACCCCCCACCCGGATCTCCCCATGTCCAAGCTGGTGGTCTATGTGGGTCTTGTTGGTCAAACTAGAAACAATGGGTGAAAGTTATAGGAAGACCGGGTTCACCCTAATACAAAGATGAGTATCCCCATCTTGTGTTTCAGTATCTACCACTGGGAACCTGTAACAGGTGTTAACAGATGGATTTGAAATCAGAGAAACCCAGAATTCAAACCCTGGCTTTCCCCACTTCCAACCTGTGTGACTTTGAGTGAGTACCTTCAACCCTCCGAGCGGCAATTTCCTCAGCTGTAAAATGATTCCATCTCAGAGGATAGAACCAAAGATCACATGACATTAGCAAGCCTAGCACTTAGCATATGATCAGAACATGCAAATTTCCTTTAGTCTCTTGGGGGCTATGGCCTGCCTGACACTGAGTATATTAAAACAGATGTCAGAAGGTCCTAGTGTGGGATTGAGTACAGAGGATTCCTTTCTTGCACTGAAGTAAAGATTGCACTCAGTGTCTTTGTGAGTTTTTCTAACTGTAAAAAACCACATTTACGACTTGGCTTTGGCTGGCTGTGGGAAGATGGGCATATCGCTGAGTGGATGCAGTCTCCACCCACCTCCACCAGGCTATAAAAACAAGAGCCCACACATGGTGTCTGATCCATTTATAAGAAATGTCCAGAAAAGGCAAAATCTATAGAGAGGAAGTAGATTGGTGGTTGCCTGGGGCTGGGGGTGGGAATGGGAACTGACAGCAAATAGGTACCAGATTTCTTTTGGGGGTGATGGAAATATTCTAAAATTAGATTTAGAGATGGTTGCACAACTGTAAATTTACTACAAATCATTGAAGCAAACCCTTAAAATGAGTGAATTTTATGATGTGTAAATTCTACCTCCTCAAAGCCGTTAAAAAACATCACCAAAACAGCACCACCGCCAACAAAGCAGGAGTCCAGAGGGGCCAACGGCATAGCTGAGGGTGACAGCCGCACCCTGTGGTGGCAGTGGCAGGCTGACCTGAAGTCATCACCAGTCTCTATGGCCTGAGCTCGTTGCCTTCTCTGCCTGTGGTTTCACGCTGGCACTTGCTATTTCTTGCCCTGTAAGAGTCTAGGAAGGGGAGCAGACCCACCAGCAGACCTCTTTAAGGGCACAGCATGAGGGAGGGGGCCTATAGGAGACTTGGTCCCCCAGAAGCCTTTGGAGACTAGGGCTGGGTGGCAGCTGAGGGCATCCTGTGGTTTAGGGTCTCTGAGTGAGGAGAAGAACCAAGGACTTGGTCTGGCCTGTCACTAAGGTACTGCTGGGTCTGCTTGAAGGAGGAGGCGATGAAACCAATCTTGTACTGAGCAAATACCAGGTGCCAGGGAAGGACCCACATCTATCCTGGTGATGTGACTGGCCGTGAGACCTGGAGATCAGCAGGGAACACCTGTATAGGCTCCAGGTCTATGCACTTGCTCTTGGTTGTAAAGAAATCTGATTTAAACCTCTCCATAAATGAGAGGTGGGTATTTATCAGACCCATTTAGACAAAAGGAGACCAGAGCTCTAGAAGGTAAGTTACCTGCCTGAGGCCACACAGTAGGTGGCAGGGGTAGAATTTGAATCCGAAGTCTGTGCAAAGCAGGAGAATAACTTTCAGAGCAATCCGAACACTGCTTTCTTAGTTGGTAGTAAGCCCTTCAGTCCTAAAGGTATGTAAGCAGAGGCTCAGTGACCACCTCTCAAGGAGTCAAAACAGATGACCTTGAAACTCCTCCCAGTCCAGTTAGTCTGTGAGGCCACAAATCCTTGCTGGTCATTTCCCTCAAGAGTTAAAACTATACTCAGAGTAAAGCAGAAAGGCCTGAGCCCTCCTGAGGGAGGGGACCTAGTGGGCAGGGCCTAATTGGCACCTCCTAGGGCTGGAACCACAGCAGCTCTGAATGGCTCACCACAAATCAGCACTGATTGTTGCTGGGGGCTAACGTGACACTGAATGCACAAGGGCCAGGCCAGGGCAAGCATAACAGGGCTCCAAGTAACTGCACTTTAGCCTAAACTAGCCCCAGGAGTGGGTGCAGAGGGAGCAGGAGCTGCCAACCCAAAGTCGCTATGCAGCCAGTCAAATGCAGCCCTGTGGCCAGGAGCCTGTTTCATACCTGCCCCACCCTCCACCCTGGCGGATGGGGGACGGGGGAGGGGTGTCTCCGCCCTCTCTCTCCCCAGAGCTGGCCTCCCCAGGACTCCCCAGGACTCAGGATCCTGGCTGTGGTTTTGAAGTTCCCTCCTCTAAGCCCTGGGCTCACCACAGGATGAGCTCATAGGAGTCCCCAGAAGCTTTCGTGTGCCTGCCTGGCCCTGGGAAGGCAGTGAGGGAGGCTGGGGCCTCTGAAGGAGGCTGGGACCTCTGAGGAGGGGGCCGGGCTGGGCTGGGGACTTTCCCAGCCACCTCCTCTCCACGTGGCTCCCAAGCCAGCACCGAGGTGGGGAGGCCAAGGGCCCTTCTGACCCACACTGTCATCCACCTGGGCCCCTCCTGGCCCCCTCTCAGCCTCCACCTATCTCTATCCTCACAGGGTTCCAGGTTTGCCCTTGCATTTCTTGGCACCTCCACTCCAAGTCACAAACTCAATATGCAGACAATATTTACGTCCCTTCCACACCAGAGATAGTAAGTGGTGACAGGGTAGAAGGCATGAATGTAGACACTAGTTACAGCACAGGACAGTTACAGAATGCTTTCGAGGTACTAAGACAGAGAGGGACAGAGATGGCTCCCTGGGCTCCAGAACTCAGTTGGCTCAGCTCCCCTAAGGAATGTTCTAGCAACAGGGCAGGGCTTCTCCAGGACCCAGGGTATCCCAGCCTCACCCTGCCTCCTCCTCTCCATCTACCGCAGGCTCAGCCCAGCCTTCCAGAAGACAGCTTGCCACCTGCTGTGGTCCAGGGCGCTTCACCTCAACCATCCATCCTCCCAACCATCTTTCCAGGGTACAGGTCTTCCCACCTCCTCTGCACAAACCCTTTTCATGGCTCCCCAGCACTCCTGCAGAACAACCCAAACCCAGACCACAAGAGACCTATTGATTATCCCCTCCCTTCCCCATGCCCTCTTCTCATTCCACCCCAGCAGCACGGTGTAGGTCCTGGAATACTTCTGCTCTGACGTGCCCCAGGGACTTTGCATGTGCTGATCCCTCTGCCAGGAATCCACTCCCCTCCCCAAAGTCACACACAGATTTCTTTCTTTCTTTCATTTTAGTTTTTTAGGCGAGGCAACCCTTGGTTGACTTCACAGATTGCAAGGACCTTGTCAGCTTACAATCCCTTATTTTTTTATTTTTTACGCCTGTAGCACCTGGTCTTCCTAGGTGATCTCCCATCCAAATACTAACCAGGCCTGATTCTGCTTAGCTTCTGAGATCAGTCAGGATCGGGCTTGTTCAGGATGGCATGGCCATAGATGCACACAGATTTCTTTGTCCACCTCTAAATCATTCATAATCCAAGTCTTCCTTAGCACCTCTCCCTTCCCCAGCATGGGCTTGGTACCCCTTCTATGTGCTGTCACATCACAGTGTATTAGACCTCCTGTGGCCTGCTGGTTGTTCTCAGTGATTTTCAGACTTGAGGTTACATCAGAATCCCTTGGAGGGCTTGTCAAAGCCCAGAATGCTAGACCTCACCCCCAAGTCTCTAATTCATTAGGTCTAGGGCAGGAGTCTGAAAAATCTACATTTCCATCAAGTTCCCAGGCTTTGCTGATGCTGCTGTTCTGAGGATCACATTTGAGAGCTGCTAGTTAAACTCATCTCTTTGAGATCCTTCTTGTATGATTTTTCACCTCCAGTCTCTGAAAGAATCTGTTCATAGTTGGTGCTCAATAAACAAATGAACATTTGGGATCTAAGAGCTATAGGCTCAGATGTCCTGATCCTGGAATGGCCCTTCCAAGAGGTGACAGGACTTCAATGGGGCCACCCCGAGGTGCCTGAGAGAGGCTAGGAGTCTAAA
Organism: Pteropus medius; assembly: GCF_902729225.1. Taxonomy (NCBI): domain Eukaryota; kingdom Metazoa; phylum Chordata; class Mammalia; order Chiroptera; family Pteropodidae; genus Pteropus; species Pteropus medius. The sequence goes on along the minus strand of NW_024340696.1, from coordinate 18,137,385 downwards.
CACTCAAATTCCTGGCTTACCAGTACAACCAAAGACCACACTGTGCCCAGGCTGGCATGGAAATGGCCGTTGCCCACTTGCCCTCAGTGGATCCTAAGGCTTGGCAAAGGATCCTACCTGTGGGGTCCCAAATGGACTGAAGTCCAGCAGCCTACCCCAAATGTTCTGGGTCACATAAAGGCCAGCAAGCCTCCTACATGATCTTAGGGGACAAAACTCCTCCTTCCCCAACATGACTGGGATTGAATGTCCTTCAAATGGGTAGACGGGGCTCAGTGACGGATGAGGGCAGATGTAGAAAAATAAAGGCAGATGACATATCTTGCACATTAGTGTTGGTAAAACTCAAACCGGCTGCAAGTCCATTGGCACCAATGATGCACTGGAGCGTGTGCTAGGCCCTGGCTCTTCCTGATGAGGGAAGGAGTGTGGCAGCAGAGGGCACAGGTGTGGAAGTGCAGACTATCAGAAGGTGGACAGGAAGAACGACCGTCCTGCCAGGAACATGGAAGCTTGGGCTGGACTGAGTGAGCCCTGAGCTCCATGACAGAAGAAGGGGCTTGAGCCAGACACAGTGTCTGCGAGCCTGTCCCTCCAAGCCTGGCCCAAATGTGGCACACCTTGGGCTACCCTCCAGGACTCCAAGACACCACACGAGACCTTCAAGACTTGGAGCAAACCCAAGCCAGAAATTCGAGGCTGCCCTGAGGACAAAGGCCACCTCTGGCTCCAAGGGGACCACAGGGGCACCAGCCTCAGGACTTTTGGCCTGGATGCTACTTGGACAGTGTTCCCTCCAGTCTGCATACCTGTCCCCTATGCTTAGGGAGGAAAAAAAAAGGAGAAAAATTCCAGACATGGAAAGCATCACATTCAAAGACAATGTTGCTGAGGAAGGGCTGGGAAGGACCTGCCCGGTGGGAGAGGGAGCATTTCCTTTTTAATTTAAAACCTTCTGGATCATTTGAATTTTTAAGGAGCATATTTTACGTCCGTAATAACAACTTTAAAAAATAATTTTTGTCTTAAAAATGCAAAACAGTCTGCAAATATCTGTCTGGAATAGAGAAGTTTATGCAACAAAAAGCTTAAGGGATCATTAAATATACCATCATCATCCTTTCTTGAACATTTACCACGTGTCCAGAGCTCTGCCTCTTGTTTCCACATCCATTATTTATCTAAGGCTCATCACAGCCCTGAGTTGGGTGCTATTAGAGCTATCCTCTTCTAGATGAGAAAACAGAATTTGAGAGAGACAAAGTAACATGCCCAAGGTCACCTGGACCGGGAGCCAGGGTCTGAACTCTCATGATGGACAGCCAGCTCTCTCATCCTTAGATCAGGGCACATGCCACGCTGCCTCCTGCAACTGAAATGAGAAACTGACAAGCTCGAAAGCCATTTGTTTTGGGTCCATTCCACAACTTGGAAACTATGGATCTTGCTCAGGAGCCAAAATCAAATTTTCACCGGAAAACAGACTCAGAGCCTGGTGTCTCCAACTGCTTTGGAAACTTGGACCAAGGCTAGGAAGGTCTCTGTTACAGCGAATCCACCACAATCTGGCCATCTGTCCATCCATTCACCAAGCACTGACTGAAGCCCTTGTGTGACCAGCTCTGTGCTGGATGCTGCTGCCTAGAGGATGAGAGGCTCACAGCTGCCAGGAAAGAATTAGGTGGGCGTAAGGCACATTGGACCCCTCGGCACCTTCCAATTTGCAGGCTTTTCATCATCCAGCAATATTCAAAACTCCCTGCAATCGGGGATCCAAACAGGCATTAAAGAGGGTGAGAATGAAACATAGCCCCGTAATCCGTGCCCAGTGGCAAGCCATTCTTCCTCTCCAAAAGACTTCAGCTTGCATAATGCTGAAGCAGGACCTGGCAGTCCAATCTATCTCTTCAGTCCGTCCAGGTACAAGGCCAGATCAGTCGATTGTGGTGGATTCTCTGGCATTTCATTGGAGCCTTAGCCCCAAGATAGAAATGGAAGGGTTGTGCGAAGCTCCAGGAGCCATGGGAGGCTGGGATGGGATTTCTGCCCAGGACTCTAGCCTACAGACCTGAGCTCGTCCATGCTTGGTATGAGGTCCTTTGGCCAGTGGTGTCAGTGGGCCAGCTGGAGGGCAGAGGCTGCCCCAAAGCCAGCCTGAGCCACTGGGAGTAGGCAGCTTGGGTGTTCCATTCAACAGGATCCCATGTGCCTCTCAGAGGCCCAGGCACACAGCAAATGCTCAATAAATATCTGATGAATGAATGAATGAATACACGTGATTATGAAGAAAGCAGCTCTACCCCTATTTGGAGATGGGAGGGGGTGTGACTTTCAGCCCTATCATTTTTTGGGACACAGACTTAGGCTGCCCTACAGTGACCTGTATACCAAAGACTCTATTGAGGATTCCTCCCAGAGTTATAAAGTTAAAAATATAAATATAATAATACCAATAGCATCAGCGCTATCATTAAGTACTGACCCTCTTGGCAAGTACATTGTTAAACATTTAGTTATCTCATTTAATCTTTATATCAGTCTTGTGAGATAGGTAGTATTATCTCCAATTTACAGAGAACAAAACTGAGGCTCAGAGGGCCAAGGTCACAGGGCTAGCTGAGGTGGGATCTGAACCCAGGTCTGACTTGGAATAAAAAGCTTAAAGCCAGAAGGGGCCTCACCGCCTCATTTTACAAATGACAAACTACAGGACAGGGAGGCTAAGGACATCGGTAGCAGGGCTGGGACAAGAATTCAAGTCTTCTGACTTTCAGCTGAGGGTCTGCCTAGAGGCCTGCTGCTTGCAAAACTGTAAGTCAACTCACTTAGTAAGTTCTGTAAAGCAGGAGTCCCCAGTCTGCCAGCTGCGGACTGGTACTAGTCCATGACCTGTTAGGAACCAGGCCTCACAGCAGGAGGCGAGTGCCTGGTGAGCGAGCGAAGCTTCATCTGTATTTGCAGCCGCTCCCCAGCGCTAGCATCACCGCCTCAGCTCCACTTCAGATCATCAGGCATTAGATTCTCATAGGAGCACCGGTCCCTGGTGCCAAAAAGGTTGGGGACCACTGCTGTAAAGAATCTTGGAGATGGGAGGATTAATTACTCTCAGTCCCTGTGTAGCACCTTCTCTTCCAAAGGGCCCCTCTGAAATTCTTTTTCCCGGGAATGGAGGAAAAACAAGGGAAATGGAAGCGCTATCACTTCCAAACCTACCTACACTATGGTTTAAAGCAGTCTTGAAGATTGCCACAGGCCTGTGCAGCCAAGCCTGGAGGCCTGCAGGGAAGAAGCAGACTGCATTTATTTTACTTCCTGGCAGGCACAATCTTCCAAGCCCCAGGGTCCCAGCTCTAGGCCTTGGCCTTATTGTTTCTTCCTCCTGCGATGTCCTTCCCAGCATCCTCGCTTATCCCATATTCCACCCAGTTTCAAAGCCCAGCTCAAATACTACATTCCCTGATCTCCCACCACTATCACCACCCAATGGTCTTTGAACCACCCCCCCCCCCAAGCCTTCTTTTATATTTCTGCTCCGAATCTTCCCATTCTCTACCTTGGATGACAGGGGTTTACTTTCATGTCTGTCGCCCATATAAAAGGCCAGAAGCCCCTTGGGGGCCTCTCAGAGCTGATCTGAATGAATGAAGAATGACTGGAGTCAAGGTCAGCTAATTCTTTTTGCTTACTTGCACACACTCCCTGACCAGATTTGCACATAGACCTCTAACCATGGCCTTTCCTCCCTTTCTAGGACCCGTGACAAGCTGCATCTTAAACTCTGTCCTAGACAGTGAGGACCAAGTCATCCTGGTGGTTCAGAAGGGACCATAGTGGTCCAGTGGTCCTCTCTGCAGATCGATCATAAGTAGGGGCTTTAAAAAATAATGTGAAAAGTAACCAACAAACATCTACCAAGTCCGACTATAGTTTGGCACTGAACAACACACTGGACAAGAGGCTGGGGACAAGACACACAGAGGAAGGGTCCTGCCCCCGGCGGATCTCCCAGAGGAGAAGGCAGGGACCCCTGAGGAGGGGGGCCTTTCAGCTTTGCTTCCTCTCAATCCCTAGTAAATGAAACAGTGTCTGGCCCATGGTAAGAACCCAACAGCCACTGGCTGAAGAAATGAATTAATACTCATTGCCTCAGGAGCACTGAACACACCATATAAGGCAGGGCGATGCTGAACGGCTGAGCTGTCTGCACGGTGAGTCAGAGCTGCAGAATCTACAGGCGCGCGTGTGTGAGAGAGAGAGAGAGAGAGATTGAGAGATTGAGAGAGAGAAAGAGAGAGCGAGAGAGAGAGAGAGAGAGAGAGAGAGAGAGGGGCTGAGACTGAGACTGGAGGAGCCAGGAGGTTTGTGGTTGACCAAAATCAAGCAAAAAACAGATCTTAAAAAGCATTTGGCCATAGTTGCCTGGGAGGCAGCAGCATACACTGTGGTTTTCCATCTTTTTTTTTTCTGCAGAGTAATCTTTTTTCGAATAAAATCATACGCTGCACCCTAAATGCATAAGAGAGCTGCCATGGTGGATGTCAGCTGCGGGGAGGGGGCGAGGCTGACCTGCTTGCCTATATCCCGCCCAGGCCCCGGGGCCACTCGGAGATGGGGCTCCTGCTCGGTCAGTGACTGCCTCCTCTCTTTCCCCTTCTGTCCGAGAGGCCTCAGAAAGGTGGTGGCTGAGGGATCATTTTCCAGGAAGGGTCATAGGATCAGTCTTCTGAGCGGCCATTTAGGGCAAATAAATGCTAACGTGGCTCAAGAAACTTTCCCCAGGGATAAGGGGATGAGGATGGAGGTGAAGGGAACTAGGAAAAGGTCCTTTGAGGAACTGGAGGGGAACCCAAGGCAGCCAGGTATGGGGTGGCTGAGATAGTGGGGTGGCTGCTGGGGAGCACGGAGACTCAGTACAGGAGGGACCTTTGGGGGCAATCCTTTCGAACAATGAAGTATCACCTGCAGACATATTGTGCCTGCTTTTGTGTGCGTGTGTGTGAGTATGCTGTGTGTGTGTGTGTGTGTGTGAGTCTGTGTGTGTGCATAAATCAGGCTTTCAGATATCAGATTCAATGAAACTGAAGCATACTTGTCAGAGGCCACCCCTAATGCTGTAAGCCACAAGAAGGATCCATTTGAGACCAATCAGCTCTCCTGCTTGCTCCATGCTTCCCACCCCCTGCCCCGCCACTAACAGGGAGCATCTGTTGTTTTGCCCAGCATTCTTCCTTTTTCTGAAAATAGCAGCTTGGTTTTCCTCTTTTTGGGGTACCAGCCCTCACACTTTCAGGCCCACTCCTCCCCACCCCCCACTCACAATACATACACCCTCACCACCCACCACCCAACACTGAGCTAGACTGGCCAATCGGCACATTCTCTCCTGCTTTCAGTGATTGGCCAGAGATGGTCACGTGACCCACGACCGGCCAATAACCTTCAACTCTGGGGCTTTTGTTGAAACTCCTGAGAAAAAGAAGCTCTCCTTTCATTGAATTTGAAATGAGCAGGATGTCAGTCTGGAGCTGCTGTTCACTGCACCACTGCCACGTGGAACAGGCCTGCTGGGGACTGTAGCCCTCAGGAGGGAAGCAGAGGGCACAGACATGGGCATCATTTGAGCCTTGGATTCAGTCTTGCCTTGGACACCAATAAACAAGCTAATAAGTTGCTGGTCTTGCTTAATTACATTTGAGTTGAGTGTTGACTACCAACTGACACAGCCAGCATCCGACCTCAGTTCAGCCTTTGCCCAGCCTCTCATCACCCTGGTCCCCGCTGTAGACAGCTTTCACTTCTGGCACATCATTGGTTCTTGCTGACCTGGGTGGCAGCTCTAGCCTTTCCTTCAAATCCAGGGACTGGGCACAGGCTAGAAGCCTGCCAGGCTCACCTGTGCCCCAGCCTTCTCAGCTGTCTGGCTCCTCCTACTGTTGGCTGATCTAGTAAGACACTTCTAACCTTGACTCAACTGCTCACTCTGCCCCGCCTCAGGGTCCTGCCTCATTGACCTTCGGTCCCGCTGGAGGGGTACAGACACTAAACAATGAATGAGGCCCTGGAATTCAGCCAGGCCTGGGCTTGGGGCAAGAATAGACACCTCAGGGCACTGGTCTGTTAGTCTCAGAGAGACCTGCTGTGAGCAGAGCTGTGGTGTATAGCAGGAAGATACTGGGCTCAGGTGTCAAGCAGGCCCAGAAAGTTTCTGGATCACTTACCTGCTGTACCACCTTGGGCAAGCTGCCCTCTCTAAATTTCATAATCCACAACTTTAAGATAGGGGTCATACCACTACACAGTAACAGAAGGACAAAAATCCACAGAACCGACAGCACCAATTGCCGATGAGGCTGTGGAGCAACAGGAATTCTCACTCGTTGCTGGTGGAAATGCAAAATGGTACAGCCACTTTGGAAGACAGCTCGGCGGTTTCTTAAAAAGCTAAACATACTCTTACCATACAATTCAGCAATTAGGTTCCTAGGTGCTTACTCACCTGGTTAAAACTATGTCCACACAAAAACCTGCATGTGAAAGTTTATAGCAGCTTTATTCACAATCATCCAAAATTGGAAGCAACCTTTGATAGGTGAATAGATAAACGAACGGTGGTGCATCCAATGGAATATTATTGGATAAAAAGGAATGAGCTATCGAGCCATGAACAGACATGGAGGAACTTTAAATTCACATTGTTAAGTGAAAGAAGGCAATCTGAAAAGGCCACATACTGTGCAATTTTAGTTATAAGACATTTTGGAAAAGGCAAAACTATAAAAGCAGTAAAAAGATCACTGGTTGCCAGGGTGAGGAAGGAGGGAGGGAGGATGAAAAAAAAGGGGGGATGAATCATCTTCTCCGGCAAGATGGAGGGTCCCCCAAATCCATTTTCCTCTTCTTCGATAGAAGTAGAATTGTAACTGGGCAATAAAGACTCTAAATTCCAGCCGCCCTGGCAGCCGGGTGTGTCATATATCTATATTCTGGCCAATGAGACATGCATGGAAGTGATGTGTGCACCCTCTTAAAGGAAGGGGCATTCTCTCCTTTTCTGATTTCCCCTTCTGGCTGAGTGGAATGGAGAGACTGTCATGGGCTGTGGATAAGTGATGGTGGAGCCACAGGACAGAAAAAAATTTGGTTCCCTAATGTTTTTGTGTAGAAGAATCCCCTTAGCTCAGATTTTTCTTTAGAGTAAAATTAACCTCTCTTTTGTTTAAAGAACTGTTATTTTGGATTTTTATCACACACAACCACACCCATATCCTGACTAATGCAAGGACCTTCAAGGATTATTCTGAGGATTCTGCATAATATAAGTAAAGCATCTTTACATAGTCATTCATTCAACATTTAATGGCCAGTTTTCTCTGCTGGGATCTGAGATTCAACTAAGAACAAACTCCTGTCCTCATGGAGTCTACATTCTAGCATGAATGTGAACTCGACCAATGTGAGAATAAACTAATTACAGATTGTCATGGATGCAGGCATGCTATTAGTAACAACTAATGTTTATTGGGTTCCGAGCTTACTATGTGTCCATCCTATTCTAAGCCCTTTTCATATATTACTTTATTTTATCTTGACCACAAACACAAAGGTGGGTGCTGCTGCTTGCTTGATGAGGAAGCTGAAATACAGGTTGAGGAATCTGCCTCAGGCCACACAACTCGTAATTGGTGGTTCTAGGATTTGAACCCAGGTCTGTTGTACTTTATTTAGAGCCTTAACCACTGGACTCTCCTGCCAATGAAAATAGAACTGCACTGTGATAAAGAATGATAAGGTGTCCAGCTGATGGTTACTATTAGCAATAACAACAACAAAAGCAGCATAAAACCTTGTGCTGAACAAGCCTGAACTCCCTTACCTGGGTGACCAGTGTCTGGAAAAGGATTGTGCTCACGTTTCTAGATGCCAAATTCAGCGAGTTCAAGTTGCTTTGATGACAGTGTCAGAAGCTCTTGCCACTCCAAGCCCAGGGCTGTCCAGGAGATGCCCACCTGTCAGAGATAAGCAGAATCAGCTGTGACTGCCTAGTCCGGGGAAAGCTTATCAGCTCATACTTCCCAAAGTCTCTTGTTTTTGTCCAAAATGCTCTTTGGGCCCAATGCCATGAGGCAAAGTGTTGAACCCAAAGCGGGAGCCTGGGGTTCCACATCAGGATTGGGGAGCCATAGCCTAGGTCCCAGATAAACTTGCCTAGGAACAATTCTAAGATGCAAAGATATGAGTATGCCTGTGTGTGTAGGTCATGAATAAAAATACATAAGCATCACACCCACTGTGTCTAGCACAGCGCCCTTTGCAGAGTGGGGATGCTTGACAAATGTTTTGTGGTTTGCTTTGATATAAAACATAACTTTATATTGCTGAGTGAGTGGGTGGAAACACCAGGAGAGTTCAAGTGCACTGAAGGAAAGATCCTTCCTCATGTGCTGATGCATTCTGGGAACGATCCAGCCAGCCAGACCAATGGCTTCATTTTATCAATGTGGAGACTGACCCAGAGAGGGGCAGTAACTTGTCCAGAGTCACACAGCAAGTAGCTGACCTAGGCCTAACCCTGGGGTCTCCCCTGACTTGTGCCTGTGTGCTCTCTCCAGGGGTTCATCCTCTTTTATAGTTGTCAGCCTTGTAGCCCCTAGAGCAGCCGAGGCACACCACTGGGGTCTGCTGCATGCCTGCCAGGTGGATGCTGAGACAGGCCAGATCCGGGAATGGTTTCCTGGTTGTGTTCAAGCCCAATGAGGAGTGGGAGGCAACACCCGCAGTGGTCAGAAGCGTGGGCTTTGGAGGCAGGTGGGCCTTGGCCCCACGCTGGTGCAACCTCGTTCCAGAAACGGGACACCGGTCAACTCAAGTGTCCTCTCAGACCATCAGTCTCCTCGTCAGTCAAGGACTGAAGGGAGTTAAAATGGTTTTCATAAGTCTGTGAAGCACACAGAAGAGCATTTGGCACAAAGCAAGAGCTCAGTAAATGTTAGGGAGGCGACATTTGAGTGCCTGTGGAGGAGGCGGAGCACTGGACTGGGAGTTGTTTTGTGTCCCTGGCACATCTTTAGACAAAAATCTCTCAATTTCACGAGTCATTTGTTCCCTCTGATCCCACCTTCCTCTGCCCTCTCTGGCTCTCATAGACCAGTGTGGGACCCCAGCCCAGCATACCTGCTTTTCTCTCTGGGCCACAAACTCCCCACAGGACCTCACAGCCCAGTCGACACTTTCACCAGCCAGCAAAATGCAAATGTCATTAGCGCTCTGCAAGATGGTGAATGCTAATGTCACACCAGAAGGCAGCCATCTCGTGAGAACCGGGGAGGTGTGGGGGTGGGACGAACACCCTGGGAAGGGTGGCATTCTCTGCTTTTTCCAAAAGGGTATGATATAGAAATAAATAAGTGGCTGCAGGAAAGAGGTGACAATGGAGATTGTTTTAGCGGCGTGCTATGCAGCTGTGCCTTTCTCACGGGCTCACCACGGCTGCCTGTGGTCTCTGCTTCCGCCCATCCGGATGACATGTGTGTGTCAGCCTCTCTGGGCCTCTTTCCCACACACACTCCACGAAGAGGCTCATCTGGGAAACCCCCTGTCTCCAACTTTTATTTCCACCCCAGTCCACACTTGCTCCCTTAAAGCTGCTGAGAGAAGCAGATCACCCAACCCCTTAACAAACCCATGGCAGAGGGGAGTCTTCGCTCCCAGCTGGAGGTAGCAGCAGTGGACCCCCGCGGATCCATGAGCAGGAGTCCTGGGTTCCAGTCCCAAGCCGAACTAACTTGCTGCGAGCTCTCAGGCACAGCCTCCCCTTCGTGGGCCCTTGGTCTCCCCGTCTGTGAAAGGGCACCCGGGAGCCACGTCGGTCCCTGCCATCTCTCCGTGCCAGTTCTAAAACCCAGGGCTCTAATAAAACACAGGCAGAGGTGCCAGGGTAAGGCTCCTCCTCCTCTAATGTCCTCTGAGAACAGCACTGATGACCCCAGCAGGTATATTCAGGCCTCCTAGAGAAGGGAAGATGCGTGTGTGAGAGAGCAGGGTGCTGTAGGGGGGTGAGGGTGGGGGAGCAGGGCGAGCAAAGGCCCAGATATCCAAGTAGGGGGGCCCCAAGCCAAGGCCGCCTTTCAGGGTAGAGTGGGAAATGAGATGTAAAAGTCCCACGGTCAGTGCTACACGCCTTTCCTCATTTAATACTAATGATGTTATTATCCCCATTTTATTGATGAGAAACTGAGGCTCAGAGAACTGGGTAGTCGCACGGCTATTAAACAGCGGGAGGAGTTTGAATCCATAGTCGATGTAAGAGCAGAAGCTCTCGATGGCTGTGGGAGGCCATCGTCTAGACTGTTTAAAATAGAATGTGAACTAGAGAAATTCAGGAGTGTGTGTCGTGAACACATGCAGATGAGTTCCTTGTCACGTGAGAGTGGGCAACATTGTGTCTGTGCGTGGGGCTGGGGGAGCTCAGTGTGGGGATGTGTGTACATTGTAAACGTGTGTCTGTGTCACCGCCAAATGAAGCCACGGACCTGTGTTCAGGCCCAAAAGTGCTGAATGAGGAGGATGTGACCAAGTGCCCGACGGGGCTGGGGAGTGGGCAGTCAGAAGACCCTGGCCATCCGCAGCAGCCAAGGAAGCCCTGCTCTTCAGCTGTGAGCTGGGCCTGTCCTCACAGGTCCCCGGATCCCTCATTCCCAAAGGCTGAGCCCACTGCTCCCTGGGAGAGAGGAGGCACTTCCTGCCTTTGGCCTGGCATCTTCTAGGGTTGGTCTCCTCCGTGGTCCCTCAGGCTGCCTGCCCCAGCTAGGGAAACAGATCCTGCAGATCAAGGCTGGCATATACATGGGCTGCTGCCAGCAGGTAGAGAGGACAGTGAGTGACCGACCATACTGGCTGCAAAGGTGGAGAGAGGGCAACGGGGGCTAGCCAGGCTGTATTCCAGCCCAGGGCCTGCCACTACCACTGGCTGTGTGACCGGGGCATGCAGCCCACCTCTCTGAGCCTCAGTGAAACCTCACAGAGCTGCAGAGATGACATTCTAAGGGGAAGTACATGCAAACTGTAATGTGCTGTACCCATGATAGAGCTGTGGTCCTAATCTCAGAGGCCAAGATAACACAGGAAGTAGTAGAGTGTTCCTGAGGAGACTTAACGGAAAACCCAGCCAAGGCCTTTATGTAAATAAGTTCCCCTCTCCCCTCCCCTGGGCCTCTGTTTCCCCGCCTGGAAAAATGAGGATCCTTAAGCCCAGTTATGGAGTAGTATCCAGCCCCTCAGTGTCTAGTTTTCTTTATCATGATTTGCTATTAACATCATAGCTGGATGTCATTTGCCAGAAATCAGAAGCCATTCATGCAGCAGTGAGCTGAGTAAATGGGGGCCAGGACAGGTAAGTTTTGATGGAGGAGAGAGGCAAATAGTTTTACATTTGAGTCACTGACCTAGAAGGAATGTGACAATTCCAGATGACAGAAGGAAGCTTGTGGAAGGGAAGGAAGCAGAGCCGTTGAGAGTTGATAGAACTCGGAAGAAGTGTTTCCCTGTTTTCACTGGGCTGGCCCTGAACGCCACAAAGACACAGGAGTTGTTTCCTGGAGGTCACAGGCAACACGCGCACTCACTCATCTGGTGAGTGTTAATCGAACATCTGCTGTGTACCTGGGACTCTGCAGGTGCCAGGGATGAGTGAGGCACTGACCACACCTTCAAAGGAGCTCATTGGTATAGGGAAGAGAAGGCAATGGCCTTCTCTTGGTTCGAGGTGGCAAAGGAGGGCTCATCACATGGCTCTGAGTTTAGAGGGGGTAGGGGCCCCTTCCTTCTTGAGCCCCCGGGAAGGCTTCCTGGAGGAGGGAGCAGATTTGAATGTATGGAGAGGAGAGGAGGGCACTGTGGGCAAAGGGACCAGGATACGCAGAAGGCATGGAGGCACCCAGGTGTGGGATAAGTATTCAGGACTACGAGCCAAGGCTGCCTCCTAGTGCAGGGGCTGGATGGTTACAGTCCTTGAATGCTAGGCTAAGGATGATGAACTGTATCTGCAGGCAATGGGGAGCCACTGAAGGTCAGAGAGCAGAGGTGTGCTCTAGGTAGGTGAAAAGCAGGCGGGGGCCCAGGCAAGTGGAAACAGATGATGAGAGGATGAAAGGAAGAAGGGCAGGGCCTGGTGGTGGTGGTGGGACCCAAAACTGGCAGGCTGCAGGAGACGATGACGACTACACTTAGACACGTTGGGTCTGCATCCCAGCTCTGCCACTGTTAGCAACTGTGTGGCCTCAGACAGGTCATTGAACCTCTCTGGGCCGCCCCTATAAAGTGGAAAAAATAAAGCCACTCCATAGGGATGTAGGATTCAACCAGATAACAAATGAGAAGCACTTGGAACACATTAAGTGATTGTTGGATGCTTGCTTTCTAAAATTTAAGCACTTACTGCTTTTATTAATTAGTGGTGCATTTCCCTCTTACAAATAAGGACACCAAAGCTCAAGGTCAAATGACTGGCTAGAATTGGCAATGCTGGGCCTCAAATCACAGGAGAAGCAAGTTATGAGCAAATAAACCTGGGATGACTCAGAGAAGAGTCTTGATTTTAAAATATTGCTAAAGAAAGGGCTGTTTTATGACTTTTGCACTGTGCGCTTATTAAACCCAAGCTATAAATGTGAACTAATAAGTAAAATGAGTTAAGTTAATGAAAAAAATCAGCCTTCAGTATGGATCCATATTACCTAATGACAGTCCATAAACATAAACATAAAAATTTAAAATACAAGAATGAATTGCAATGCCTAGCAGCTCAAGGGTTCTGTAATTTCTCTGTCTGAAATAAAAGCTATTGATTTTAGCTTGAGTTATCATTGCTCATGAGTGAGTCTTTGAGAAGTCATAAAGGAAGGAATTATTTCTGCTTGTTTACTCACTAAGGATCGGATATATTGAATTTAAATTGTCTCCGATTCCTAATTAGTACAAACCAAATTAGAATCCTAGTACAGTAGATCTGGAAAGGCCCTTGGAGGCCTCTGGGCTTAGTTTTGTTTGATAGACCTGGAACTCAAGGGAAAAAGGAGAATGACTTGCCCAAGAGCACGCAGCAGTTAGGGTACATCCCAGCTAAAACCAGGGCTTCTGGCTCCCGGGTCAGCGTCCTGCGCTGGTCCCTGCAGCCTCTGGGATCAGATCATCAATTCTAGGCCTAATGGGTGTGCTGGGGTGTTACCTGGGCTTCAGTGCAGGTAGCTCCCACAATAACTTTCTCTCCCAGCTGCTAGGGAAAAGTAGCCTATCCAAGAAAGGAATCGCGAAACCAAACAGTCTAACACTAATAGCACAATGAGTCCTAAGACACTCTAGCATATTGTAATGTAGGGGGCCCTTGAGCCCCTGTGCCACACCTGGGCAAGGCAGCTCAGCTGGGATGGAGGCACACACCAGGGGTTCAGTTCTGAGAGGGGCTTCAGGATGGCACAGCCCCAGGGCCAGGTAAGTGCCCCACAGGGGAGGGTCAGGACACAAAGCCCTCAATGTATGGTGGGAAAGGGGTGGTCTCTTAATTCAGCCAGGACCTGTCACTCACACACACACACACACACACACACACACACATGCACGCACGCACACGAACGAGTACCAGAGCGACCAAGGTGCTTTACGTGGGACATAGGTATGCGTGTGTGTGTGCGTGTATGTTAAGCTTCAGCCTGCACGCGATTATGAAGCAGATGTTTAATTACTACCCGAGTGTTATTAATCAACACGATTAATACACAACCCGTACCACATAATTACTTTGCAATTACACCAAAACGAAATATTTTACTGCTGAGGGTTTGCTAATTACCCGGCTTTGCCAAAGGACAGGTATAATGGGCAGCAATTTTTCTTCCTTCTTTCCCTTCCTTTTCTCCCTCCCCTGCCCTCTCATTAGTCTTCTGGGATGATATCCTCACTACACAGAACTGGGAACCCAGGCAGCCTGCTGGCTTCCTACCCGAGGTGCTGCTTCTGCACTCACGTCAGTTTTAATGTGAACCCTAAATCGCCCTGCCCTCACTTCTCGGCTCTCCAGTTTGGAAGAGCATGTGCTCTCCAGAAATAAAGCTGGCCTCCTGCAGGCCTGTGATGGAGAGGCAGTGTGGGGCAGGGGTTATGCTGGGAAGGTCTGCCCACCGCTGCCTCGAGCTGAAGCCTAGCTATACCAGTTACTGGCTATGTGCTGTATGTCAAGTTAACTGTGCCTCCGTTTCCCCATGTATAAAATGGAGATGATAATGGCAATTATCTCAGGGTTTTTTGTATTTAATGAAACAGGTGCATAAAGCACTTAGCACAGTGCCTGGCAACAGAGTAAGGCTTTGGTAATACCTATTATTACTATTATAGTTATTACTTACCCAGAAATGGCCCTTCCAGAAATCCTCCCAATCATAGTCTCCCAAAGGTTCAGGTTTTTGGATTCCCCTCCCCCAACAGCTCAGTTCCATATACCTGGACACATCTTACATTGGTCCCTCCCCTCTGTCTACCACTCCCACCATCCTCCCTAAGCCAAGCCCTCATCCTCATCTCACCTGGCCCACAGTCACAGTGTCCACACAATCTCCCTACTGCCCACCCCTGCTCCTGTTCTATCTGCCAGTGGGCAGGGAGATGGATCTTCAGGAGTAGGGCTCAGACCATGCCACTCTCCTACCCAACCACCTTCTGTAGCTCCCCATTGCCTATGCGGCAAGGTCCACCTTCTCCTCTGGATTTGTAGGCCCTGGAAGATCACTCATGTCCCAAATGCCACCTTCATTTCTTAGGGCATTAGCACAGCCTGAGCATCTAAGTTTTTGATGAAGGAAAGAATGAATGAACGAATGTCTTGTTAGATTTTAGAGACATAAGGATGCCGAGCTGGGATGTCCCAGAGCATTTTACAAGCCTGCATATCTCCACAGACTTGGGGTTTATCCTTCATCATTCATGTACAGACTATCTTGGTTCTCCCCCACTTCCCCTGACAAATGTCTTTCCTAAACCCAGCTGCATTTAAGAACAGTCGATCTTTTAAAGCACAGTAACCATATGTCTAGCTGAGCAAAGAGACCACATAAGGGCCCTCAGATGCAGGGGCCAATGTGTGGTCTGCTTGAGAGGTGCGTGGAAGGGACCTGGTGATAGACTCTGGCACGGACAGCACACGTTGAAGAGAGAGCCAAGAGTGTGCGCATGTGTGCATAGTGTGTACACATTCGCACAAGCAGGGTCGATGTAGCTATTCCTGAATATGAAGCAACTCTTTCAGTTGCCAAAATATCAAATGTGAACCATTCATTCAATTATTCAATAAGCATAAGATTTCAGAGGAACTACATAAAGGGGCAACGGAGCTCATATATGTCCTGCATTTTCCTTCTTTGTCTGAAGTTCAAGCCTTGGTCTTTGGAGCTCTGAAGCCCTCTTCCAGGAAGCTGATGAAAAGGATTCCAGGGACTGTTGGTTCTATTTCTCTTGCCTGGGATTTAAATAAATCTCCCTGATCGGCCACAGGGAAAATGTCCTGCCATCAACCTATGGGTAGCGGCAGACGGGAAACAGGAAACAAGACTCCTCCAGGTAAAGGTAGGGAAAGATACTCACTGCCAAGACACAGTTGTTTTCACTGAGAGGCAGCCAGGTTGCAGCCGCTCCTCTGCGGGCCAGCGCTCAGGCTGTAGATGATGAAGGCGGCTGAGAACAGAAGCTTCCTTCCTCTCCCCATGGGCCTCCGTGACCCCTGCCCCCACAGGTTCTGGCTCTACACTTATCCACATGCACACACGCACCCCCTTACACACATGCACGCACGCATGCACGCACACACACGCAGCAAAGTCTGGATTGAAGCGATAAGGTCAAAGGGTTAAGAATGTTGACAAAGAGGCAGGAAACCTTTGTTCACAGCTCTGGGACAACTTTGCTGTGTGCTGTGGGCAGGTCGGGTGCCCTCGCTGGCCTTCTGCTTTCTCCACTTAAAAATGAGACAGGTATTTCATGATCTTCAAAACTCTAGTGAAAGGAAGGGGCTCAGTCTCCACAGATGAGTAAAGGTGAGGTGAAGAGGAATCGGAGAGTCTGAGTCTCAAGGATGAAATGACCTGTGCTTGGGAGAAAGCCAGCTGGGTGCCTACCAGGGCAAGAATCAGGGTCTCCTGCACCTCGACTCATCGGTCGGTGAGCTGAATCCAAATGTCCACCACTCATTATGTGTCTTTGGACGCTTTATGTGAACTTCTCTGAGCCTCAGTTTCTTCATCTGTAAAATGAGGACAGAGACACTTCTCATTCGCAGAGTTAAATAAGAAGACACAGGAGCTTGTCCAGCATGGTGTCTGCCCCACCCCCAAGTAAGCCTCAGCAAGTGGAAGCTATATTAGCATTATAGATTATAGCTCTGTCCACATTCTGGGGAAACCCCAGCCAGGCAGCTCACTCACCCCTCTGTGCTAACCTCAGGCCTGCAGAAACCCTGAGAAGTGGCTTACCTTCACCCTTTTCTTCACCGGGACCTCTGGCAGCCCCAGCCCTGAAGGGGGACTCTCCTGACCACGCCTCAGCCACATGTAGACACTGCTCGGGTGTTGACTTTATTAAAAAAGAGACAACTGGCTCAAAATAGAGTCACTTGTGCTAAGTCCCATGTCGGCAAACCAAGACTTAATACCGAACCTAATTACGGTTTCAGCCTCTCCCAGGAATGTAATCTTAACCGGTCTGTAATTTCCTGCTCAGTACTAGTGAGGTGATCCCCAAAGACCTCCTCCATCCCAGAAAGGAGGGGACCTAAGTCTGAAACTATGCACTCTTTGCTAGAAATTTCTTTTTCCTGCCCATTCTGCCTATAAAAGCCTTCCATTTTTTACAGCTCTTGGTAGCTCCTTTCTATTTGCTGGATGGGATGCTGCCCAATTAATGAATCATTGAATAAAGCCAATTCAATCTTTTAATTTACTCAGATGAGTTTTGTTTTTCAACAACATCAGTCCTCTGGACAAACAGTGGCCACTCCTTGGAGCCATGGGGGAAAGGAGTCTGGCGTTAGGGGTTGTAATCTCACCCAAAGTGTGTCATTTTTCAATAAGCAGAGTATATCTGTGTATCCTCACTGAATAACAATGGGAATAAATCAATCATTTGGAGACAAACACCTCTGGGGAAATCTCAGGCCTTGGCTGACCTCAACACTAAAGGTTCCGGCTATGTTTCTCATTCCTGGAGGAAGGGAGCTGAGAACAATGGCCATCTTTTCTCTCTAGGCCCTGGGGACAGGAGCTCTTAGGGATTCACACTGTCCATCTCCCACTGAGGGAGGGAAGGAGCTCACCTGGGCCAGACCTGGCAGGAGAGACACTATCCTGGGATGGTCTCTATGCAGACACAGACAGCGAGAGCAGGAAACCTGATTCTACCCATCCAACAGGTGCTGAGGGCCTACTGTGCACCAGGCCCAATGGAGCTTCTGTCCACGTGGCATCTGATGCATCCTTGAATGGACCTTATGGTGGAGGGGTCACTAGAGACACTGAGAGGTCAATGATTCCAACAAGTGGCAGAAAGGGGTTTCATACCTAGGTCTGTGATGAGGTACCACAGCTGATGTTTTCTTCCTGATTCCAAAGTAAAGGATTAGGGGGTATGCTGGTGCTGCACCAGCACCCCAAACCCCTTTCCTAGATGGTGCACAGCTTCCCCCAAACTCGACAGTGCTGTCTGCTAACGTCTCCACCTGCACCTTCTCTGGGACGACTGCTGGTTTCTGGCTGTTCGGAGGGAACCACATCACCCAGAGATGCCTGGGAAGCCACATGCCTGGGAAGCCACACGCTACCCCCAAGCATAACCCATGGCCCTGACAGAATATGCTGGGCACAAACTCGATGATGCCATTCACACTCCAGAGCTCCCCATGGATCTGGCTCAGCTGGACTGCTCTTGAACCCCAAAGTGGCTTAACTTTTTCCTTTGCCTTATCCCGTGCACCCATGCTGGTATGCAGATCTCTCCTGAGAATCTTCCTTCGATAATTCCCTTGCACAACCACCCCCGCTCAGGTTCTGCTGTTAGGGAACCCGACCTAAGACACAGGGTGCCCATAAAGGAGACAGACATGGTTCCCGTGGTCAGGGGACTCAACGTCAGTGGGAGTCGAGCCTGAGACGCTTGACCGACCATGACCCAATCCCTTTGACCATGACCATTCCCCGCCATCTCCCACCTAATATCAAGAACCTGTGCAACTCACTTTTCCTCCTGATCTTGTTGAATACCAACAACAACCTAGCCAAGACGGTTTGTTATCTCTCATCTTACAGATGAAAAACCGAAGCTCAGAGGGATTCTAATTTGCCCAAGGTCACTTTCAATGCCCACATGGCCACACTTGGATAGGAACTCAGCTCTGTATGGCCACTGGGCCCCAGCACCTGCTCCCACTAACGAAGGAGATCTGAATACAGCTGCAGAGACGGGAGGGTAAGAAAGACTAGTGGTCAAGGTCATCCCTGGGCAAAGCTTGCTGTCCTCCTCTGCCACCTTGTGCAACTCCAAAAGGAGGGAGAGAGTGGGGCTCCCCCGGGACTGCTCTCCTGGTGCCGTTCTGGCCTTTCCCCACAGCGCGGGCCATTGCATCTCAACCTCTCCAATGATCCTCACTGACTCTGGCTCCTCACGCAGCCCCACTCCCAATTCCTGTTACGTTGCAAACTGTGCAGCCAGGCGGGTAACAGGCAGAGAATGGGAATTTTTACCTGTTGATTTGGTTTCTGAGCCTCTGCTGCTTGCCAAGCCTGAACTGCTCCCAGGCAGGCTCCGAATGGGGAGGCGGGGGAAGCAAGAAGCAAATGGGGGACAACTACACTGGCAGTCGCTGGGGGCTCCCTTGATGGTGAGGGTGGCCAAGTGGGATGGGGTGGGGGAGGCAGCCTCCCTGGATCTGAAAGCAGGAAGGGGGCCTGGTTCCCAGGTCACCAGCTCCCTGCTCACTCTTCCCCATCCCTCACAGAAAGAGCCCACTGCTCAGGGTCAGAGGTGAGCTCAGCCAGGCATAGAGACCCCACCCCTTCATCCTTCCTTCCTGCAGCCAACAGCCTTCCTTAACGCGGCCTCTCCCTAGTGTACCTTGAGCCCTCGCTACCCTGGGCATCATACTACATTTAATCCTCTAATCTTTCCCCATCCACCCACACAAGGTAGCTATCCTCATCATCACCTTCCTACAGATGTAGAAACTGAGGTTCAAAGAGGTGATGTAGCCTCAAAAGTTCAACATGGCCTAATCACATGACCCCACAATCCCACGCCTAGGTATACACCCCAAAGAACTGAAGATGGGGACTAAGCAAACACATGCTCATAGCGCACTTCACTGAAGCCGAAAGGTGGAAATAGCCCAAATGCCCATCAAAGTCTGAATGGATAAACAGATGAACGTCAAAGATCCATAAAGCAGAATAGTATTCAGCCAGAAAAACGAGTGAAGTACTGATACGTGCTGTCACATATGCGACCCTCCAAAACATGATGCTAAGTGAACGGAGCCAGACACGAAAGGTCACGTGTGGTATCGTTCCACTTATATGAAATCTCTAGACTAGGTAAACCGATAGAGACAGAAGGAAATTTAGTGTGGATGCTGGGGCTGGGGGCGGGCTCCTGATGTGTGGAGGGGGTTTTTTGAGGGGGGAATGGGGTGAGAGAAACATTCTGGAACTAGACAGAGGTGGTGGTAGTACGTTATAAATGTACTAAATACCATTGATGTGTTCATTTTAAAATGGCTAATTTAATGTCACCTGAATTTCACCTCTATTTTTTTTTAAAAGGTGGGTGGTGCTGGGGGGCAGGGGCAGCGATGTCACTCCCTGAAGGTCAAAGAGCTGGTAAGTGAGGGAGCCCAGATTCACACTTGGTCTCGCTGACTGCAGGGTGCGCCCTTGGCTTGCCCTTGGCTTGCCCTGTGCTTTCCCACACTGGGGCCATTGCCTCTGCTTTTGCCAGGAAGGCCCTCTCTCCCCATTTCTGCTGCCCCCAATCCTACATTATTCAAGAGCCTTGGTCAAAAGCCGCCCCTGTCCCTGAAGCCTTCCCCAATCTTGTTGGCTTTCTCTCCACCTCAGAGCCCACAGCCCTGTGCCCTCCCCACAGCAAGCTCCCCCGTCTGCCTCCTGCCAGAGTGAGCACCATACAGGGCTTTACTTCACTCCTACCACGCTGAGGGAATAACACTCCCAGGGGCCTCGTGAGGGTTCAATGATAGGAAAGCACGTGGAGTTCTCGGCTCAGCGCTTGGCAGGCAGTGAGTGCTCGATACATGGTGGCCGTCAAAGGGCTGGGACTCCTCTCTGCTGCCCTGGCACAGGCTCCGGGAGCAGAACTCCTCGGACGCTTGTGGAATGAAAGGGGAGAGACACACAAATGCCCCTGATAAGGCAGTACTCTCCTACCTGTTCTCCCGCTGGGCAGGAAGCCTGGGTTGGTTCACAGTTTATAATAAACGCAAATTCACTTCCTCTTGGCCAGATTGGCCCCAGTATGCACACGCCCAGAGCCGGCTGTTTCTGTTGAATGTCTGGGGCTCCTTGAACCAGCCGAGCCCCCACTGAATTGTGGTGTTTTGTTCCACGAGGCACCTCCACTGCCAGATTCCACAGGTCGGGAAAAATCGGAAGTTCTGGCCTCTCAGGAGACAGGCCCCTGCCACGTGCTCTCCCCTGTCAAATCACAGACCCACTCCAAATCACAGCTGGCAAGAGCATTGACATTCGAGAAACAGATACCCATTAAACACCTGAGATGTATTTCGGGGGTGGAGACAGAGGTGGGAACAGGAAGACCTATTAGCCGTGAACTGGAATGCTGAATGAAGTAACAATGAGCTGGGAGTGATTTGGATTCTGCCACTTCCCGGATCCATGAGGTGCCGGACAAGTCATGTAACCTCTCTGAGCCTCAGTTTCATCACCTGTAAAATGGGTAATAAGAAGACCCGCACCTCACAGGGCCATTGTAGATATCAAAAGAGATACTGAGTGCGAAGTGCTCAGCACATTCCTGGTACAAAGCGAAGGCTTCATCAATACAGCGGTTATTGTTATTATTATTCCCATTTACAGATGCAGTAACTGAGGACCAGGAAGGCCAGTAGGAGTCTGGGAGAGTCACATGATCCCCAAGCTGATGCTGTACTCAGCTAGTCCAGTTTTTAGATAAGGCACAACTGGAACAATCAGTGCTGCCTTGGCAAACTGCCCCTGAGTCTGGCCTTGGGGATGGCTCAGCCACTAGGCGGACATGTCACAGGCCACCCTTACTTAGTCACTTCTGTGGGGACTGTATGCTCTGGGGAGGGTCACAGGAGGCAGCATGGACGGTGGAAAGAACACAGAGCTGAGAAGCAGATGACTCACCTATTTCCTGGCCAGGTGACCTTGGGTAAGTCATAGAGCCAGGCTTTTGTCCACGCGGTTTTCTTGGTTTGGAATGCCATACCCCTCTTCCCCCTCCTGATAAACTCCTATTCATCCTTCAAGACCTAATTCACACATTGCTTCCTATGTGAAGCTTCCCATCTCTTCCAGGGCAAGGTGGCTACTATTACGCTCTCACTGCATTTTCTTCAACCTGCAAATTCCACGAGGGCAGGGACTGTGTCGGGTTTTCTGCTTTGTTCTCTGCAATGTCCACTGAACATAGTGTCTGCCACGCAGTAAAAGCTCATGGAATCATGAATGAGTGTCCATTACTGCCCGCTCCGCATTCTCCCACCCTCTGTGATGTCCTGCATTGAATGTTGACCTGAGACATACATATATCTTACTCACCAGAGTTCAAATGCCCAAGCACAGGACTCATTTAACTGCGTTCCCCTGCCCAGAACTGGGTCAGTCCTCGGTAAAAGTCTACTGGACATGGTTTTTCTAATAATTGTCCCGCTTATCTCTCTGGCTTAAGCTAATGAATAAGCAATAAGACAACCATCAATGAAGCACTTTATGAATCAAAGGATTTACATACATGTAAGTTATTGGCATTAAGAATAGTCCCAAACACCCGATAGTGCCAATCTTTCCAATACACTTTTGGAAGCTCTTTTGAATCTGGAATGGAATGTAGTTGATGATGCCAAGAAATTCACTTCAAACAAAACGAGGCGGGTAATTAGGAAGCCCTCACTCCAGGGAGAGCGAAGAGGCAGGGGCATCCCTGATCAAGCCTCTCTGCCTGGCTGTTGACAATGAGACGTGCCAAGGATGGGGTGGAGGGCTGGGAACCTCCTCTCCCACTGACACCTGAAGCAGAAAGAGGGGGCTCTGGGACCAGAGAAATCCAGCCTGGCCGCTTGCCAACTTTGAGATCATGGGCAAGTTCCTTAAACCCCTTATCATCAGGTGGTGCGGGGTGCGGAGACGGGGAGGGTGAAGGTGCTCACCCCAGTGAGTGGTGGTGAGCACGAGACAATGAGGTAGTCAGACGTGGGTGGTCCTGGGTCTGGCCCGAGGAAGCTCTCAGTAAACATTCATTCTCTCTCCTCTCAGACCATCCTCGGACACGATTAACAGAGTGACAAAGCAAACCACAGACTGGGAAAAGTATATGCAATATCTGTCTATGACATAGGATTTATATACAGAATATATAAAGAATCGATAAAAAAACAAGACCAAGTTTAAAATTGGGCAAAAAAGGTGACACTTCCCCAAAGAAGATATCCAAATAGCTGATAAGTTTATGAAAAAGTGCTCAGCGTCGTTACTCACTAGGGAAATGCCAAAAAAAATCACAATAAAACATCACTACAGAGCCACCAGCAGACTAAAACTGAACAGATGTATGATGCCAAGTATGAGGAGATGGAGCAACTAGAACTTTCCCTCACGGCTGGCAGGACCAACCAATGGCACAACCACTCTGTTTCACGATGTCTATTAAAGCTAAACCTGTGCCTACCCTATGACAATTCAGCATTTCCACTCCCAGTTATATACCCAAGAGAAATGACTGTATATGCCCACAAAAAGGTGTGGACCAGAATGCGTGCTGCAGCTTTATTCATAAGCACCCAAAATGGGAGCAAGTAAATGCTCATTCCCAGAAGAAGAGATAAAAATAAATTGATTTTATATATATATATATATATATATATATATATATATATATATATATATATATTTTACTATATATATATATTTTACTATATATATATTCATACAATGGAATAGTATACAGCAATAAAGCAGAACAAGCTGTTGCTATATGCAGCAACATGGATGAATCATAAAATCATTATGTTGAGCTAAAGAAGCCAGATCTGGAGGAGTTCACGCTGTATGATTCCATTTATATGAAGTTCAAGAACAACAGCTTGATAGTGATAGAAGTCAGAATAGTAGTTACCTCGGGGTGCAGGGGAATAGAGAAAAAGTATCAACTGGAATGAGGCACAGGAGAGCCTTCGGGGCTGAAGAAATAGTAATGTTCTATATTTTGATCTGGATGGTAATTACTTGGTATATAAAAAAAACATTGAGCTGTGCACTGGAGATGGATGCACTTAACTGTGTACACATTATTCCTAAATAGGACTTAAAAAAAAAATTACTAGAGTTGAGAGGAGATTGGATCAAACCATCTCTAAGGCCTACTAGCCCTATCCGTTTATGATTCTCAGAGCCTGGAGAATGATTCTCAGGTTCTAATGCTGGAATTCAGGGATTCTGTGCTTACTTTATTCTTTCCTTCCCTTTCATGTCATTTGGCTTGCCTAGAGAGGCCCTTTCCCTTGCTCCCTTTCCCTCCTATTTTGTAAGTCAATTAGCCACTTCTGGCCTCATCGCCCCATCTGCAAAAAGACTGTCACACTGCCTGGACTCCCCTCCAAGAGAGAGAAACATTCTCTTGCACAGAAAATGCTCTGCACATTATAGAGCAAAAATGCTAAATGCATTCCTGGAATTGCTAGCAGATGTATCTTTGCATGGGGTCGAGTACATTCAGGCAGAATTGCAGTTTCTACGATGTGATGCGGGTGTGCTTTCAAAATCAAACTTGGCTCACGTGTGTTTCTTTGGCATGAAGGGACCTAAGACAGTGGCCATAGAACAAAAGTCAGCATGGGAAAGGGGCAGCCACAGGTTTGACCTGGGGAAGGATGATGCTGGCATGGTCCCTCAAGCAATGGGGCCAGAAGCCACGCTAGTTCATCCTTGAAGGAGACAGAGGCGGTGCCTGGCCTCGTGCTTCTGCCAGCCTCTCAAAGGAGGGAGCACCGAAGCTGGGTTCTAAGCCGGGCTGCTTCTGCCCTGAGGTGCTGTGTGACACGGGCCACCTGCTTTCCACGTCTGGGGCTTTAGCTTCCCTACTGCGCAATAAAAGGGTGGGCAGATCATATTTAGAAGTCCTTCCAACTATAACCGTTTAGCAATTTATAAATGGCTTACTTCTTAAAATCGAAATCACATCACGTTCCTCCCTACTTCCAACCTGATCTACAGCTTCGCATTAGACTTATAATAAAGTCCAAACTGGTGACCAAGTCCTCGTGGTTAAGTCCCTGCCAACCTTCCTGGCCTTGACTGGACCCACTCGCTCATCTCTCATGAGTCCCCAGCCATCAGGCTCCTCCTCCCATCCTTGAACACTCAAATCCATCCCTGCCCGACACTGCCCTCTCAACCCGGGACCGTCCTCTTCCCAGCTCTGCATGTCCAGCCTTCATGTGCTTTAAGGCATCGCTCAGCGGTCCCCTCCTGAGAGGCCTTCCTGGGGCAGACAAGGAGTCCCCCTCCATTCTTTTTTCTATTTTCACCTTCACATCACTTGATGAATTCACTGGAAGCCATCATTTGATGAATTCGGGGCGTCTTTATTTTCTGTCTGTCTCCTACACTGCATTGTAAATTACATGCAGGTAGTCACTGTGTCTGTCACCATTAAACTCTCTGACACATACATAGTAGACATTCGATAAATTTTTGTGCAATTTTAATCTTCTCAGGCAGTGCTCCAGAGCTCTTACTGCCCTCAGAGGCTCATATAAGAGTTTCCCAAAGGGGAAAGAATTCTCACGTCTTGAGAGCCCACCGGATATAGTGGGGATGCAGGCTCTCTGCACCCTTGTGTCATTATTTAATTCTCGCTACCACCTTCAGAGACAGGATTAGTGGGGAAACCGAGGCTCAGAACAGTGAAGAGATGTGCCCATGGTCGCATATCAGTAACTGGAAGGCCTGACCTTGGAGAGAAATGGCTCTGTGCCACCTCCTGGCATGTGATTCCATCTTTCCAGGCTGTGCTTTTCTCACCTGTAGAGTGGGGCTAAGATCTCCTGCCCAAACTGCAAGCTCTGTCATGATCAACTAAGGTAATTAACATGGTACACTTTGCATACTGTCGAGTGGCACGCAGCTGCACTGATGTTGAAATAGAAACAGAGCCTGAGGTCTGCTTTGCCAATCAGAGCCAATCCCGTCCGTGTCTGCCCCTTCGGGAGGCGGCCAAGGAGTGGAAAGAGCACCGTCTGGAGCCAGCCTGCCTTGGACTGCAATCCTGCTTCATCCCGGCTCAGAGCTGGCCGCCCTCAGGTGTGCATGTTGTTTCACTCCTTTGAACTTCCATTTTCTCCTCTGCAAAATGAGAAGGATCATTCCCTCACCCCAGGGCTGTTAGGAGCATTAAGCAAGATCACCTACGAAAAGAGTTTTATTCCTTCCAAAGCACTGTGCAAATGTTGCTTCATCTTTTGGAGTCTTATGACATCTAGCTATTATAATACCAACTCCCCCTAAAACAAGAGATACCTGGGGAGGGCAAGGACACTCGAGGGTGCCTCCCCGACGCCCACTCCCAAGTAACGACACTGGAGAGTCTTTACGGAGTCCTCACTGTATGCCAGGCACCCTCCTTAAGGAGACCCCCAGCAGTCTTCTTAAGCACTTGGCAGTGACTTCTGCATCATTATCAGCCCCATTTTATAGACGGGTAAACTGAGCCTCCAGTAACCTTGCTCCAGGTTCCCTGGCTGTGGTGGTGGAGTTTTCTCCCCATGGAGGACTTGGCCAAGACAGCACCTTAGTTTCCTACAGAGCAAAGCCCAGGTTGACTTGGGATGATGCTTACTCCTGAGGTAGCCATGCACTCTGGAGAGGTCCTGGCCATAGGCTCTCATCACTGCTCAGCAGGAGCTGAGGACGGCCACCCACTCTATGTTGGCATCTGGGAGCATGCACACAACATGGAGTGTGCTTTGGAGGACAAGACCCAGCTCTGGGCCCCGGGAAAACCATCCTGCCCAGAGAGCCCCGGGAATCAGATCATGCTCACCTTGGCCTCTCTAGACAGACAGTCAATAACTTCCTGCCCTCTGGCTATCCCCCGCTGGCCAAAGTGCCCCTGAACCCTAAATGGCCCCTCAGCATCTGCCCCCTCCCATCACTCTGTCACCCCCAACTCTCCATTGCATAGTCAGTTCCAGCAATGTCGGCCTTCGCTCCAGGAAGCAATTAAGCAAGATTAACGGGGCAGAGAGAAAGCAGGTGGCGGTAGTGATAAGGAGTTGGCAGAAAGAGACCCCTGGAGCTGAGAGACTGTAGGGGATGGGGAGAGGGGATGGCAGAGAGAAACAGAGGCAGGCTAGATGAGAGGGGAAGATGACAGAGCTGTTTGGATTCGAAAGATGTGCAGGGGAGACAGAGAGATTCGAGGCCCCACGGGAGGCCCCACGGAAGGGAAAGAGATGGAGGTGAATGCTGTGATCATTTCCGTTTTTCAGATGAGGAAACTGAGGCCAGAGACATTTAGCAATATGCCCAAGTTATAGAGTGAGTACGCAGCTAAGCCAGATCTGAATGCTCATCAGCCTGCCGCGGAGCCCACATGCCTGACCTCCTCTCTGCGGGACTCCCCAACTCCTTGGAGGCCTGAGGAGATGGAGGAAGGAGGGCTGGGGAGATACATTTAGTAAAGGACGATGGGTAAAAACTCCCTGTGGAGCCCCAGATTTTATCAAAGCAAAAAACAAAAACGAAAACAAAAACAAAAAAACATTCATCATTTGCCAACTCAGACCCACCGCGTGATCGGAAACCCACCTGTCAGGCCTCTCCCTGGGGCTGATGCTTCTCCTCCCACAGAAGGAACCACCCCTCCCCCACCCCAGTCCAAGTACAGCCTGAAAAGAAGCTACTGATTAGTGTCCCAATGCCCCCATCTCCCCAGGGGTCCTTTTGAAAAGGAGAAAAAAGAATTCTAAAAAGCCTTCTCTTTGCTCCTGGCCTCTGCAATCTCATGGAACCTGCCTGGGTTTAAGTCTTGGAAACAAAGCTGAATCCTGGGTTGCAGCGGCCGGCCGGGCAAGGGGACACAGCAGTAATTAATGATGTCCCGGCCACCATCATAAATTCCTTTTCAAAGGGAAGCCCTGCCCTCCTGCTTGTTACTGTTACTTACCTGACCAGCAGGCTCCCTCTGGGTGGATTATGGGCAAAGCAGCCTCCCCTTGTAGATGGGAGTAAACACTTACAGATGATTGGGAATGGGGGGGGTGGGGATACATTTATTCCTCTGCGTCCCAGAACCCAGAGACTCAGAGGGTAACTTTTAAAGAGAAAAAAAATCAAGGCCCAGGTGAAGTGTGTATTAGACCTGGGGTCTACACTCAAGCCGAACGGCCCAGCACCTTCTCGGTTCCAAAGGTTGGCCCCCCATCTCCGGGTTCCGGTTCCCTGCTGGTCACCCTTCTGGTTTACAATAATCTGAAGTGAATTTAGCCCCCACAGGGGGAGTTTCTTGAGGTAACATTACAACATTCATCCTCATAAGCCTAGCCTAGCACAGAAGATAAAATCATTCAAATAACTGTTGTAAGGGGTAGAGAGTGGTCATTAATGAAATGCTGTTGGTGATAACAGGAAGGTGGGGCTAAGGCCGGAAGGCCAGGGAGGGCTTCTTGGAGGAGGCAGAAGGTAACATCCTTCACATCAAGACACCTAAAATCCAATGAGGAGTTATTATTTAACAGCTTCCATTTGCTGTGTGCCAGCATGCAGCAAATGGGGCTTTACTTAGTCTGTAATCATTAAATGAATCCAGCAAGGTAGTCTTATTATTCTGCTTTACGGATGGAGGAATGGGCTCAGAGAGGTGAAGCTTTTTGCCCAGGGTCACTAAGCCAATAGGAAAAAAAGCTAGGATTTGAACGCAGATCCATGTGTCCACCCAGGACCCTGTTCTATCCCCTGAGTCATAGACAGCCATGCACGAAGGTGAACAGTGAAGGGCGGACAATGTGCTATGGAGCTCACAGTTGGGAGGGTATTTGCGTTGGAGCAGTGGAGGCAGGCCTCCTAGAGGAGATGTCTTCCGAACATAGAGGAGGGGATTTTGTAGGCAAAGGCACAGAGTGCGTGTGCAGAGTTGTATCAGCAAACAGCCTCATTTGGCAGATGTCAAAGAGACATTGTTGGAAAATAAAATCCCAAGGACAGTCAGGATATTCAGGCCTGCCCTCTGTAGGAGGCCTTGAAATGGCGGTGAAGGCTGGCAGTGGGAAGCCACCGAGGCTTCTCTAGCTAAGTATCTCTAAAGCTGGTGGGGAAGCTGTCAGCTGAACAAGGGGACAGGCTGCTGGCTGCCGCAGGGCCGGGGAAGAACAGGTACGGCAGGCCCCATGGCAGTGGGGATGGCAAGCGGGCACAGCCCTGGGAGGCTCAGCCACAGCAGACCAACAGCCTTGGGCTCTGGGGCCAGAGGAAAGGGAGACAGGAGCCTTCTCCCTGGGGTCCTTGGGAGAATGAAGATGCCACAGAGATACAGACCCCTCCAGAGACAGTGGTGATTGGGGGAGAACGGGATAGACGTGTTCCAGTCTTACGTGCCTGCTGTCGACATGGAGAGAAGGTGCTCAGAGTTGGAAGACACTTTTGAAGCCAGGGGAGGGTTGGACTCAAGATGGGAATTTGAGGATCTTGGATGAACTGGAAACAGAAGCTAGGCTGGGAAGAGATAGAACGAGCAGAAGGGAAAGAGGGAAAAGGAAAGAGGGGGGGAAAGAGAAGGGATCATTCATTCATTTATTCATTTATAATATGAACTCGGCTAGGAACTGCCCTGGGTGCTAGATATACAGACCTTGGCAAGACGCAGAAAACGTGTTGGTGTAAAGAAAAGACTCAGAGCCGACGGCCTGGGTTCGGATCCCACACACTGGCCACTTAGAGTGGCTGCCAACTCGGTACGAGTTACTTGCCCCCAAATGGGAAATATCTCTTTACAAATCTGAGTTTTCAACTTCTCGTTTTAAATTTCTAAAGATTTGAAAATACTGGAGCTGAAAAGTAGCATCTCCCTTTAGATGGAATACATGTTAAAGTTTACCTCAGTCCCCACCGCTCCCTGGCGTCTCCCAGACAACAAAGTCATGGTTTAAAAGTTGTCGTCAGTGTCCCAAACCCACTGTCATCAAACCCGGGCTGCTGGTTTGTTTGTTTCTCACTCAGCCTGCTCACTTATTTGTGTTAGATGCCTGGCCCTTTCAGGAATCCGAGTGATCCCTGGGCTAAGCTCCCTCCATCTTAGATTCCTCATCTGTAAAGTACAGATGTTCTTCCCACCTGAAATCAAAGATAGTGAACGTGAATGGGGCCAGACTATGGCTGGTACCTAATTGATATTCAGTCCATATTTTCCCTCCCCTTTCCCATCCGGCTAAACTGACCCAGCCATTCATTCTCAATCAGCAAATAAATATTGAGTAACACCTTGATGCCAAATGCTGTGTGAGACACTAGGATGAGATAGACGGTGAACAAATTGACATTGTCCTTGCTGCCAATAGCACTCGCAAGCCATTATTAAATAAATAATCCAGCAAATAAATCTGTAAATCCAGTTTGAAATATGTGCCATGAAAGCAATAACTAGAGTGGAATGAGAGAGAAGAGGGAGGGTTCCCCGAGGAGGTGCATCTGAGCTGAATGGCGAAGAATGCGAGGGACCTGCCAGGTGCACGTGGGCTGTACAAGTGCTCTCTACAGAGGGGACAGCCTGCTCCTGGCCCCAAGGCGAGAAAGCGCTCGCACTGTTCTGGGAACTGAAATGGATTGTGTGGGTGGCGTGAGGTGGGCGAGGGGAATGGAGGGGGCGATGTGGCCTGGTGAGGTGGGCAGAGGCAGACCATCAGAGGAGTGGGGATTTTATCCTAAGTGCAGTGGGAACATGGAATGCTGGGAGAGGTATTGTTGATCCAAATTGCCCTTTTCAAAATGTCTGGCCTGTAAAAGAACAATGAGATACTGCCATAAATCTATTAAAAATCTATCAATCCAAATCTACTAAAATCAAAAAAACCGGTAATATCAAATGCTGGCAAAGATGTGGAGCAATAGGAATTCTCATTAATTGCTGGTGAGATTGCAAACTGGTATAGTCAGTTTGGAAACAGTTTGTCAGTTTCTTATAAAACTAAACATACTTTTACCATATGATCCAGCAATCATGCTCCTTGACGTGTACCCAAATGAGTCGAAAACTTGTGTCTACACAAAAACCTGCACATGAATGTTTATAGCAGCTGATTCATGATCATTGTCACCGAAACACTGGAATCAACCAAGATGTCCTTTAACAAGACAAACAAATAGGATAAATAAGCTGTGGTCATTCATATAATGGCATATTTTTCAATAAAGAGAAATGAGTTATTGAGCCACAAAGAGACATGCACATTGGAACGGAGCAGGAGACGAGCTGAGTGGAGGGTCCAGGACAGGGATGGAAACAGGGCCAAGATATCAAAAACCCATTCTTTCTAGATATTAGCACATTGGCAAGGTGATGGGGCTGGGGCTGGACAGACAGCAGAGTGGACTAATGCATCATTAAATCCTCATTCCTTGCTGTTTCCCTCTGACGACTTCATCCACATCCCCAGAGCACAGGTCTAGTTTCTGCCCCAGTTCTTTCTCCCATTACTTCTCTTCAAGGTCCCATCCCCTGACTTCTAGGGATTCGGAGCCGGGCAGACTGAAGGCACGCGAGACATTCATATCTATTTCAACTCTCCCCCTCCATCTCTCCGTTTCACAGATGAGGAGACTGAGGTACAGGGGGTGGCAAGGGACTTCAAGAGTCACATGGCTTCTTCCATCACATAGCGGAGCCCAGAGCCCGCCCTCAGATGCCAAATCACTGCTCTTTGCTCCCCAGCTCTTCCCCAGCTCTGCTCCCCGACCTGAGTTTGTTATCAGAAGCCATTCGAGACATGAGCCCTCCAAGGGCAAGCCCCATTCTGAGCCCTCGGGTTCTTTGGCAATGGCATCCGAGGCCTGATGACCTCGGTCTGTCTGCGGGTTCCCCACATTGGAGTCCCTGTCACGTGTTATGGAACATCAGGGACCTGAAAAAGGAAACCCAGAGCCTAGAGGTGCCAGGTCATATTATAGCAGCCACCCTGGGAAACTATCAGGCCCACTGGAAAGGTTGAGTGGGAGCAGTAACCTGGGCAGGATTACAGGAGCAGAGCTGATTGGCTCTACCCATGGCTTCAGCCCAGACCAGAGAGGGACCAGTCACTCAGACAGGGCGTTTGTGAACTAAAGTCTCCTGGGCCAGAGACTATCGGAGGCACCCAAGAGTCCCAAGCATCCTCATGTGTGGAAGAAAGAACTCCCTAACCAGGTAAGGCTCTGGCCAGCTGGGCACGAGAGCCTAAGGATGGGGAGGGGGAAAAAGGCATGTAGGAGAAATGGCATTGTGCGGAGAGTAAAGGCACGTCCTTCCCCTGGACTCCCAGAGCACCTCCCTCCACTACGGCCGACTCATGCTCTGCTCGGAATACAAGCACCTGTGTGTGTCTAGACGAAGGCCACGCAGACACTAAGAGGCAGAGCCATGGCACAATGAGCCCTGGCTTTGGAGTCGGACATTTCTGGTTTCAAGTCCTGGCTCTACCACCTACTAGCTGTGTGACCTTGAGCAAGTTGCTTAACCACTCTGTGCATTAGTTGCCTCTCTCTAAACTGAGCGAGAGGAGAAGAGGCGTGTAAAGCCCTGAGCACAGGGGCTGGCACGTGGCAAACTTAGGTATTAATACTGAAGATACTCACAGGCAGCAGACACACAATCTGAAAATTCCTGCCATGTACTGGTGGATACGAACTCCCATTTTAGCTTTCCCAGTTCCAGGGAAGCCCCACCTTCTACTCTACCTCCCCAATTTTGTGGTGTAAAAAGCGTTTTGTCTCAACTATCCCACACCATCTTTCCTGCAGCCTGTTAACGTAGATTTTATCCTTGTTCCACTTTAATGATAAAAACAGGCTGAGAGTAGAGGGGATCCTGGCTCAAGACCCCACGACCAGGAGAGGGCAGAGCGAGAGCCCGCTCCCTGCTTTCCGAGGCCGCTGAGGCCGCCTTGCCTTGCGTGTGCTACAAGACAGGCGAGCAAGCACCCGGCTCTAACATACTAACGGAAAAACGGGCCCCGCGTGCTCTCTGTTGTGCAAACTGGGGAAGTCTGGGACTCCATGAAATGGCCTTATAAAAGCATACAGGCCCCAGGTGACATGAAAATCCAGATGACCCACCCCGATGTATTTCTATCCGGCTCAAGTGCTGATCCAGAGACATTCTGGGAACCATCAATGAGACAGTCAGACCGGAAGTCCCAGCTCAAGTCTGTCAGGAGGCCCCCCACAGGCGGGGGTTCCTCCTGGACACGTCAAGTCAGGCAAGACTGGCCTTGTCCTAGGAGGAGTTTAGTGTCTGCTAGTGCGTGGAGGCCTGGCAGCAGAGCTCCCTAAATCACGCGAGAATTGCAAAAGGCGGCAGGACCCAGTGAGAAGTGCAGGGTGCTGGAGTCATGTGGGCCTGGGCTCCCGTGCAGCTGCCTGCTTCCTAGTGACGTGGACTGAGCCAGTTACGGAACCCGGCAAGGCCTCAGTCCCCTCAGCTGTGAAACCGCAATAAAAGGCAGCCCTACCTCACGGGGTGTCCTGGGGATTAGAGGGTCACTGGGGTAACCTGTGAGAGCTCCCACAACAGTTTCTGGCATGCGGAAGATGCTGGATAAGTGTTAGTCCCCTACCTTCTAAGAGTCCTTTGGAATCATTAAAGAGTAAAAAAATAAATAAATAAATAAAACAAAAACAAACCAGGGAATTTTTTGCCCACCTTTGATATTTAGGGGGCATCTAGGGCACTCAGATCAAATATGCTGGGCTTCACAGCCCTGGGCCCCACAGCCCTGGACCCCGACCAGTGCCCACCCCTTAAATGGCAGTCAATCTCTCCATTCCCACTTCTAAACCTTGGGCATGTTCCTACTGTTTTTCCAGGTCACACTGAACTGTGAGAATCTCTGTTTGGTTTCTACCTCTAGGACCAGAGAAGAGTTTATAGAGAAGAGGGTAGGCAGATGTTTTTTATATTCTGAGCGCCAAGCAAAGCCAAACTCATAACTGTCTGCGGCATGAATGAATGAATGAATGAATGAATGATAGCAGTGTCTCGGTGGAAGCATCAGACCTGTCTGTCTTTGCTTAGGCTTCTCCCGAAATGGAATAATCATCTCAACAAGAACAGCACAATAAAAAAATGGCACGGGCCCTGTAAACGCAGGAAACCCAGCCCATGTTTATACTGAAGCCTCCTCTAGCTGGCATTTGGGGAGCCGGCCTCAGGAATCCCAGGCACAGACCCCTGGGCCCTGGGCTTTATCTCCGAGCTTTCTCCTTCCTCCCATTGTCAGGCCTGGCTTCCCGCAGCTCCAGCTTTGTTTGCAGGTCACAGAGTGGTCCTGATAGCCCCAGAGATGCAAGGTAGAGCAGAATGGCCATTCCCCTCCTGAGGAAACATTCCTTTTGGCTCTTTCCCAGGTACCCTCCCCCTCACTGCTTGGTTTCCTTAGAGACTTTGAAGCTACTCTATCCCCTGAACTGGCTCCCAACCTAGCTGACTGGTGGTCAGAGGCCCCCAGAGGGGTCAACAGATTAGCTAAACTGGGGGGAAGGCAACAAATTACCAGACTATGTAAGTCACCAGGACCAGGAACTTCCAACGCTAAAGAATGACAGTTAGGAGGGGCATGGAATGAGCAATGCCAAAAAACTCCTCTCCAGCAGAGGGGAAAAATCATGGAGGAGCGGTTTCTTAGAATTCAGCTCAACTCACAGAAACTCAAACGCCTTAATTCCAAGCCCCCACTGTGATGGCGAAGCAAGTCTTACACTGAAGGGCGCCCCTGGAAAGCAGGAGGCTGGTGGGGGTGGGGGCGGGGGCGGTGGCCAGTACCAAGCCTTGTGTTTTAACCGATTTACAGCATCTGGGAAGTACTCCTCAGACAGAGCAGAACTCCAGTATCTGTTCTGAGGAGAAATGAGCCCCACAGATCCTAGTCTTCCGGTGTGAGTGGGACAGAAAGACCTAACCCCAAGTGGATGGCTTCTTTCTCCTTTTCGTCCTCCTCCCCCTCCTCTAGCCGCTCGACTCAAATGAGCTTCTCTAATTGTCGCAGAGAATGATGTAAAATGCTGAAGACAAAAATATCTCACAGCAACATCCATTCTATTCATTTTGGTCTTAAGTCTAAGTCAAGGCCTTTCATTTCTGAGAATGTAATAAAAGGAGAGGCTGACCAGGATATTAACAGCAACAACTCACATTTTCTCAGCGCTGACTATATGCCTGGAGTGTCTTGCTAATCCTCACGGCAACTCAGGGAGGATTTTACCAAGACTGAAAAAGATGAGAAAGCTGCCTAGTGTCACACAGTTAGTGGATAAAAAAGCCAGTGCTCAAACTCCGCTCCACCTCCTGGTGCCGACCCTGTTATTTAATCCCATTAACTCAGTCCAGTGGGACTTAGTATTATACCTTTGGGGAAACTGGGGCCCAGACCAATGTCTTATCTTTCTTTTGCCCTCAGGAGCAGAGGCTTGGTCTTCATTTAGGGTCTGATATTTTCCCAGGGTTAGACTGAATCTCCTCAGGCTGCTGGGAAGTGCTCCTCAGATAACTGAAAGGGGTTGTAATTCCAAGGCAAAGGAGGCTGGCTGCCCCTCAAACACTCATGCCCCCCTTCCGGAGTGAAGAGGTGTGGCTGGGAAGGGCCTGCCCAGCCAGGAACTACATTTCTCAGCCTCCTTTGCATGCGTGAGGCCATGTGACACACTTTCACCAATGGGAATAGGAGTGATGTGAGCTCTTCCAGACCAGTGTGATGAGAAAGCAGATGAGCCCTCTCTCTGTTTTCCTCCTCCCTCCATGATGATATGGGGTGTGGAAAGCTACCGTGCTCCCTGCCCCCGTTTCAACTGAACTGTTGCTGAGCGAGAAATAAATTTGCCTTATATTAAGCCGCTGCGATTCAGAGTTTACCTGTTACAGCACCCAGCACTGCCTGAACCAATGCACGAGTCTTGGCCTCTCCGTATTACCAACCACCTCATCCATAATCATTCTTGAGAATGCTGAGAAAGAGCCTGGAATCCCCGAGAGCTCCGACAGAAGTTCATTTAATTCAGGAGACATTTGCTGAGTACCTCCTCTCGCTGGCCCTGTCTCATCACCCTGTTAAAGATTCTTCAGTATCTGCATCATTTCCCCGCCACCCTCCTGCACAGCAGGGACCCCCTCTCTTTCCCATCTTTCACAGCCAGACTTCTCCAAGAAGTTATCTACATCTCTCGTTGCCATTTCTACACCTTCCGCTCACTTCTCAAGCCCCTCCGGTCTGGCCTCCGTCCCCAACCGTGCTAAGAAACAGACCCAACAAAAGCCTTCCCTTCCGGTCATGGTTTGGAGTATCTTAACTTCTTGGAACCCCAGTTCCTGTATCTAATGGTCTCACCTTCTGGGAGCACAGTCGTCCACACAGCCCGTCTCCACGCCTGATTCCTGACTCTCACGATTACCTCAAGGGATTATTCAGCTCATTTCTAGAAATTTCTTCGGACATCTACCATGTGCTAGACGACACTCCAGGAGAGGAAAAGGAGGTCAAGAAGAAACCGTCGCTGCCCTGGAGAAGCTTTCAGTCTCCGTAGGGCAGTATATCCCCAGTTTCAGATGTGGGAACTGAGGCCAGAGAAGGCAAGTGTCTAAACTAGCAGCTGATTGGTGACATCTTGCCTACCGACCCAGTGCTCAAGAACCGTCTGAAAAAAGATGATCGATGAAAATGACGTACTTCAAAAGGTTAAATCTTCGATATGAGTCTAACTCAGAATTCTCCTATGGGAACAAAGAAAAGAAATAGAAGAGCTCCAGAGTCATCTTCTCTTCTACCGTATTTTATTATTCGTAATGTTCTAATTCAAAGTCAAGGGCTCTCGATAATCTCCAATGTAACCTAAGGAAATGTCTTGATTACATTTGACCTTAAAAATGGTTACATCCAATCTCTGTGCTTCAGTTTCCCCTTGTGTACGATGAGACAGCTAACCTAGGTGACTGCCTGGGCTCCTTGTGGAACTCAACGTCTGTCACTCTAGGATATTCTCACTAGCTTATCAGACATTAGGGTTGGCCTCATCCGTTCATCTGACCCTACTAAGTTAATATTTTATTGAGTGTTTATCCAGTATGTCATAAGATTTAAGCCATTTATCTTTCATGACAACCCTGTGAAGTAGGTGCTATCTTTTTATGAGAATACCAAGACACAGAAAGTTTAAGTCATTTGCCCAAGGATGCACAGCAAGTAAGTGGCTAAACTAGGATGTGAACCGAAGCAG
The DNA here is from genome assembly GCF_902729225.1 of Pteropus medius. NCBI lineage: Eukaryota > Metazoa > Chordata > Mammalia > Chiroptera > Pteropodidae > Pteropus > Pteropus medius. Next base: position 18,100,633 of record NW_024340696.1, on the reverse strand, counting down.
TCTAGCTACCCGGTGCTATGTTGGCACCTTCTAGTTTCATCTATTTGCAGAAGGCTTTGCCCATAGCTCCTGAAGAGTAGACAGTGGATCACATGATCCTGCCTACTTGCCACAGCTGATTGGACCAGGGAGGACACCTGCACCCCGGGCAGCCCCTTGACTTTAGAATATAAGGTATGGTGAGGAAGGCATTCAGGCTTATACGAGGAGGCTCAGAGGGCATGGCCAGTTGGCTGTAGAGAGCTGAACTGAAACCTAGGAGGGCTTGGGGTCCACTCACCAGATGGTCATGGTCAAAATAAATTAGCAGACCGCACTAGTCAAAGCAAAGAGAGCAGCGAGCCATCCTGAGAGACCCTGACCAGAGAGAATTTTTCAGATGGTTTTCTGGCTCCACGAAATCAGAAGTGCCCCATTTTTGTCCCTTGGATTTCCTTGAACCCTGAGTATATCCCGATAGCAACCGCCCTTGAGTAGTGCTGGTGCAGGTGGCCCTCTGCCTTCTGTAGTCCCAAGAAGCTTGCTGAAACCAGAACCTCTGAACAAATCGATTCCCCATGTCCCTGCCAGATATTTCACTGGGTCTGACTGTACCTTTATGTCAGACAAAACCAATATGTTCCCCAAAAGTAAGCCATTGGCTCGGGCTCTGGATGTTTCTGTAATATAGAGATTTGTGCTGTCACAATATTTACTGTAATAGGATTTGATAAATAGAGCAAAGGTATAAGAGAGTCTGTATAAAATGAGAAAAAAAGAGAGAAAGGATGTTTAAAAAAAAAAAACAAGAAAAACCTTCCCAGCTCAAGAAAATGGAAAAAGCAGAGTGCATAACAGAGGGGAGAAAAGTCAATTAAATCATGATAATTACTTCCGCTGCCATGCCCGAGAGCAGCATGAATGTCTATTAATTAGGATTTCCATGTTGACTGTGGCCGGTTGACTTTAAGGAGGCTGCTAGGGTGCTCTGTAATAACGTCCTCCTGGAGAGCAAACGTGTGAAAATGTTTTCACCCTAACAATTAGCAGTTTCAAAGACACGCACTCTCACACACACTCACACATACATATGCACGTGCACGCGCGCACACGCGTGAGTAGGATTCCCTGGGCTCCTGTGATTGGCATGAAATGCGGCAGTCTCTGTAGTCCCCATCCCACCCTCAAAAGTCAAGATACCCCAACCCCGTCCTTATAATTACCTGCTACTTCCAGGTCTCTAATTAGCTTTAAGAAGCTTGTCGAAGTGCAAATTCCTGCACAGAAGCACACAACTAGAGCCTGAAGGAAGCAGAAGGGTTGTCTTGTTCAGGCTCTTGCCTCTGGCAAAACCAGCTCAAACCACTCAAGGGAAGAGCCTGTCTTAAGGCAATGCTGAAGGAAGGGGGTTCAGACGAAGCTGACTCCATCCTCAGAGCCAGATTCACATCTAGAAACCAGAAACATCAATGGCTTAGATACCAGTGGATATTCTAAACAATCTGCAAAACCTCAGTCTAAGAAGACGGTTTTCCCTGTTCAGACGGGCAAAGGGCCATAATGTTTGCCCAAGAGGTGTCCATCAGGCCTGACTCTAGAATATCAGGCTTGGGAGTGGTGTAAGAGATCACTTAGGCCACTTGGCAAATGGGGAAACTGAGGCTTAGGGAAGTCAAGCCATGTGATTTAGCAAAGAGCCAGAACTCAGGCCTCAGTCTCTTGAGCACTGGCCAGGGGGCTCTTCTAATGATACAGGCCATTCTAGGATACTTTATTGCATATATATATATATATATATATACACACACACACACACAAACATATATTATATATCATATATCATGTCAATATAATAACTATCGCTATATAGCGTTTGTTACATGAAAGGTCAATAAATAACAGTTCACTTCCTCCTCCCTTCCCCTGCAGGGATAAGAGGCAATAAGAAATGCTGGCTGCTCTGTTTCTGAGCCCTGGGGGATTGGGGAGGCGGGGCGGGGCAGGGTATAATACAAGGGGGAGGAGTGTGCTCCATCCAGCTCTGCCAGAAGGAAAGCTGGCACTGGCTCCCTCTCTTGCTTTTCAGAGGAGAGAAGCAGGGAGATGGGTCTCAGAAAAACATAGGACATTGGGCAAGCTACCCCTCAGTCAAGCCTGTGCCACCCTCTCCACCTGCCTGGATCAGCTGGAAACAAAGAACCCAAGCAAGGAGCTGGGGGGTGGGGGCCCTGCTGAATGCTCTCTGGCCAGCTGGTGGGGCTGAGCCAGGAAATCCTCTGGCCCTCCAGGCCCCAGGCTCTCCCCAGCCTCAGAGCCGGGCAGCGGAAGGTCAGGGTCAGGGCCCAGGATGGGAGGATGTATAGAAATAGCGTCCCCTGGATGGGCAGGGCAGCATTGGCAGGGCTGGAGGAGGAAACGGGCTTTCCTGTCATTCACTGTCAGTTCTGCAAGGGCCAAGTTAAACAACAGAGACTTGCCCCTACTACACCTAGCAGAGGCAAAATGTGTACATCCTGACTTGCAGGCTAATGCTCCCTGCCCTCCTAGCCTAATAAATGTTTAAACTCAAAAGAATGGATCTTAGCACTCAGCATGGAAAGGATCAGAGGTTTGTGGACAGATTCCCGGCTTCCTGGACGGGTAAGCTCAGCTATGGGACTCTCCTCTCAGGCCTCAGACATCTCACCTACAAAGCAGGAATAAGCACAGGTACCTCTGGGAACTGCCATCGGGCTGCATGTAAGAGAAACCACACTGGAAGATGTGCCTGGACCACGGTGGTTAAGGGTTCGGACCCACGGTCAGGTGGCCTGGTGAGACTTCAGCTCCAGGAGCCTCACTTCGCCATCTGAGAAGCAGATGGGAAAGGGAATGGCCGGCCATGTCACAGGTTTGCACCTGAGGCACTTTACACGGCACCTGGCATATGGTGAGTGCTCGGTGGTTGGTATCCAAGTCCTCCACACACCAGTGCTAACTTGTATTAGAGTTCCCAAGTCTGCTCTCTCTATAATAGAATTACTCATCCCTAACCTTGCCACAGCCTCATGTGTGCAGTGACCGCCCACACCTTCACCTTGGGCCTGACCATGAGACTGGTTTTGACCAATGGGATGTCAGAGTAGAGGCATGGATATCCCTGAATGGCTGAGATGGCCCTCTTACACTCTGGTCAACTGCTGTGAGAACATATCTCAGCAGCCACGGCCCCAGAGTAAGTGCATAGAGCTGGACACAGGCCCAGCGGCTGCTGGTCCAAGAAGGACGAAAGACCCACGGGGCAGACTCAAACCCAATCTGCAGCCAGAGCCTGGAGCCCACAGCCTTGAGTCCAGGCCAGTCCAGCCAAGTTGCAGTCCACTCCACAGCCTTTAGACATGAAGATAAATGTTGTTTGAAGTCACCGAGCTTTGGAGTCTTTTGTTATGTGGCATTAATTGGGTGATAATACAACTCTCGTTTTACTATGAGAAAGAGAGGTTGAGTGACTTGCACAAGCAGACAGCAAAGTCAGGGCCGAAACTCCGGACGGCCCCCTCAGGCATGCCACAGCCGCCTCTCCAGCACACTGTGGTGGGGACGTTTACCAGGCGCTAAGCAGGCCCAAACACCTGCCCCTCTGGCCCCACACTTCCCCGACAAGGGGCCTTCACTCAAGTGCCGCCATCGGACTGCCCCCGGGGCTGATAACTGCAGCACTGGCACCAGAGCCTAGCTGGTCACAGGACCCCCTGCCCTAAAGGCCACCACCCTCGCCTGGCCCCAGGCAGTCTGCTTGATCACTTCCTCAGCTTCCTTGGCAGGGACAGACTGAGGTGAAATGCGAGGAAGAAGAAAAGCAGACAGTAGTCGGAAGGGAGAGCTGCCAGGCTCTTGCTGAGCCGGGCCACCACTCGAACCCAGACTGTGGGCAGCTTGGGAACCAGGTCCTTCCGCTAAATCTACATTCACTTGATTAGGAGGCAGAATTCACTGGAGATAGCAGAATTCACTGGAGGCAGAATTCACTGGAGATAGCAGCTCGTGGGGAGCAGGAAGGGACAGGAGAAGCAGGCAGTCAGCGTCAATTCTCACTGACTCATTCCCCAAGTGATTCTCAGGGCACAGCCTCCTCACCTTCTCTGAGAAGGCAGCTCTTGAAGCAGAAAGAGTGTGGTGTTTGCTGTGAGGTGGGTTCCAATCCTGGCCCCACCCCTCACTGGTTGCATGGCTAGAAACAAGTTCTCTGGGCCTCAAAACCCAGTTATGGAAAAAAGACTTAAAGACCAACCGCAAGGGTTGCTATGAGGACTTCATGGGTTATGAGTATCAGGGACTGGTGTCAACGCTAAGGCAGTGTAATCCGTTAGCTACTATTATGCTCTGACATTGACCCGTGCCGGGGTGCACGCAGCACTCAATTCCGATGAACAAGAGGGGGAAATACACAGATGCAGAAGACAGGTACAAGCCGAAACATAGCCAGTGTGGTCTCCTGCAGACCAGAGTCCGAAGTGATCCAGGAAAGCAGATGTGTGGTATACAAGCAACAGCCTCCTAATCTCACCCGTGGCATGCATCAGTAATCGGCCCCAGCACTGTCTGCTGCTGCTGATCAATGCAGAAGGGACCTCAGCATCCTTTCTGCCAGTGCACGGGCAGCCACTATCACCATCTGAATTAGCACTGACAGGAAAACCTATTTGTCTTCCTGGTCTAGTCCAGCAGTTTCGTGTTGCAGAGAAAAAGGCCAGAGTGGGCAGTAGACTTGCTCCAGGTCACACAGGAAGGCACGGCAGTAACTCAGGTCTCTAGAATCTGACGCCTTCTTTACCTTGCCAGCTTTTTTCACAGGGATGTGGATGTTGTTTTTTGGACCTACCTGGGGAAAGGAAGGGCCTGGTCTTCCCTGTCTCCTTGGTCCCCGACACGTGCAGTTCAGCAAGACCCTTTCTCTTCTGCTCTATTCCCTGCTCCCCAGTTTTCTCTGCTCCAGCCACTTAGCTTTCTTCATGTCCCTGGAACGCAAGTCTCGTTCCCACCTTGGGGCCTTTGGTGGCTTCCCTGCCTTCTGATGTCCCAAGACAGGCAGGCTATCAAGTTCAGCTCTCGACTGCCCTTCCTCAAAGGGAAGTCTTCCCTGACCACTCGAGCTGAGGTGGCCCCGTCATTCTGCTGCATCACCTTTCATTTCCTTCGGCATACTCATCACAACTTCAGTCTCCTTCAGGTACGTGTGCATCATCGCCACAGCATCCTCGGCGCCTAAAACAATCCCCAGCATTGAGTAGGTGCTCAAGAAATACTTGTTGAGTGAATCTCATCAGTCCCCAACCACCCAGACCCCCTTTACACACACACGCACGCACACACACACCCCAAGGGTGGGAGGTGCTACCTCAGCAGGGCAAGGCCTCCAGGGCCCCCACCCTAACTCTGAGGATGTCCCTGATGACCTGCTGAGGGCTGGTCATCAGTGGTGCTGTGGAATTAAGCCTCTAGCCTCTTCATTATTGGCCACCTGCTGGGAATGGGTTTTTTTTCAGTCCCTTGGTTTCGGAGCCAAAATGGGTGGAGAAAAACACTGAGATGTTCGATGGGAGAGATGCTCCCAGCCCCCAGTCCACCTTATTCTGTATTTAAATCAAATGCCAAGGTGGAAAGCGGGTCCCAAGTGGTGGGCAGGAAGCACGCACCCCACATCACAGGCTGGAGTACAGGTGGGCTTCCATTTCCACACTGGCCAAACCTCGGGCAGTTCCCCAGCGTGGGGCCTCTGGGAGCCCCAGTGCCTGCCGGCCGAGCTGGCTCTCACCTTCTCTCCTCCCCACTCCTCACTCACCACCAGCTGCCACTCTGGAAACTTGGAGCTGCTGCTCCCCTACACGACACCCATTTATACCTCAAAACCTTGGCGCTTGCCATTTCCTCTATCTGGAATGTTCTTCTGCCAGGTCTTTGCATAGCCAGGTTCTTTTCATGGTTCAGGTCTTCATACAAATATCACCTCATCAGAGAAATGCCTGACCATTCCTCATGTTATCTTGTTTCATATCTTTATATAATTTTCACCCTCTAAAATCATTTATTAATTTGCTTTCTTTAGTTTTCCTTTTATCTGTCTGCCCCACCAGGCTTTAAATCCCATTAGGCTGTATCTTGTAGGCCCTGTTCAGAGTTTGTATTTCTATTTAGCTGGTCTATTGTAGTAGCTCAGTAAGTTGTTGATGAATGAATGAATGAATGAATGAACGAGTGAACGAATGATTCTACCACTGACTCCCTGTAGTATCCAGTCCTCCTGGATGGGATTTCGATCTGATACCCCAGGCATGAAGTGTGGCACAGAACAGACACTTAGGAAGTGTCATTCAACGAATGAACTGTCTTGTTTTCAGGGCCTCAGTTTCCACATCTGTTAAATGAGGCATTGGGATAAATGAACAATCTTCACACTGTGTGACCGGACACCCTCTGGGAGAGGTTCCCACCACTGCTTTGCTGCTGCAGGTTTCACATAAATAAATGAGCAAACTCAAAACAAGGCAGCAAGTTTTCACGAAGCCAAATGTCCTCCTTGTAAAGTCATGTCCTTCCTAATTGGGGCAAAGAGGAGACAAATCTTTCTTTGGTATAATAATGGTATTGGGAGACGGTAGCTGTCTTTTTCTGCAACAGGAAGAGGTTGTCAACCAGATACAGATGTCAGTCCTGACTTTAAAAAAAAAAAAAAAAATTTTATTAGTAAAGGAAATGAAGTCTGGGACCCTCCACCCTGGTGCTCTGCTGACTTGCCACAAACAATGAGGCATTTTCCACCACACAATGAAGAATTAAAGTGCCCGAGGTCTTCTTCTTTGCTTTTGTCTGTTTCCTATTTAGGGCTTCCTTTGAAAAAGTGGCTTTGCTGCTTTATAAAGTTTGATGATCTTTGAAGACTCTATCTCTAAGGCCCCATCCCAGGATCTTTGTGCCCTTGAATCCTCTTTTCACATCTCGGCCACTGAATTGCTCAGACTTTTCTCCAGGTCTGGGTGGGCTTGCCTCCCAGGTGTGCAGAGTTGGGCTGACAAATCCGCAGGACTTAGGGGAGCTCTGCCCAATCCAGCTTGGCCTTGCACGATTGTCTGCCAATGGCCACTGTCCTCTGGCCACGCACTCCTTCCTGGGCTTCTCAGCTATGTTTTGTGCATCTTGCATAAAAGGACAATGTCTTTTCGAGGTCACACAGTACAGAAAGGCGCAAAGCCAGTTCTTATAGGTATTTCTCCCAGCAGCACCTGCTGAGTTGAAATTTTAAGAGCCCTTTGGAGGCCTGTCTTGGACATGAGAAACGTAAGCCCGTCTTCAATTTACTCATCCTGTGCCCACAAATGCTGGGTGTTGAGCACTGAGGCTATGCTAGGCACTTTAGTCCATTATCTCAACCCACAAATGCAAGTTTGTGCTATAATCCCCAATTTCACCTGTGGAAACTGAGGCTCAGAGAGGTTCTAGGAGTTGTTCGTGATCCCACAGGAGTCATAAGTGGCCACGGTGGGATCAGGGCTACAACCGCTCCAAGAGTGTCTTCCTTTGTGTCTGTCCCCAAATCATGGCCCGGGATCCCTGCCCACAGGCATTTGGCTGGCCTTTGTCTGTTTGAGGTCAACTCTCTAGAAGCAGCTTGGTTGAGTCCTTATCTTGCAGGAAAAGAAAGTGCCAGGCTGCCAAGGCCAGAGGTGGAGAAAAACCCAAGGGGCCCCCTGGTGCCAAGAGCAGCAGCATCCCTGGGCTGGGGGCTGCCTGTGGCATCCCCTCTCCCTCCTCCCTCAGAAACCCCCTTTGGCTAAGAATTCACCAGCCCCTCCTCCAGTCCAATGAAACTATTTCTTGAACCTGGCATGTGCCTTAATGATAATGATGCCCAACATCCTTCAAAGGTGGTGTTGGTGGCCAGGCAGTGAGAGAAGTCGTCTTGTCATCTGCTGAGCTTCCCATTTCCCAGGGGCTCCCTTCTTTGAGTTCCTTCTTGGGGCTGAAACTGGCTGGTTCTACAGGGTACAAGAGTCAAAGTAATTGAAACCCACTCGCCTAGCTTTCAACCCTAACTCATAACTTACTTTAGACATTATGAGATTTCACCTTAAACTCTTGTATGTGCATGTGCGTGCGTGCGCGTGCGCGCGCGCGCACGCGTGCACACACACACACACACACACACACACACACACACCCTGGAGGCTTTGAGCAGCCTAACCTCAGGCCACAGTGCTCACTTTGTCAGAAACACCTCCCTGCCTTTGCCATGCTGGGCTCTCACTGGGAATGCCAGCCCCACCCTCTCCACCAGGCAAACTGCTTCTCATCCTCTAGGAACATGATCAGGGAGTCACCTTCTGTGAAGATGGGTCCACATCCCCATCAGAGTTTGCCACTGCTTCCACCCTGTGTCATCCCCCTTCAACTGCTCTCCATGAGAGCAGAAGAGTCCTTTAGTTTAGCCACAGCTTCTACTATACATCAGAAACAGAAAATGTCTGTCTCTTGAAGGAAGGAAGGGCACAGTAACAACAGTCACAGAACTTAGACCCTAATACACGCCGTGCACCTCGCTAAGCACATTACAAGCTTGAGCTCATTTTGTGATTACTGGAACCTCATGACAGAACTGAAGCCCAAGAGGTTAAGTCATCTGTCCAAAGTCACACAGCTGGGAGGTGGCCAAGGTAGGATTTGAACCCAGGCCTATAGAGCTGCAAAGGACATGCTCTTTGCCTTGGGTAGGCCTGTCTGGCTGTGGAAGGGAGAAGATGCTCCAGCCTGGAGGCCCACCTGGTGGAGAGTCCCAAGGCTTGTTTTGCTTAATCACTGAGAGCGGCATCCCCACCAGGTGCAGCATGGAGAAACAGGACGATGGCAACACATGACGTTGCTTGCCTTGCCCACTCATGGGGTTAACTGTGACAGCTGTCACCCTGGGAAGTGAGGTAACTTTCTATCTCCTGCAGGAAGTTCCTTATTTCACCCACAGCAGACATCTCCATTGAAGAACTTGTCAGCTCATCAAAATAGTGCTGTGATTAACTCACTAAACAAATATCTGCAGAGCCCTAAACTACACTTGGAGCTAAAGAACGTGTTTTTGTTTTTTTTTTAAAGGCATAAAACATGGCAAATGCCATCAAGGAGTTTGTCATGAGAAGACTAATTGTGCTGGTATTTCTTATTCTATTTCCAAGGCAAATTGTAGAGTGTGTCTTTCTCTCCCTCTTTTCTCACATCTGACGAAGAGTGCTGAGTGCCTAATGAAGGCAGTTAAAAAACCCAAACATTGGATTATATCAATAAACATCAACAGGGACAAAGTCTCCCGGCTGGACAGCAACCAGCGGGAAAGCGATAGCTCCAGTGTGAGAAGGCGCAGGCATGCCCTCGCACGTGCGTGTGTGCATGCGCGTATGCGCGTAAAACTCCAATTATTACTCAGGGAAGTGGAGGTATTTAAACCATCTTTGTAGGATGGAAGTCTATTATTTTGGGGGATGAGACAGATACTAACCAAATTCTTTAATAATCAAGGTCTGCTGGTTTAACAATATTTAGAAATGACAATGCTGCATGCATCAGCTTAAGTCCTTCAAAATTTAAGAAAAGTACTATATCCCAGATATTTGAAAATAGGTCCTCAAACAAGTAAACGTACACGCATGCTCATAATAGCACTGTTCACCATAGCCAAAGGGTGGAAACAACCCAAATGTCCATCAACCAATGAATGGATAAATAAATCGTGACATATCCATACCATGGCATATTATTCGATCATAAAAAGGAATGGAGTACTGTTATATTTTACAGTATGGCTGAACCCCAAAACCATTACACTAAGATGCCGACGTAAAAGGCTACATATTCTATGATTCCCTTTATATGAATTATCCAGAATAGGTAAATCCATAGAGAATGAAAGCAGACTGATGAGCTGGAGGAAGAGAATGAAGCGAACCTGCTTCCTGGGTGAGGGTTTGACGTTGGAAGGATGGAAATGTTTTAGAACTAGAGACGTAGCTGCCTAATATTGTGAATGAACTGGATGCACTGAATGGTTTCCTTTAAAGGTAATGTGAATTCCACGCACAGATTTTTTTTTAGTTCAGACTGGGCTTTCCTGATGCTAGGAAGGCGGCAGGGTGAGGTGGGTAAAGCGCGCGCTCTCTCTCTTCCTTACTCTGGGACCTAGGCAATCCCTTCTGTGCTCACTCGGCCTTGATTTCCACCTCTGTAGAATGGGGGCTCGCCGAGATGTGTGGGGATCCAGTGGGCGCTAGACAGGAACGTGGTTTTGGAAATGTGCGTTTTTGTATGGAGCTGACATTTATTGAGGACTTAGGAGTCGAGTTACAGCTCTGAACACTTTCCACTGTATATCTCATCTAGTCCTCAATAACAAACCCGTTTTACAGAAGAGGAAGCTGAGGTTGAAAGAAAATCAGAGATAGAGACAGATTTGAAGCCCAGGCTGCTCTAACCATAATGCAACACTGCCATACTGGTTACAATTGTTCAGGAATGCTGGCTAAGAGGCGCTCAACGCATCTTGAGATAAACACCAAGCACAAACCCTCTCCAGAATCACAAACCCATCTCTGCTCCACGCTAATGTTGAGCATCAAGCAAGGTAGTCCTCTGCCCCACACGTCTCATCAAACAGCTGCATTTTGGGAGCTTGTGGCTCTTTGCTTCTCTAATGGTTTCTCCCTGACTTCTTGGCACCCACAGATGTGAATTTCCCTGAAAGTGAACTTCAAATTCAAATCCTTTGTTATAAAAAATGTTATTGAGCACTCTCTATGTACCAAGTGCCATGCGGGTCCTGGAGAAACAACTGAATAAGCCCACACCCCAGTATCAAAGAACTCACAGTGGAAATAAATAGGAAAATAAACAAGTACTCTCAAGTATTATAAGCTCAGTGGGAGATGCCTGTTCAGGGCATGCTGGGTGTGTGTCAAAGGAACTCACAGGCAACTCAGTGTGGCAAAGTGTTAAGAAGGCAGACTCTGGTTCTAATCCTGCTTCTGCCCCAGCTGATCTGTGTGACCTTCGGCAAGTCCCCTAACCTCTCTGTGCCTCATTTGTAGAATAAAGCTAACTGTAGTTGCCTCAAAGGGTTGTGCTAAGGATTAAATCACTGAGGACATGTGAAGGGCTTAGAACAAGGCCTGACACACGCTCATCGCTATATGATTAGCATCGGCTCTTATTATTACCGTGCTCTCTGTCTGAGTAGTGTGTAGGCATGGGAAGGAGTTAAGGAATGAAGTCCAAGAAAAACACGTGGTGAACTGCAATAGATCCAAATGCCAAACTAACTCAGGCCTGTTGTCAGGTGGAAGTCCACGTGGAAAGTCGAGCCCTGTCTGAATACGGGCAATCAGCAGTCATCACAAACCATGGTGAGAGAAACATAACCCAGAAGGCTGTCTGCAAACCCAGGTCTGTTGGGAGATGTGAATATCAATTTCCAAGAAATGTCAAATTATATCCCCCTCCCTGTGTAGCTGCCAGGCCTTGGGGAGTAAATTTCATGTTCAAATTGCTTTTTAATCCCATGAGAGTGCATCCCCCAACCCCCACCCTCGTGGTCTCTAGAGGACGTCTTTGGACAATAGTACCTGCTCCTATGCTGAAGAGAAAATGTGAAAGCCACAGGTCAGGTGATGAGCTCTGCTGTCTCCTTTCTAGAAAGACAGGTGAAATGAAGAAGATAAGCCTGTGGGAAGCTTGTACCCAGGGGATCCTTCCTGATGTATAAAAAGATGTAGGATTTTCCAGTCAATTTCCTGTCTCCTCTCCTGCACCGGGTCTGTCCATCATCACAGCTGTTCTCTGGAGCCAGACTCAAAGACACCAGTCTTTAAGGAGGTAGGATCAGGGTACTGGATGGAGCAAAACAGTGGAGGTTTCCAATCCTCCCTCCACCTCTTTCTGCTATAAGACCTTGGCCAAGTTATTTCGCCTCTCTGAGCTTCAGTGCCCTCATCTGTAAAATGGGAATAATATCACTTTTCTCATGGGGTTGTTGCAAGAGCAATAAAAATTCACGTGAAGCACCTGGCACATAGTAGGAGCTTTAAACAAAAAACAAAAAACAAAACTCCAACCAAAGCCTCCAAATTACTAAAACAGTATCTCCTCCTAGCCCCATTCCAGCATCAGACCTGTAGAAGGCTACTTCCCAGGACACCCTCCAGGGTCAAGCACTCTAGAGGCCCCCTCCAGCTCAGAGCCCCAGAACCCAGCTGGCACCACATGGTTCCCTCTCTGAGGCAGCTGGAGTCTGGGTCTGTCTTCCAATCTGGGTCCCGCTGGAGGCACCTCTGATCTGATAGCCACAGCCAGCCTACATCAGCTCTCCCTCCGGTCCTAGTGCACCACACTCCACAGTAACACTTCCCTGTGCGCCACAGGGGCTCCCACCACCGCCAATTTACAGATGGGGAAACTGATGCTGCGAGGCACTAACTGACTTGCCCGAGGTTCCCAGGCCAGTAAACAGTGCAGCCGAGATTCAAAACGCAGGAATAAATGCCAGACTCTCTAAGCCACTCAACCAGTGTCCCCAAACTTGAACAACTCCCATAACGACTCGCCCTATTTGCAATATCCACAGCCCCTGCATGCTACCTTCACCCATGTTACCTTATCCATATCCTCCCTGTACTATTTTTCACTGAATCTTGTTCTTTCAAATGACTTAAAACCTACTCAATTTTTAAACTTAACCTCGTCTTAAGTAATAATACTATCTAGGAAATCATGGGTTTGATGTGTTAAATATACTTTATCAAATACTCATTCAAACGACTATATAACCATTCAAATGGAAAGTGTTTTTAGTTCGTACGAGTTCCATCCGAAGCCATCTGACATGACACTGACTGCTGGTGCACTTCCTCCCCGCTCTGGAAGTGTCGAAGGAAGTGGCCTCTCAAAGTTATGTTTGCCTTAGATCTGCCAAAGACTTCTTCGATGGTTTGGCCGAGTTCCAAAAATTGTTGGACGGAGAGCTTGTGGAATCAGAAAGTATTCCTCCAGCCCCAAGGCAAGTTAGACAATTTTTATAGTGGAACAAGTGACATAAAAAGGATCCCGTTGGCCATTTTCTGCAGACGCCCAAGCAAGTTTGAGTCTGTCAATGCAGACACCACAGGTGTTACAGTTAATCAGCTACATTTTGTGGGAAAAGTCCTATTCTTGGACTCCCGCCCTGACGGGGACCACAACGAGTTCAGCTGATGTGGACTTGTTATGAATGAGGTTGGAAAATCCCAAACAGTGTCTTACTTATCTTTGGAGGCCCTTTCCCCAGCTCTGTGCCCCCAACAGGCACTTAATAATCATTCATGAACTATACATGTTGAACTTCATAAATTGCAAAATTTTAAAGGAGGAAGGTATATTGGGTTGAATAGTGTCCACCCCTCCAAAAAAAAATAATTTGTGTCTCATTGAAGCCTCAGATCATGGTCTTATTTGGGGAAAGGGGTTTTGCAGATATAGTTAGTTAGGATGAGGTCATATAAATTTAGGGAGGAGCCTAAATCCAATGACCATGTCTTTATATAAGAGGACAGGACACACAGAAAGATAGATGCATAGTAGGAAGATGGCCATGTGAAGATGGACGCAGAGATTGCAGCTGTCAACCCACGGAATGTCAACCGATGGTCACCAATTCAGCACCAACAGAAATCCCCAATATTGAACAAGGAAACTTTATTCAGTGCTAACAGCTCGATTGTAATACTGCTTGGCTGTGAGAACACATGGCTGTGGAACAGCTCAATAGTGTTACAGCTCAATTATGGAGCAGCATGGCTGCAGCCGTGAGGCAGCCCTGGGGCGAGGTGGCTATAAACCCAGGATTTCCAGCAACCACCTGAAGCTGGAGGAGGCAGGTAGGATCCTTCCCTAGAAACCTAGAGTGACTGTGGCCCCTGCCGGTGCCTTGATTTCATACTTTAGCCTCCAGAAATGTGAGAAATTACATTTCTTTTGTTTTAAGACACTCGGTTTGTGGTAATTCGTTATAGAGCCCTTGGAAGCTAATACACAAGGCAAGTATGGAAGAGAGCAGGTGACCGAGTTGAGGTCCTGCGACTAGTTAATTGCAGAATTGGGACTAGAACTCTGGCCCCCCAGCCTGGGTCTTGAGCTCACCCTGAGAACAGTCAACTTCCTAGAAGCCAGCAGCCAGAACACAAGGTAGATATCCAGAATGCGACCCCCCAACCGTCCCTAATTTCACTTGCTCATGGAGGAAAATCCGAGATGACTACCGAGACATCAGACAAGTACTTCCAACACCGCCCCTCCCCGCCACCAAGGATGGCCGTAGTGTCATTGCTAAACACAGCTGAAACAGGAGAAGGTCCGTTACCTCTCCATAACCTGATTTCGCCTCCCCGCCCTGAATTTTTCCCAGGCCACCCCCACCCCCGGAGGATGAGCCTGTGCCCCACTTAAACACCCCATGCTGTTTTTGTAGCTCTAACCTCCATCCCAGAATTCACCAGTGCAGGGGAGGGGTGTGGTTCTCTTGCCTTCCCCTCTCCTTTCTCCCCTACCCACCCGTCCTCCTCAGAAATGCAGTCCACTTGTTGTTTTGGGCTGGGATTTATAAATGCCTTTGGACTTGAAAGAAAAATTTAGATCCAAATCTTAGAGATTAACATACCACTGTAAGCATAGCAGCTACCAGAGAGGAGCTTTGAAACCTCAGCCTGCAAAGAATCCCTCCTCCACTGCACACTGGTCCACAAATATTAGTTAAGGGGCTTCCGCGTGCTAGGCTCAGTGCCGAACTGAGAGGAATAAGGCCTCCCTCCCTCCCTTCCTAACCTTCCCTCCTATCCAGCCACAAATACTTAACGAACTCTTCTATTGCCAGGCACTGTGATGAACTCTGGGTCTACAGAAGTAAAAAAGAACTGATATGGCCGCTGCCTGTGGCCCTAAGTGAATTCAGCATCTAGAGGCAGAAAGAGTCAAGGAAGCGGAATAAAGATGAATAACAATGTAATCTGATAAAGACCAAGCAGTCGGGCTCTGGGCTGGCACCATTCTATTCTCATTTTCAAGGTTTAATAAATGCTGGTCAGACATCCATCTGAGTGCTGAGAGAATATTGCTGGAATGGGATTCTGACGTAGGAAGGGCGAGGGAGTAAGAATCGTAACTTCTTTGCCCAGAGCTAAGTCAGTCTTCTCTCTGGCCCCTCCCACTAGCCTTTTCCTTATCCTCTGCATTCCTATCATTTTCCTGAGAAGCCCTAACAACCTCTTAGGCCTCTCAGCTCAAAAACTCAGAAACATCATCATATCTGCTCCCGCCCCATCCAATTCGCTCCTGTCTTACGGAGTCTTCCCGTTGCCTCCTGCATTGGCCCTGTTATCTCCGCCCCAGGGTCCCTGGCTCGGCATGACGCCCGCATCTTCTCTTGCTTGGATCCTGCAGTAGACAAGTTGGTTCAGTCTCTCACCTCTTCTATCCATTCTCTACGCCCCTATCACAGCAAGATCCCTTAGACCACTGGCCTGATCCGAAACCTTCAAAGGTTTCCCAAGGCTGAACAAATAAGTCCACGTTCAGCATTCGAGGACTTCTACAATTTGGCTCCAACCAACCTCTCAGACTCAGTATTTCACTACTCCTCCACATGCTCTCAGGCTGACCATCGAAAGGGATTATTCCTTCTTTGATGAACATATACGCTCAGTGCTTTCCCACATCCAAGCACTGGAAAATGCTGCCCCACCACCTGGACTGCCTTCCTCCCGACCTGTCCTCCAAGGCCACCTCCGTGAAGGCTGTCCCCACCTCTCTTCCACTTTCATCCTCTAAAAGGCCTGAACTATTCTGCGGATTTTGCTTCTGGCACTATTCACACCCTACTTTGTGTTACAGTCTGTATTTACTCCTTTTATTTTCTTAGGGGGCTGAATTCCTAGGGGGCAGAAATATGATCACATAGACCAGTGAATAACTGAATGCCTGCTAGAGCCTGGGAAATATCAAGAACTCAGTTGACGGGCGGTAAATAAAATGACCCTGCGTCCCTCTCGCCATACACTGTCCCGACACTGCCCCTAGCACCGAGGGGAGGGTGTGCCAGCTCAGCGGTAAAGCGATAACATCGAAAATAATGTTTATTATTGATTCACGTTTAAATAATAACATTAAAAATAACACGAACAATAATAAAATCAATGGGCTTGAGCAGACTCGGGGCAGGGCTTCCCTAGTAAAGCCCTCAGGGTAATTTCCTCTTCTCTCCCACTATTTTGGGGACCAGTCTGGACACACTGAGGTTTCCTACCACCCAGATAGAGGCCGGGATTCCCCATCTGTAGCCCCTACCTACAAACCCCCAACCACCTCTCCCCTGGGTTCTTGAGCTTGACAGGTGCGTGTGTGCATGTGTGTGTGCACGTGTGTGTGCGTGTGCGCACGATGCCCACGCCCCAGCAGGTCCTCCCGGGCGGCAGTCCTGTTCCGTCTCCACTCCTCTGGTCTAGTGGCTCTTCCTTTGGCCCCTGTAATCCATTCTCCATGCAGCAGCCAGAGATTTACTTAAAATGTAAATTAGAACCGGGGAGCTCCTCTGTTTAAAACCCATGGAAGGCTTATTTCACTTGAAATAAAATGCGAACTCTGAACTCTTCGAAGGCCTGCACTCCCCACCCCCCCACTCTCCCTCTACACCTCGGTGCTCTCCCTACCCACCCAGCCGCGACTCATTGTGCTTCTCTGGGTCCCTGAAGACACGTCTGTGTTTGCTGTTCCTTCTCCTGGTGGGTTTCGGACCTGGCAGAGGCCTCCAGGAGTCCGCCTGACGCCAGTCTCCCAAACACCCCTCTGCTTTGCCTTTTCTACCTGGCGAGGGATCTGCCCCCTTCCTAATGGGGAAGTTTAAGTAGAAAAGGCAGGGAGAGGGGAATCAGTCTTTGTCTAACACTTGACCGGGTGCCAAGAATGAACTATCATTAAGCTTTTCCAGTCTAGAGCTGGCCACTCGGCCTGGGTTCGAATCCCAGTTTTACCTTAGTAGCTGTATAATCTGGGCAATTACTCCATCTTTCTATGGCTCAGTTTCCTCATGTATAAAATAGGGATGAAGATGGGAGATTGATTGTCTTCAGATGGGCATCAAGATGACCTCACAGTCAGCAAGTACTGCTGCCACCGGAGAATTTCTACCAACCCAGGGCCCTCTGCAGCCTGTCGGGCCCCGGGTCCGGCTTAGAAAGAGCACCGGCTCACCCTCCAAAGCTCATCCCTCTGGCACAGAGCTGGCCCTTTCACCCCTCAAACTTTCCTCCCTTGCAGCCACATCAGAGTCTGGGTCCCTCAGCTCTCATGACTGCAGTGGGGACGGGGTTATGGGAGAGTGGCCCCAAGTCATGTGGCAGGAAGAAACCTAGCCAGCCTCTAATCTGGACCCAGGTGTGTGCAGGCACTGGTGGCCTCTGGAACGTAACGCACCTTGGAGAGGTATTCCGCCTTCTCCAAACCCCAGCTCAGCACTGCCGCAGGCCTCTTTCCCGCCCTGGCCAGGGACTACTTCACCTGAGTTTCTCTTTCATTTGTAAAGATGGGGTGGGGGCGTGGGAGGGTTGGCGGTGGGGAGATGGTGTGGACTTTGGGGAACACAGTGGCGGTTTTCCAGCCAGAGCCAAGCCACGAATAAAAACCTTCTATGGAGAAGAAAGCAGTGCGTTTCCAAAGCCCAGGACCTCGAGAAGTGGCCAGCTCTTTCCTTTAGATAAATAAGGCACAACAGCCCTGCTTCATGAAGGCAGCTGAGAAAGTCCAAGAGGTTAAATGACACTCCCGTGGCCACTTGGCAGGCAGTCGGGGGACCTGGAGCAACAAGATTACCCACACGCATGGATGACACTAGAACCATTACAATAGCCATTCTACAGGCGAAGAAACGGTGGCTTTGAGCAGGGGGAGACCGGAGGTGGGCTTCGAACCAGTTTCCTTGTGTCTTCTATGCTCTTAACCACTACCCTGAAGCACCGTCTCCTGGAGATATGCCTTCCATTTCCTCCCACTATGTCCCACCAACTCCCAGAAGCTGGTGTTGTTTCTCCAGATGCCATATGCACACCATCTCATTTTGCAGGTGTTTACTGGGTGCCTTCCGTATGCCCAGCTCTGTGTTAGCAGACACGGATACACCAGGCAACAAAGCCACGTCAACAGAGGCAACGCGGGAGCTCACACTCCACCGAGAAACAGACGGAAACAGACAGAAACAGACGAATCATAAAAGAACTGTGAGTTATCCTCAGTTCTGTGGAGGAAGCAAGAGAGGGCTGTAGAAGAGGATAAATGTAATATTTTCTTTGGGTGAAGGCCTTCCTTTTGGGGGAGGTAACATTTAGTTTATGGGTTAACTGACGATTCTGCAAATATTCAAATGTACACACACACAGAAGATAACACAATGATCCCCCAGGTACCAATCCCTCAGCCTCAGCAATCCTGCCATTCTGATTCTGATGCTATTTAAAAATAAATAAATGAGCACACATAGTTTTAAAAGAGTCAGACTAGGGGTCAGAAGATCTGAGGTTTGGTCCTGGCGCCGCTCTGGACAGGCTGTGTGGCCTGGGGCTGTAGGTCAGGCCCCTGCGGCCAGCAGCCCAGACGGGGTCCCTGCATGGCAGAGAGCAGTTATGGCCCTCCGGAAGCTTCCTTTTCCCAGGAGATGTCCTTCCAGGCAGACACTGAGCCTCTGTGGGTGGAAGCTCTGCAATTAGCTCTGATTTATGATCTGACAGACAGGCCTGAGAAGTCCCTGCCCACCCCTACCCACAATCCTGGGCAGCCCCCTTCTCAGGAATGGGGGCCACAAGGGGCCTGAGGGATAGCTGGCCCAGGTGGGGAGACCAGAAACTTCTGCAGACAGGTGTCACCCAGAGTTCTGCTGAACAGCCCAGGAAGAGGCTCCCCAAGGAGATCAGCTGCAAATGCACTCTGAACAGAGCTCCCCAAAGCTGTGCAAATACTAGTCCATTTGTCAGTCAGGAAAAGCCCTGACCAGTGTCCGGTTCTCACAGACAGAGGGCTCGTGTGGACCGGGTCTCTTGCTTTGACTGGACTTTCATTCACAGCACACGTGTTGTGTTGACGCTGAGCTGTGGGCTTAGGAAAAATTCACTTGAGCCAAAAAGAGGCTCCAATTTCAGATCAGCAGGATCCACGAGCTCGGGGGCCTCAGGTGATTCATTTTACTTCCTGGAACCTCAGTTTTTCCATCATTAAAATGGGTGCTGTGATACCTGCATGGTCATCCTGAAGACTGTGATACAAAATTGTCACGAATCTTAAAGCAGCTGTTCCGGTGGCCTGGAGTGCCTGGCTCACAAATACTTGCCAATTAAGCATTCTGATAATTATGGTAGATGGCAGCTTGCCTGGGTTTGAACCCTGACTCTGCCATTTACTGACCAGAACGGTGGGCAAGGAGCAGCACCTCTCCTGTCTCGGTTTCCCCTCATGCAGGAAGGGAATAATAGTAGCAGCTACCTCGTGGGGTTTCGGGGACCACATAGATCACAGCCAGCACATAATAAACCCTCAATAATGCCTCTCCTGCCAGCATGCATGGCGGTGGTCATCTATCTGCTTCCACCACCACGGTGCCCCCTGTCCCCCCAGGTGCCCCCTGCCTACTCATGGTTGTTCTCCCTCCCTTGAGGGGCTAATAGATATTTGTGAAGTTAAAACGCAACTGAATATAGGTTGGGGAAACCTGAGGGAAAAATGAACTGGCAGATCTAATAAGATCACTAACTGTGAGGCTGGTGCTGTGTTGTTTGGACCATGGGTGTGGATGTGCAAGGCAGTGGGGTGGGGGTACAGCCACATGGGGACAGGCTTCTGGGGCTGAGAAAAATCCCTCTCCCCACCAGACCAGTTTAGACTGGTTTTCCAAGGGGACAAGGTTCAGGGAGGTCTTGGGCAAGGCTGAGGAATGTTCCAGGGGGCCTCTGGGGAGGGGGCAGGAGGGGTCTATAGTCTCACAAGGGTTCTATTGTATCTTCCTTGCACGGGCAGCCCCCACAGTGGCCCAGTCTCTGGGGAGCTCCCATGAGAACAAAAACTGAGGGAGGGGAAGGGTGAAGAGGGGGACGCACTGGCTGGGACATAGCTTGGGAGAAAGGGCGGAGGGGGTAGGGCAGAGGGTGCTCCTGTGCCAAGTCGCAAAGGTCGGGTGGGAGGTGGGGCTGCACTGTGCTGGGCTCCCCTGGTTGACCCCACTCCCACTCAATTCAATAAGGAGGGACGCGGTAGACTAGAAAAACAGGAGATGGCCAAGCCTGGACAGGGCTAAATAAAAGTTCTTTATTTGCCTTAATATCCCTTAAACGTACAAACTTGAATCCCTAAACCCTCCCTCTCTATTTCTTTTGGATGCTGCTCTGCCTGGCAGAGCTTCTCTCTCTTGCCTGAGCTCCTGACCAAAATTATACCAGTTTCCTGTTTAAAAGTCTCCAATTCCACGGCCTTCTGAGATGCTCAGTATCGGCTCCAGGATGACTGGGGTTGGGGGTGGGGGGCTGCCCAGGGGAGTCCAGACTCAAGCTAGCAATGCAGATAGTAAATTGGGGGCCTCTAGTGTGGCTCGGCCAGGGTCCAGGATGGATGGGGGAGGGTACCCAGTCCCTAGCAGGACAGGTCAGTGGTTAGGCTGGGGAAAGGGGTCTTCTGGAACCTTCTTGTGACTACATCCTAGTTCTGCTATTTCCCAGCGTGACCTTGGGCAAGCCACCTAATCCTTCTGAGTCTTGCTGTCCCCATCTGTAAATTAAGGATGGCGATGACAGTACCCATGTCACAGGGCTGCTGTGAGCTTTCCATGAAAAATGCATGGAAACTGCTTACAACAGTGCCTGGCCGGGGCAAGGCCTGAGTAAGGGATAGTGTTATTATGATGCTAATGATGGAATCTCTTCAGTATAATCCTCCACCACAGAGAGAGATTTCCCAAGAGCTAAGTGTGGGAGGGCACTCTACCCCTCTGACCCACTTCAGTGACCGCCAGCAACTAAGCAGATATGAAGGGGGCTGGCCTGAGAGCTTTTCTTAAACTGGGTTCAGATGTTAATAAGTGCACAAGTAAAAAAAAAAAAAAGGCTCTGTGATCAGTGAAGTCTGGGATATGCTAGCTTAACCCAACTTCAAAAAAGGACCTTTTGTGTGGGACTTATGAGAGCCTTTATTCGACCCAGTGTGCATCTTGAATCTCCAGAAAGGAAGGCAGAATACATGTTGGTTCTCAAACCTCTCTGCTGTATAATTGTTTCGAGCCAAGGGTTAGTGCTCTGTGTCGCCATGTAGGGAAAAGCTGGATGCTGCTCCACCTTAAATATGGGAATATTCTTTATTCCTCCTTTCATTTATTCATACTTTCATCTCTTCCCAAGCCCTTTCTCCTCCCTCATGTACATATGCATCCTGCAAACCATTCCTGAGAACCTCATCCTGTCAGGCCCTGCACGAGGCACAAGGGTGATAAAATGATGAATCCGCACAGAAACAGTCCTTAAGAATCTTTCAGTCTCATCGAGGAGACAGACACTGCAGGTGTGTCTGCCCCTCCCCCATTTTCATTAGTGGAAAGACACTTCTCCCAGATGTTCAGGCCCAAAATCTATTAGTCACTCTCTATCTCTCTTGTCCATCATCCCTCACATTCATCAGCAAGTCCTACCAGCTCTACCCCAAGATATGTCCCACATCCAACCACTGCTCACCATTTCTAACTACTACTGCACTGACTGCAGGCCCCATCATCTCTGACCTGGATGCTGCAGGTGCCTCCTCACTTGACCTCCTGCTTCCACTCTCGCCCACCAGTCCTTTCCACAGAGCTAAATACAATCAGATGACCGCACTCTCCTGCTTAAAACTGTCTAACTGCTTCCTCTCACACGAAACCAAAACCACATTCTTTGCTCTGTCTTCTAGAGCCGCCCCCCACGATCCTACCTCGCCCATCGACTTGCTCACGATTCACCTTGCCACTCACTCTCCTCCAGCCATGATGGATTCCTTTCAGATCTCGCCCCTGGGGCCTTTGCACATGCTGGTCCCACCGCCTGCAGTGCTCTTGCCCTGGAGTTTCACACACACATCAGGAGTCTGCCTAACTGTCCACCTCCCCAGGAAGGCCTTGCCTGACCACCCCATCTAAAGAAGCTCCTCCCATCCCAACCAGCTGCTACCATATTTCCCTTCCTGTTCCCATCACAGCACTATATCCATTTGAAAGTTTTGTATTCAGTTTTTTTTCCTGTTCCTTTTCTCTCTCCTTGTACTGGAAGGTAAGAGACTCCATGAGGGCGAGAGTGTTTTCTTATGCACTGTTCTAGTCTCAGTGTTTGGAATGATGCCTATCCATAGCAGGTGTTCCAAAAGTATTTGCTGAAAGGATGAGTGAAGGAGATTTCTCAGTGGAGAGTGGTGGGGACAGTCACTGGCTTGTGGCTCTACAAAGAATGGTCCCTGGTCCAGGTTCAACTGGGAAAATATTCCTGCACATCATCAGTCTTGTGACTGATGACAAAGACCCGGGCTCTGGGTCCTGAGCAAATAGCCAGGAGTCTGTTCCACTTGGAAAATTGTAGATGAGACCATGTACTGTGCCAAGCACTGTGCTAGGCACTTTTCCACATAGGCGGTAACTTTAAAATGCTTCACGTCAACCCTGAGAGGTAGCTAAAGTCACACAGCCAGTCTGTAAAATAGTAGATCACCAACAGACGCTGTGAGGAATGAATGAATCGATAAATGAATGAATAAATGAATGAATGAATGGACCTTCCAAGCTGCCAGAATGGGGAACCTTTTCTTACCTCTCTCAGCCCTGAGCCCTGAACCCCCTCAGGGTGCAGTGGGGGCCCAAATATCTAGAGTCTGGTTTGTGAACTCGCTGGCCATGTGCTTTCAGAGGAGTCGGCTTCTTGGAGGCTCTGTGAAATGGGCAGAGTGAGCCTTACTCTGTCTGCCTTCCTGGGAGGTTGTGAGAAATCTGATGAGCGGACAGCACAATGTGCTTGGCAGACGTGAGGGGTCATTATTAGGGACTTCCTCGCGGCCTTAATGAGCAACTCCTCCCAGGGATATCCACATTGGAAAGAATACCGAAGGCAATGCTCACCCCCAAAGAAAGACCTTCCAGTGGTAGAATTTCAGGTCCGGTGACACCTGTAATGAGATGAGGATGCTACCTCATAAGAAGCCCACCAGCCATGGACCTGAGGACACCCTCTAAGCCGGTGTCTCAAGAGTGACCGTTGGCTTGAGAAAGCCCTTGTAGATTGAGGCTGGGGCCTAGGAATACATGCACGTTAACAGATGCCCTTGCTTTAATTTGGCAGCTGGGCAGGAGTGCAGGGGGCCGACAGAGGAGGGGTGAGTGGGCTCACCCTGTCTTGGGGTCGGTAGGTCTGCGATTTGCTTGTTGCTGTGTGACTGAGGATATCCCTGCCCCTCTCTGGTCATTATTTCTCTCATACACACAACGAGGGGGAGACAAGTCATCACCAGCATACCGCCCACCCGGTCATTCCAGGTTCCAGTGTGGGCATGGCGAGCAGGCCACACCCCAGAGAGGGCTATCCATAAAATCCAAGAAGAGACCCAGCTTGAAACAGGGACAGCAGCTCAGCCCACCCACATGACTCTGGATGCTGGGTTCTTGTTTTCTATCTCTGTGGTGTGAAAATAAAATACTGCTTCAGCGGTGCAGGAACCCATGGTGTGGGGGAGGGGACAGAGGATCCTGACGGCCGTTTCCCACGAATCGGCAAAAAGCGATAAAAGCTAAAAACAAATCTCTTATTCCATGCCTCCTCCCCTGCAGGAAACATGCACCGCTGGGTCATGTGCCAATGAACTCTGAAGCACGAGCATAAATAATTAAAATGGCATTACAGTTGTCAAAATAAATTAGCGAAGAACCGGGAGCCTCCGTTTGCTCCTCCTCCTCGCCGTCCTGGGAGCTTTCAGTTGGCTCTTCCGTAAAAGCGGATGACCGCGGCAAAGGACACTGAGACAAAGCAGTGAGATGCAGGGGCAAAGCGAAAGGGAGAGAGGCGGGTCTGAGGGGACTGGGGGTACGCACCAAGTCTCGCAGGTGCATACGCTGCTGTGGCACAGCCTTGTGGTTTGGGGTGGGCAGGACAGGTAACAGGTCGTGTCTGCAGACTACGGCTCTACATTCAGCAGACCTGAGAGCAAGGGCTCTGGCTTGTCCCAGATCACTCCAGAGTCACAGAAGGCCCCTGGAGCAAGTCTGCAGTGTAGCATGGAGGTGGCCCCATGTGTCTCCACTAAAAAATTAGGTACATCCCACAGCTACACATCCTTATGCCCCAAACCACCTGGGAACTAATCAGATCCCAAGAGGTAAAGACTGATTCCTCCAGGGGTTCTAGACAGAACCCCTTATCCTTGATCCTATGGCAAGAAGTGGGGTCTCAGGCCCCAGGGACCTGGACAACCAGAAGCAGCAGGAGCAAGGGGAGGCAGTTACTCTATGCAAACCTACTGGAAGTTTGGTCACATGCCTAATCTTCACACCTGTGTGCCACAGGTGGCCACAACCATAGCCCGCTGGGGCTATTGCAGCAGCCTCCTACCTGGTCTGCTGCTGCATCATTGTCCTACTGTTTGGCAGATTGAATGGATGAGTGGGGGCAGGACAATCACTGTGCCCATTTTACAGATGAGGACACCGAGGTTTAGAGAAATCATCAGGCCCACGTTTACTAGGGTAAGCGGTGGGACACTGGATTCGAACTCAGGCAGAATGGCTCCAGGGAAGCATCCTACACATCATATGATGCCATCAGGACTACAGGGCTGGGCAGCAGCATCCACTGGATATTGTCAAATACTTCTCAATGAAGCTGGCCAATGAGGAAAGAGTGGTCCCAACAGAGAAGCAGCTGGTGCGAGGCCAGGAACTGGGCCAGCGTGAAGGCCAGTATGGCTCAGTAGAGTGAGGGAGGGGAGGTAGTGAAGATGAGGTTGGCAGGAGCTGGCCCACGGTGAGGAGTTTGAATCTGACTTGACGTGTGATGGGAAGACCCTGGGAGGGTTCCAATGGCAGATATGGCAGCCGCTCCTGAGTGTGTGGGCTTGGATAATGCCAGTTTCTCCCCAAAGCCAGTTATGACCTCTTATTCATGCATCAACCACAGTGGCACCATTTCCCCCCATTGATTCAGTTATTAATAATAAATGTTAATAACTAGCATTTATTAAGCACCTCCTATGTGCCAGGCACTGTGCTGAGCATTGTTACATATATTTATTCTCTCACTCAATCCTCGCGCCTACCCCATGACACAAGTACTATCCTTATTGTCTCATTCTACAGATGAAGGAACTGAGGCTCCAAAAGGTTAACAGCTTGTCCGATACCCCAGCTACTGGAAGAGCCAGAATTTGAACCTGTGTCTGTCTGAGTGCAAAGTCTGAGTCTTTAATACTAAGTACCAGCTTGAACTCTACACACACACACACACACACACACACACACACACACACACACACCTCGAAGCTCCCGGCTGCTTGGGTTTAACTCTCTGGGTACTAGGAAACACTCGGTGTGGGCAGAACTGGTGGAGTCTAGAGGGCTGCAATTTCTCAAACACAACTTGACTGTGGCTCTTTCTCTTTCTTCCTGTTGCCCTGTGTCCAGAAGATGGGGTGCAGGCGGAAGGGGCCCTGCTTCTCCCTCCTCTAATGGTCCACGTTCATTCCAGGATAACGCAATTAGAGCTCAAGGATTAATGGATGTGGCTCTTACTTTCAAGTCCCACCCGCTGATAGATCGCCTAATTCCCCCCTCCCTGTTCCTGAACCTTTCAGAAAAAAATATAGGCGGCTTGCTTATCTTAGTGTAGGGTTGCCGTGGAAACTGCATCCCTTGTGAGATGCACTGTCATAACATTTCGGTGCTGTTCGGAACACTTAAAGACACAGCCTCCTCCTCTTCAGGGCCTCAGCCCATGGGCAGTTGTCAAAGGGTTGAAGAGGAGGTAGGTAGGCAGGGCGTGTGATGGACGGCAAAGAACTGGTTTTGGAAATGTCAGTTCTCATCCTTCCAGGGTCACCTGGTGCCGGCCAGCGACAGGGAGGCTCAGAGAACGAACATTCTTCAAGTGGTTTTGAGGCTAGGCAATGGCTCTGCTTGGGTTCGTTGTGATGAATCCATCAGCGTCTCTACAAAGTTGGCACTATTACGATCCTCGTTTTACAGAAGAGGAAACTGAGGCTCAAGCAAGTGAATTTGTGGTGAACGCTGTTGGTGCTCTTGGCAACCTATCATCCTGGCTTTAGTACTTGAAGTCTCATATCCCAAGAAACCTCTGGGTCCTGGGTCACCTTAGCTTCCCCCCAGCAGAGTCGGAAGCACTCTAAGCCACCTGCTTTCCCACCAGGTGGCCCTGAGCCAATGCCTGACAGGTGTGGGTATAGGGAAGTCTCAACTGAAGACAATTCCTGAGCTCCTTTGAGGAGTAGAGTTGAAGCCACCTTCTGCTGGACTGTGCCTGGGATCCCCTTTCCTCCGTCTCCCCACCCCCTCATTGATCCCCTGGGAGCAGATCCTTAACAAATCACTGCACAGGAATCCTCCTCTCAGAGTTGGCTCCTAGGACAGCCTGACCTCAGGTCACACAGTAGGATGTGCTAGAGCAGTTCCCATACCCGGCCTTGGCTCTCATGATTTCCCCACCCCCCTTACAAGCCATGGCCTTCCAGCCACACTGAAAGACAGCCCTTTCTCTAGGCCATACTCTCTTGCACCTCTGGGCCTTGGCACGTGACTTTTGTCTGTGCACTCTGCTCAGCACCTCCCTCCCCCAGCTGCTTCCTAGGCAGAGGTCCGCTCACCCTTCCAGAGCTAGCTGAGGCATCTCCTTGTCTGAGAAGCCTTCCCTGGTCTCAGGCAGCACTGAAGGGGTTCAGTGGGGCACAGGGATCTCATTGTTTCTACATCGCCCCCACGCAGCTCCACCAAAGCCCCAGCATAAAGAGAATGAACTTGCTGTCCTGGAGCCTGCTGTGAGCCCCCCAGGGCAGGCACCAGGCCTTCATCTCCGCCTCCTTACACCCCGCCCAGGATTAGTCACGGAGGAAGTGCTAATGAACACTGAATGAGTGGATGAAAGCACTTTGGAAGCACCTACTCTGTGCCAAGCTATCAGCAAGGGAAACCCCAGTCTTCAGGAGGCCTGCGAGGCCTTCCATGACTGCTTCCCTCCTACCTCCACTGGCCCCCCATCACTCTGCTTCAGTCCTGGGGGTCACCAGCCTATCACTGCCCCAAGCCACTGATTCCCTCTGTCTTCAGCTGTCTGACACAGACACTGCGGCTTCGTCCCTCACTTCCTCAGGTCTGGGCTTAAATGTCAAGCTGAGAGGTCCCTCTGATCTCCCTATCGGCTTCCCCCATCGCCGCTCATTGAATTTCTTGCTACCTTAAATATATAGTTATTTATATAAAATATATGAGCCAATAATAAATGCATATTTAATTATATGCATACGATTAAGTTATATAATATAATTAAGTATATTATATAACATGTAAATCCTTTCAGACTGACTATCTATTTAGTTGTCTGTCTCTCCCACTAGAGTGTAAGATCTACAAGAGAGAAAACTTTGCCTACTGCTATAACCCCAGTACCCAGAACGGTGTCTGCAGCACACTGTACATGCTTGACAAATATTTAGAATGAATGAATAAAATGCCTGCCCCCTCGTTGGCAGCCAACAGTCTTTTCATGTAGGTGCTATTACAAACTGAAGTTCACTAGGCTACTTGCCCAAGCTGTGCAGCTGAGAACCAAGGGCTCTCTGAGCTCCAAAGCTGCTATCTAGCCTTGACCTTGAAACTTCTCCAGCATCACTACACCCTGCACACTGTTCCCAGTGCCCTCTTTCCAGAGCAGACGCCCAGACTTTGGTGACTGGCTCCCCTGTGACTGGGGATGCAGTGGGGACCAGGAAGAGGAGATGGTCCACAGAAGAAGGGAGGAACTAGGCTGCTTCTGAGCACCTGTTGGTGTCCACGATGAGTTGGGGCTGGTGGCAGTACGAGCAATTATTCAGAATGAGAAGATGCCTCCACCGGCCCCTTAATTACTGCCAGGGCTTCCAGCCTCCCCACACTGGGGGTCCAGATGGAAGTGCTCCATACTCCTTAGGGGACTCAACAGGTCCATTATTAATTAAACATAAAAGCCAATTAGTTCAAAAGTTTGAATGGAAATTATTACGGATACATTTCAGGCATACCTCCGCTTTCCCCACAAAGGTGGGAGGAGCAGGGGACAAATGAGGTTGGTCCCATTGCTCACACCCTTGACCCTGCAGAGGGCCAAGCCCAGGGTTCTTTTCCACTGGTGCCGACTACCATCCCTGTCGAATGGTTCAGTGGTAAAAGGGGAGACAGAGGAAGGGAGAAGGCCACCCCAGGCCCAGTTTCCAAAAGCTCACGGAGAATGGAGTCATTCAGGAGGCCGCCACTCACGCCTGGCTTGGGACTGCAGAGGGCTGAATGCCTTCCGATGGGGACGGGGCCCTTGTTTTCTGAGAGCCTGGAGAAGGGCCTCAGGAGAGACTCTACACTAGATGTCCCCAGGAGAAGGAAGGGCCCAAGCAGAAGGAAAACTCCCACCTCAGACCACAGAAATGCCATTTCCTAAAGGGACCACCATAGGAAACTGACTTTAGGACCATCGCCAGGTTATCCTGTTCCAGATACCGTTTTTTTCTTTTTGGCACCCATTATGCACTTGGCCCTGCACTGACCTGTTCTCTACCCCCATCATCTAGCTATCAGCAGTACCACTTTACAGATGAGGATGCGGAGGCTCAGAGGGGTAATGTAGGACTCTAAACCTCGATGTGCCCCTTTTGAGTTATCTTGCTCTACTTGACCAGCTTCCCGGTTTCCTTAGATCTGAGATATCACACCTTCTTTTCTGTCTTCCTGTAGCTCAGAGCAAGCACGCACATGCCCACACAGACACACACACACACACACACACACACACACACACACACACACACATATACACAGCAACCAGATGCCTTCCTAGCCCCTGAGAGTCCAGCAGTAAAGCTGCTGCCCGGGTGACTGACCAAGGGCTGTGAATCCATGATGTCAGAAGTTTTAGACTTAGGGACAAGATAAAGACACTGTCATAATGGATATCCATCTGACATCTCAGGAAACTCCAAGAGACACTGCTCCCCAGTATATACCAGCCAGCATCCCTCAGGTCCCCCAAAACACGCAAAAAGGGGCACTGGCATGGGGCGAGGGCCCTCAAAGGGGTCTTTCAGCTCCATGCACAGTCCTACACTGATGAGGACTGGGAGGCTACCTTTGAACATGAACTAGTATTGTCTTTCTTTTTCCAGTGCTTTTGGAGTTTTGCTGACAGACTATGAAAATAAAGACTCATTTCCTACTGATCTGAGGTATTTTTTTTTTCATTCCACGAATACCATAATTCTGGGTTTATGGCACACAATTCACCCCTGGCTTGCTCTTGGATCAGCATCTCTAGTCTTGGATCATCGAGAGACGCCTCCCCCCGCCATATTGCAGCCACTCTCAAGGGCCAACATAGCTTTGCTATTTGCCAAGGCCAGTCCCTTTTTTTTTTTTTTTTTTTTGTCTCACCGAATTCCTGCAAGCCCTCTTTTTCAAGGTGGTGGTGGTCACAATGCCTATCTTGTCAGATGAGGAGACTGAGGCTCAGAGAGGTTAAAATAACTTGTCTTAGGCCACATAGCAAGTTCGCAAAGGAACAGATAAATCATGGAAAGCTCTTTCCTTAGCAGACACAAAAGCCAATAGAGCTATTTTCCTTCTGAAAGCTCCAAATTAGACAATTTAATCCCGATGCTGCCTAAAGATG